>NC_135497.1:231489046-231789046 GCF_052857255.1 Amblyomma americanum
TTCAGTCAAGCGGGAAGGCGCCTGCCGGCATCGCATCAAATTAAAAAAATGGTTATGGGGGAAGTAAATGGCGCAGTATCTTCCTCACACAACGGCTGACACCTGAACCGCGCCGTAAGGGAAGGGGTTAAGGAGGCATTAGGAGTTTATGGTTTGGTTTATGGGGGTTTAGCGTCCCAAAGCGACTCAGGCTATGAGAAACGCCGTAGTGAAGTGCTCCGGGAATTTCAACCACTTGGGGTTCTTTAACGTGCACTGACATCGCACAGCACACGGGCCTCTAGAATTTCGTCTCCATCGAAATTCGACCTAAGCGGCCGGGATCGAAGGGGTTAAGAGAAGAAAGGTAGAAAGAGGTGCCGAAATGTAGGGCTCCGGAATAAAATAATTGGTTTGGGGGAAATTAAATGGTGCAGTATCTGTATCGCATATCTGCGAACACCTGAACCGCGCCGTAAAGGAAGGGATAAAGGGTGAGAATAAGAGAAGAAATGAAGAAATAGGGGCAGTAGTGGAGGGCCCCAGAGGGCAAAACCCTAAGGTGCCCGTGTGCTGTGCGATGTCAGTGCACGTTAAAGATCTCCAGATGATCGAAATTATTCCGGAGCCCTCCACTATCGCATCTATTTCTTCCTTTCTTCTTTCACTCCCTTCTCTATCCCTTCCCTTGTGGAGCGGTTCAGGTGTCCACCGATATATGAGAGCGATACTGCGCCATTTTCTTTCCCTAAAAAAACAATTATATTATCTTTAACGTGCCCTGACACCGCACAGCATACGGGTGCCTTAGTGTTTCGCCTCCATCGAAACGCGGCCGCCGCGTTCGGGGTCGACTCCGGATACTCCGGATGTATAGGCGAGCGTCCTATCCACTGAGCGAGCGCGGCGGGTAAGTGAAGGAAAATGAAAGTTGGTTTTAAGGAAAGGATATTACGCCTGTCTTACATATATCGTTGGACACCCGAATCGGGCCGTAAGAGAAGTGAAATAAAGTTGGTTATAAGGAAAGGAAAACCGCATGTCTCATACTACGCCCTTTCCTTTCCCCAAAACCAATTTCTTTTTCAATTTGGCTTTCCGAAATTATCTGGAGGTTTTCTGCGTCGTTTCGTAACGGATTTGGTTTCATATCTCCGCATACAACGAGGAATAATACATTTGCAAATATCACCGTAGCTATAATTAATGTATGCTCTCTTGTGTGAGCTCCTTTAATGTCATCTCGAAAAAAGCAAGATGTTTAACAAATAACAAAATGCCTATTACTGTGTGTGTGTTGGTATGGCTATCTATGGAAACTGCCAGTCGCTCGAGCACAAACTTAGCTATGGAGATGCAGCTTTCCGCTATCGACCTGGTTTAACCAGAGCTAAGCCTTCAGCAACTTTTTAAACCTGGCGAGGTGGCCCACTGGTTAGAATGCTAGCCTGCTCAAGCCCAGGACGCAAGCGCTGTTCACTGCATCGAATGCAGTGTACAGCGCGAATGAGAAAATTACTGGGTTTTTGCTTTCCTAAAAAATGTGTATTTTTTATTATCTTGGCAGTGCTCTAGAGCTAAGCCATTCTTATCGTTCTGGCTGGTGCACGTGCATGGGCCGCCTTCAAACGGCAAAGAATTCGTTCGTTTATGAGGGGAGGAAAGGCGCGACAACCGCCGCCACTGACCGGTGCCATGAAAGCAGTGATGAAAAATTTGGCAGTGGCTTAGCTAGGCTACGCCAGTGCACAGGAAGCGAAAGCTAAGGCATAGCATGGTTAGCCTCGGTTAATCTTGATTGGAAGTCCAGGTTAGTCTGGTTGTCTAGCTATGCTGTTGTCGCAATAAAGATGACACAACGGTGGTTGAGGCTCACGCGAGCTCTCCTTTTCAATCATCCTACTTGTTATCAGGCATGCGACGCAGCTGGCGAAGCGAGCCGAGGCGAGCGCATGGACGAGGAACGCTGTCTAACGTGACGTCATACCAAACGGCGGCGGCGAGCCACGTGGTGTGACATCACGTCCGATGGCACGGCGAGTGCGCAAAGCACAGTAACCACCTCACATATCTCGGTGGACACCCGAAAGGCGCCGTAAAGGAAGGAATAAAGGAGGGAGGGAAAGAAGAAAGCGCGGCTCGGGTGTCCACCGAGATATGTGAGGCCCGCTTTGTGACGTCATGTGCCTTCTCGGAGTGCGGCCACGGCGAAACCGCTGCGGCTGCGTTTTTATGGAGGCAAAACGCTAAGGCGCCCGTATGCTGTGCGATGTCATTGCACGTTAATGATCCCCAGGTGGTCGAATTTTTTCCGGAGCCCTCCACTACGACACCTCATTCTTCCTTTCTTATTTCACTCCCTCCTTTATCGCTTCCCTTACGGCGCGGTTCAGGTGTCCGCCGATATATGAAACAGGTACTGCGCCATTTCCTTTTCCCAAAATCCAATTATTGTTATTATTATTAAGTCGCAAGTTCGCGGCCAGTGAAGCTTTCGCTTTCATAAGGTAGTGACCGCAGACAGAAAGTAAGCTTATGCGTCAGGCTACTCTGATAAAATGAAAATTGGGTTAAAAGAATTTCGGAAGAGATGCAGTGATTCAAGGCGGTGCGGTGTGCGCTGACATCTCACTGATATTGTGCAGTTCTAGAAGGAAAACTTTAGGAAAAACCAGTGCTTGCACGACCGTTCGGAAGTACTGCATGAAGGTATGAGGCGAGTACCTGCCTTGACCTATTTATCACTCCAACTCCAGGACAGCGGCTCTTAGGCGACACTATAGTCGCTCTTGTATCGTTTTGTTACAGAGGGGCAAAGGCCCGTGGATCAATCGGTTTAGTAAAATTTCTCTTTGTTGCCAGACACCGCCTACGGTGGCACTACCGAGTTGAATTGTTGCTAGAATCCCTGCCGGATCCCTCCGTTTCTGCGTGTTTCACGCGAGGGGCGCCCCCGTCAGTAGCCATGGCGCCGTGCATCCTTCGAAGGCTCTAGACTTCGATGTAGCCGTCCTTGCGGAGACTAGTCCGGAGGCAGTCGTCCTGCAAACGTGCTCTAATCCCGCCGTGTGCGGTAACCCTCCTCCGTTGTCTTATCCGTGCAGAGGAGGTTGCGCTTCGGAGGATACGGGTCGGGGTTGCCCTAACTCCAGCTGTGACACGCAAGTGGCCGCATTTCAAAGATTTATATCCCCGCAGTTTCTACTATTTTCTGTCATTTTTGTTTTTTATTACGCGAGAGAGCATAGAGCTCATTCGGACGAAAAGCCGTCGGCGTCGTAGTAGTAGTAGTTGTAGTAGTCGTCGGCACCGCACGTCGGAAATGTTCCTATCCTTACGGCGTTTATTCGGATCACTAAGAGGTTATGGTGGCTCCCTACATTACCTCATAGTGATCGGAATAAACCCCCTAAGGAAGGAATATTTTCGACGTGCAGTGCCGACGAATACTACTACGGCGTCGACGGCCGTCGCCACGCGCCCTCGTCGAGCCGAACGGGCGATGGCGTTCCGTGGACCCCTTGGCAATGCTGCAACATGCTGTCGCGTCCCACTCTTGAAGACGAAGCTTAAGCGTCCTCCATTTTTTATTTTTCGATTTTTATTTTTTATTTTTTTATTATGTTAAATGCTTATATTTAATTAATAACGTCTTGTTCTTTATACATTGTTTTTGCATTACATGTGCGTTGCTTAAGAACTGTTGCTTAATCAAGTAAATTTAACATTTTTGTTTTATTTACTACACAACTTATGATGGACAGTTCGGGTGGACAGCTTCCGCCTACAACTTCCGCCCACGCCACTCAAGAGCCTAGAAAGGCTTTCGCCTTAAAATTTATCATTGCCGCTAGACACCGGCTAAGGTGGCACTACCCAGTTATATTGTTGCTGCAATCCCTCTAGGACCCATATGTGATGGTCCTGCGTGTTTCTAGCGAGGGGCGTCCCCGTCAGTAGCCATGGCGCCGCCGCCGCCGTGCAATCTTTTGAATTAGCCGTCCCAGCGAGGAGGGCTTTTTAGCGAGCCGCGTTGCCCTCGCGGCAACTCTGCGCGTCTGCTAATAGTAGCTGGTGCCTTTCTAATCTGGCGCAATCGCTGTGAGGCTGTAGCGTCAGAACTTCGTCGCCGCGCTCTTTTTTCCGGCTTATAGGGCGCAGGGCATACCACCAGACTACATCAAGACGCTATTGTGGCCGCAGGGCAGTGCGCGCACTCGTGAGCGAACTTTGGTGAGCCTCTGTGCATTCCTCGAACACACGGGCTTGACGTCCCGTCTGTTCTCCGTCAGGTAGTTACACGCAGTGACCGAACGCTCCGCGAGTTCTACCTTGAACGATTAATAACTGGACGCCCCACTCCAGTTGTAACCTACACAGTGCTGTGCGCGTGCGAGATTTAATTCCTCTAAAATGGACTAATCACGCGCACAACCTGGACACATTTCTTATTGTGTAAATAGTTTGTACATATTACTTCTCCCCCTGTCCTCTATTCCTGTCCCCTCACCTCTTTCATTTCATTTCTCCATTCTGCCTGCGCTCCTTTATTTCCGCTGCCCCAGCTCAGGTGCTTCAGTATCGATGGCAGATGCCGGGGCTAGCAAAAATCTTTTCCTTCCTTTTTACTATTATTTTTAATAAAACTACTACCACCACCACCTACAACTTCCGCCCACGCCACTCAAGACACTCAAGAGCCTAGAAAGGCTTTCGCCTTAAAACTTATCATTGCCGCTAGACACCGGCTATGCTGGCACTACCCAGTTGTATTGTTGCTGCAATCCCTCTAGGACCCATATGTGATGGTCCTGCGTGTTTCTAGCGAGGGGCGTCCCCGTCAGTAGCCATGGCGCCGTCGCCGCCTCCTGGGGATCTTTAACGTGCACTGAAATCACACAGCACACGGACGTTTTAGCGTTTTGCCTCCATAAAAACGCAGCCACCGCAGTCGGGTTCAAACCCGGGAAGTCGGGGTCAGTAGCCGAGCGCCCTAAAAACTGTGCCACTGCGGCGGGCTTTTTTCTTTGCGAGTAGCGTTGCTTTCTCGGCAACTTCTTGCGTCTGCTGATAGTAGTTGGTTCATCTAGCGCAATCGCTGTGAGGCTGTGGCGTCAGAGCGCCGTCGGCACATCTATTTCCGGTTATGGGGCGTCTTCGTGAGATGCACTTGATCTACCTTTCCAAAGAGCTGTTGTTTTTTCCGGGAGGTAGTGCTCCTAAGCCAGCGCTCATGCCTTTTGTGTCCGCTTCGGACGGACGCATGAGGGTCGTTTTTCGGCGGGTCTAGTTGGTGTAGCGAAAGGGCACTTTTTGCGCGTTATCTTCTATTGCCATCACACGGCGTGCATCTCGGCATTCAAGGCGCAGTTCTCACATCTTGTCTGTCCCTTCCTATCGTCTGTATAATTGTCCAACGTCTACTACACATCCATTCACATTTATTCACTGTATTTATATATTCTCCTAAGCACATTGCATATGTGTTTGGTGCCAATCACTCTATATGTGACCACTGCCCTATTGAGCCCACTTTGCAGTCACTGCTCACTTCATCGTGTTCTTTTTTATATAATTTTCACGAATAGCGACTAGCATGCAAATAGCGACAAATTCTGAGCTGTACTTGTCCGATGTCCTCTTGTTCTCAGTTCTGATATGGACACTGTGTTCTCTACTTTCACCGCTCATACCATTCGTCCCAACTGGTTCGATTGTCACTGTAAGTAAACTTTTTCTAAGACGCTGATTAGGGGCACTGTACACTCGGGGTCCAATAACCGGGGGCGGTCATTGCCTCGGCCCTGTCCAGCAGCCATCGCTGGCCAGTGGCCGTGTTGTCGGTCAGCCGCTCCTCGTCGGGTTGGGAAGAAAATGGGTGCCATTGCAGGAGTGGCCTAGCGCTATCCCGACCACGCATAGCGCGTTGACGATACGCGCATGTCTTCTTAGCACATGATGCGAGCACACCGGCAGCATGCGAAGAGACGCCTTCATTGGGCAAGGTGTAAATGGCGAATGTTTTCTTCATGAACGACCATTTATAGTGGGCTGCCAGTTATATAATGGAAAATAAGGTTAACTTTTTGCTCCGACTCAATGCTTGATGTCACATCTCGAGAGCACCACGTGCACGCCAGTTCACCTGCGAGCTGGGCTCGTTAAGTCAGGAAGACGAGCTTACTCTCAAGGTCCTTACCATTTACAACGAAATCTGTTCCGTGTTGCTTCGTTTTACCTTGTGATTATACCGTCAGGTATTTGAAATCCCCGCCGTTGAAAGTGTTGATCACAGAGGTGTGCCGTCCGCCCGAGGAACCGCCGAAGCACAATGCGCGATTGTCTGCCACCTCTACTCGAAGCCTGTTTCTGACTGCGAGCAAAACATATAAGCGGTGCTTAAAGTTTGGTCCCAATGAAGAGGTGTCTCCAGTGATTTGAACATCGGTGTTGAGGGAAATAAAAGTCAGAGAGAGAGAGAGAGAGAGAGAGAGTGGCTGGCGGACTTTTTTACACACCATTTTACACAAAAGGCAGATGTGATTCTTAAAAGTTGTTTCTTCTAGATTTGATGACACAGACCTAAGGCAAACGATTACTAGCCTTTGCTAGTGCAGTCGCAGCGGTTGTGTGTTGCTTATGTGTAAACTGGAGCTGAGTGACCAGCTCTAGACTGACTCGTGATGGGAGGACGCAGGTTTCTCTTTTCCTTCCAGCCTTTCTGTAGTGCTTCCGAATATTTATTTTACTCAGTCTAAAGGCATTAGAAAGCCTGTTAATAATTCTCATTAAAATTCACAGTGAAATTTCTGAAACGTTAGAGCAGAAATGTTCCGACCAACACTCACAAGAAGAATAAGAATGGGCTAATGGTTCAGACTCACGCAGTCGCTACATACTGGCACTAGGAGTATCGGATCCCTTGTCAATAGTGGCAGGGGATCTGAGACGCAACAAGTACCGTCGATTTTGAGCTCAGCCTATAGGATAGGCAACAAAAAAAATGGCTGTGGTTTAGCTCCGGTTAAACCTGGAGTGACGCGATAGCTACAACTGGCCGAGTGGAACTCGCTCAGTCGAATAGCGAAGTCAGTCTTTCGCCACTCCGTTTCTGTGGGCGTTCCTGCTTCATCTTCGTCCCTGGATGTAGATTCCCTCTCTCCCCCTTCTCCACTCTCCTCCCCCCACTCTTTTCGCCGGCACGCTGCGCCACCGACAACTGCTCCGAACCACGTGACCAACCACGTGACCAACCGCGTGAAAGCCACGGCGCCGCCACGCAGCTCAAGGGCGGCCATGCTGAAGGCTCGAAGTGCTAGCGTATTGTAGGTATAAAATGTTGCGGAACTATGCGCAACCTCAGCATGGTTTGTTCCGCCTCGCAGTTGCCGCAAAAACTTTCGTGAAATGTCGTTGTCATTGAGCGTGTCATTGAGATCATGTTAGTGACAGTTGTATTGGCGGATCACTGCACAGCCGTCGTAAAGAAATGACCGTGAATACTACATGTTGTGACGATGCCCCCGCGACTGTCTGTTAAGCGAATTGCGTAGCTTCGGTCAACGACGACCTTCACTTGGACGACCGTGCACGGAATCTCAACACAGCCCGTCGATGCGAGAAACGTTGTTGTTTTGGGCAACACAACGGGACCAAGGGCGCGGCGCGTCGTGATTAGCGATCGATAAACAACCTCAAGCACGGTGAGGCACGCAGTGCGACAGCCACCGCGACGAACCTCCAACGGGACGCCTTGTATGCGGTGAAGCCTTTAAACTAGTGCTTACAATGAAGGCGCCTTAATCCTTCGTTATATTTTAAGACAACCCTGAAATTGCCTGCGATCGGAGAGAGCTCATAACGGCGCGTACGGTAAGGGTAAATAGCGTGAATCCTTGGGCGACCACGCGAGGCCTCGGGTGTTTTCGTAACATATGCAGTAGAAAAATTAATCCTGTGTGCAGCAGAACATAGTGGGATGAGATAAAAACGCGGTTACCTTGCACAATCAATTTAGCTGAAATCTGTTTATTCAGTTATAAGGGATGAAAACTGCAAGGGTCGTGCGCCCTGCTTGTGGATGAGGTTTCTGTTGGTCGTCGGGCTTACGCTTTTTGACACATTGGTTGACGCTGTTTGTGTGTGCGTAGGGTATAACTATCGGTGAGTGCTCATCGGTAGGACTAATGTCTCTGTTTTATTACACTGCAGTAGCGCGTGTGCACCGCTATTT
Source organism: Amblyomma americanum (assembly GCF_052857255.1). Taxonomy (NCBI): domain Eukaryota; kingdom Metazoa; phylum Arthropoda; class Arachnida; order Ixodida; family Ixodidae; genus Amblyomma; species Amblyomma americanum. The sequence continues at coordinate 231,497,259 of NC_135497.1, forward strand.
GGGGCGCATATATGCAACAACGCATACCGTTCCCTCATTGGAGGTGAAACGCGCTATGAGGTCAACACATCGAACCTCACCGCTTATGTTGTTTCCGAAGGAGATATCTACGCAATACTTGTTTCTCGCAGTTGCTCGAATAGTGACACCTAGCAGATCCAACCACTATGCTCACACATTAGATGAACCAAGTGTCTCGAAATGCGTTCATATTAATGTGACACTGGAAGAGAAGTGCAATGCAAGAGCAAACTTGTTCGCGAGAAACTGCCTTAACCCTGTCGGCTATCTGCCAGGCGATATGCGTAATAACCACGGAGCCGGAAGAATCATTAATACTGATTTCCATCGACACGAATAGCGGGTTTTAGTCATGAAGCGCCTTTAGCGCCCATTCCGAGCGAATCTAGGTGAACCTGAGGCCAAAACGTTCCGAAAAAGTTGAGACGGTGGCCTAAGCGGTCAAAAGAAGAGCAGGCAAGCGCTACAGTGCGTCAAGCAGCGAAAGCAGCGAGGTTACAATGAGGACGCCGCTTGGCACGTGAAAAAGAAGATGCTGAACTCGTGGCATGAAAAGAACAAAAAGCTACGACTGATTCTGACCGCTCGCTGTGCAGTTAGAAGTCGCTGTGTTATTATTATTACAACCGAAATCTGGTGTGTGTTAAGGCGCTCGTAGGGTAGCGTCTTGCGAGCAGTGTGTGTCGGTGGCCGGAGTTCGACCTCTGGTCGTGATCTTTTGTTAGGGTGTCCTTCGGCTGGTGGGTGCCTCAGCATGGTGAGCTAGCCACCTACAAAGGCTCTTTTGCCTTTGATGTTTTTGTCCCTGAGGGGGCTAGTCCGGAGGATGTCGTCGATGCGACAGCCTCCGTAGTTGGATTGGAAGAAGTTTACTGTGTCCAGCACTTCCGTGGTCTTAATTACCAAGTAAGCGTGAACATTGAAGCCGCCATGGCGTCAATCGTTGATGCGTCCTGCCTCATCACCTGCAAAGAACGCATCGCCATCATTCAGCTGAGCCCGCAGGTGACACAGGTGACAGTTCTTCTTCTGCCCGCCCTAGTACGAAGTGATGCCCTTGCAAAGGCTCTTTTCCCTTATGGCAAGGCGCTGCACATAAGTCGCGGCACCATGGGACCGCGTACCACTGTCACCACCGGGACGCGGTACGTCCGAATTGAAATGAAGCCCGAGTCGCCCGTGGCTAACTACATCAAGGTCACTGGCCACCGCGTGACATGCGATTACAAAGGCAGACAGCGTGTTTGTCGGCGTTGTGGGTCGACTGCACACTTCAGAGAAGAGTGCACGGCTCCGTTCTGCGCTTTCGCTGCGGGGTCTTTGGGCACCAAGGCCAAGGTTGTGTGCTGCCGTGTCGACGCTGTGGAGATCCACACGCTGCCACGTGGCATGCGCGATCAAGCCGTCGTACTCTGAGGCTGCGGCCCGACCTGCACCTCCGCTGGCCGCACAGGCAGCCGATGAAGCCATCAAGGAGCCCGGCGTTTCCGACACTGACGCTGTCACGGGTGGTTCCTCTGCGTCTCAAAGTGTCTGTGTGGAAGAACCAGTGCCTGCGGCTGAGGTGTTCAGTGATGCACCTAGCAAGCCGACAGTAAATGTGCCGGCTCTGTCAGCCTCAGTCTCTCCAAGTGTAGCACCTGCCTCTGCGGAGGCCGAGCCCATTGCGCCCCTGCAAGTCTCTGATGCTGGGGGCAAGCCGCTCTCGGAGCCCGTGCGGTGGCCCGCAGCCAGCGTTGCGGTTTTGAGCAACAACGCCAACATATCTGAGACCGATGGTGACGAGAGCAGCTTGTCGTCCTCGTCTTCAGTCAACCTCGTCATTGACGAGACGGCCATCGTGCCTGGGCAGGAGCCGTGGCCGCTGTCGGCATCTCCTTCGTCGTCGAGGTTTAGTGTCGTCACAAATATTTCGCCTGGGCAAGAGCCAAGGCCATCTCCTGACGCGGAACCCGTGCAGTCACCGTCCTCTTCGAGATCGAGGATTAGCGCAAGCACTTCTAGTACCCTGTCTTCGGATCTTGAGATGGTCGCTTTGAATTAGAGCTTAGAGCGTCCGCATGCTTTGACTACGGACTCGGACATTTCTGCTGGTCGGCCAAGGAGGTCTCGTGCCTTCTCTGGTCCGACCCTACGGAAATAGTGAGGTGGTTCAACGTGCTGGCGTTCAACTGCACGTTTAACGCACTTAGCCTCAGAATTCTTTTCATCTATGCACCTGCGCATTCTAATTTGGTAAACTCATTCTTTAAACGTCTAGATGTGTGTTTTCTTGGAGGACGTAACGTTGTTATGTTATGCGATTTCAACTGCATGCTCGATACGGCCGCTGATGATCAGGGCCCCGGTATAGGTGCAAGCCAGGCTGGAATGCGCGCGGGTTGCGCCGCCTAGTCAACCAGTTTTAGCTCACAGACGCTTATGAGCTCCTGTATGGTGGTGTCTTTGTGTGGACTTAGCGTCGCGAATTATCATCGAGCAGGTTAGACAGGGCGTATGTATCGACGGGCCTTTCGAGGATAATTCGTGCTGCCAACGTAATGACGCAGCCAAAATCGCCGGTATACATATCAGACCATCGCCCCTTTCTTCTGTCAATCGGGGTTCCGGCGGCTGCACTGTCTCCTCACAGATCATGGCGCTTGGATGTGCGCATCCTTCACGGCGCCAGCACGAGAGAAGGACTAACGCGGGCCTTGCGTTTTTCGGTTGTTGGGGACGTGCCTGGTGACTGGGACCGTCTGAAGGAGCAGTTGCGTCACCAATGCGCCGCTTCTGGTCGAGCCTTTAGGGATCGCGTCTCAGCTGAGGTGCGTGTAGTGACGGCGAAGCTGCGTATAGCTCAGCGCACCCCGTCGCCATTGTCGCTTATGTGCGCATTTAAAGAGGAGCTTTCGGAGCGTCTACAGCGTCTTTTCCGACCATACTCTTTGACAGCGGCGGCATGGCGTTGTCGACACAGCCCAAGTGCTCATCCTAGGCGCTTCGTTTTGCGTGCTACGAGCTCTTGTGCCCTCAAGGTGCCCCTGCTTTTACAACTTCAGCCAGGGCTGTGGCCCAGCCAGTTGGCAAAAGTCTCCTATCTCGACATGTCCGGAAAATTGGCGCCATAATACATTACTAAATTCAGAATATAACGCATTAGCAAAATTACTCGTTCGCCGTCTACGGTCTCTTCCCGTCCCTCATTTCCTGCCACCAGGTTTTCTCCATCCCGGGTCGTGAAATACATAGTTTATCTTCTGTAATGCCAGATATCCTAGAGTATAATATCGGGTGGAGCACACAGGGTCTTCTTGTTTCACTCGATCAAGAGAAGGCGTTCGACTTTTTAGAGCATGAGTATATTTATGGTGCACCTGATGCTTTCGGTTTCCACAGCTTCAGCAGAGTGTTAGCCTTGCAATAAAATCACTTTTACACCGGAAAAGCAGTGTTGCTTCTCGAAAAATTGTGAAATGCGGAGCCCATGCGACGCACGTCTGCTTTGCTCGGCCCCTAGCGACCATACTAAAAATTACAATTAACAATAATAACTAAAGTAAATAAGTAAGAATACATTACCAGAATAACAGTCAACTAGTTAATTTAGTTAAGAATCATTGATTAAATAATTAATTATCGTTGATGATTATTACTTTACTAAGAGAGGAGGCAGGAGAACTAGAAATGCTTTCGCATTTCCGCACGTAAGCAGGCTTAAGTGCACCTTTAATTTTTTGTTTAAGCCTTTGTATAGTGTGCCAACTTTGTAAGCCGAATTTGTATTTTTCTCAGTCTCTGGTTTTAGAAAATATGTTAATGATTCTTTCTAAAAATTTGCGAAACGATAGAGAAGAAATGTTCCGGCCACCACTGAGAAGAAGAATAGCAAATAGTTGCCAGCTTCGAATTCATGCAGCCTCTGCATCCTACCACGGCATTCTCAGATTCCTTGTCAATACAAGGGGGAGGGGGCTAATACCCCCTCTAGGACTGGGCATTAGCTTGGCATCTAGCGTCTAGGACCGGTCATTAACTTGGCAGAGAATGCTAAGTGCGTCCTTGATAAAACAGGTAGAAACGTATATTGTTTATGAATACTTTGCAAGTAGTAAAAAAGCAACTTTTTTATATAAGCTTAAAAAATAGTGTGCTGCAATACGCGCTGGCAGTTACATCTATACTTTACCGCGTTATGTCCAGGCTGTCGAAAACGAAACAGAAACTAGGAGATCGTGAAACTCTCCACATACGCAAGGCATGCCTCAATTTTATCGCACAGTGTGTGTGGTTTGTTTTCAGGAGACGTTCCTGGGATAAGCGCCGACCGACGACGCGCACAACCTGAGCTGCCTGACGAATCCGGTCAGCATAGTGGAGCTGATGCGCGTCGACAAGGAGTTCTGGATCAAGGAGTGCCGCGACACCAAGGCCTTTTTCGACGAGCTGGTGGGCCGCTCGCTGCCCCCGGCCATCGCCGACCAGCTGGCCATGCTCAAGGAGCGCATCACGAAGTCGCCTTCCTGAGCGAACGGCTACGCGCCGCCGGGCACAATAAAGCACTTGGCGGCAGACACATCTGTCTAGGGACCGTCAACTTTTCCCTAAACGAATCGACACTTTATGCCATGACCTGTTGGCACTTTAGATTTCATGCTACGAATGCTGGGACACAACATCGGGACTAATAACGCGCTTTTAAAATGAGGTACCAACGGCATTCGGATGATCTATTGCAGCACTCTTGTTGGTGGTGACACCCGGCTTATTCGGCGAGAAAAGGCTGCAGCTCTACGTCCGACATCTCCGGGCTCGATGCATCTTAGTTTTGCACTGTACAAACGAATTAGGAAAATATATCATTTCGCAGGTAGTTGGCAAAAGTGATAGCTTTTCTCATCGGTGATGCGAGTTATCTTTCGATGAGGTCATAAGCGGCCGGTAACAATACCCACCTCGAGCGATAAAGTATGCGAACTCTGGAGTGGCGATGGTAAGGAATCATGAAAGAAAAAGTGGTTGGTTTTTAACGTAGTTACCAAAGCATGTGTTTAGGCTGGTTGGCTCATAGTTAAGCTTTTCTGTGTCGGCGGCGCGTCTGGCGACGATATTATTTTGATAGTATATTTGATGATGAAGACGACGTTGTGCAGTGCACAGCGCGAGAATAGGTATATTAATTTGATAGCAGTATTAGCCGAAAGAGAAGTCGATGCGTAATGCACAGCGCCAATGTGTGTTGCAGTTTAACTGCAACACTACCTTTATCACTGTTAAACAATATGTTCGAAGACTACTTGTTGACCTTCTTCTCCCATGTTCCAATGCGACTGATGCCTCTATGTGTGAAGAAGAGGCAGGTTCAGGAATTTACTCCCAGTCTCTCAACTGGTCTTTTTCCCTCCGTCTTCAAGATTTTACACCTATTTATCTCGACCAGTTTCTAGCAGTGGTTGTTGCCCTGCGCAAGATACCCAACCCTTTATCCGCGGTAATAAGAATTACGGACTCGTCCTTACGCACTTCCCTGTATGCGTCTACTGAATAGTAGCCCTTTAGAATACTAAACTTTTTTATCTCTCCACATGTCAAATGAATTCGATTTGATTGGGTTCCTGGGGACAGGGGTCTTCTATTAAATGAAAAAGCTGATGCTTTAACGAAGGCAGCCCTGAGTGGTCCGATTGTTGACCCCCTTCCAGCCAGTGCTTACATTACGGCGGCACGATTTCATACGTACTATTTAATGAAAGAATTTGGCGCATCAGCGCTTACTTCACTGGACGACTGTCAGCACCTTCTGTTCCCTTGGAGGATTACAGCCTGGCGATCCCGCAAATTTGAAGTTTCCTTCACACGACTAGGTTGCCGGGTGCCGCATCTAAATTTTTACCTCTACAGGCCTGGTCTTGCGATCTCCCAATTGTGTCCGTATTGTGGAGAGCCGGAAACAATAGAGCACTTTCTTCACTATTGTCATCGCCACTCATCGCTCAGGAGGAGACTGTTAGAAGTTCTATTGCAGAATCTCAGTTTGCGTCTATCTTCTGCGGTTGTTGTCTCTTGGCGCTTCAATGCTTGACCATACCAATGGGAATGTTTGCTCTGCCGTTCAAAATTATCTTCTAGAAACAAAACGTCTACCATCATAAGCTTTCGGACCGCCCATACCAACATAAGCTTTCGTTTTTGGGCAATTCCTTTTCGCAATTCCTATATTTTTCTTTTCCATCCTTTTTTCTTCTTCTCAATATCTTCCCTAAATTTTAGCTTGTTAGTCCCCCTAACCACCTGCCACCACCTCTGTCACGGAAATTGAGTTGCCCAATTTTTTAGGTCATCCCATCCTTGCCGCATGCAATCTGCAAAGCAAATAGTCACCGCCTGGTTATGGCCAATCCGCCTTGTTGGTATGTGCCATTTTGTGGGTCAAACAACAAGAACAACTCAAGGAGTGATCGGTTACGGCGATAGCGTAGTGCTCTCGTTCAGTGCCCGCCGCGGGCTCGAATCCCAGTCGCGGCAACATTTTATGGTTACGACAGAAGGGCGGCCAAACCGTAGGAAACGGTTGGGGCTACGAATAGGGATTACTTGTAATGTGTGAGGGCACACCCAGAGATAGCGGTAGACCGTGGGAAGTGTAGTTACGCAGCTGTAGCAGCGGCACATATAAGGCCAATTTTTTTGCAAGCGACGTTTCAAGGCGTGCAAAATTTAACCCCACAAGGCGGCCTGCATAACAAAAAAAAGAACGAATGTTCTGTTTTTGACAGAGACAGGTATCTGAGGCTTCAAGTTCGTTGGCCGTGGTTCATGTCCTAGCCTTAGAGATCCCCATTTCCCCTCAGTACGATTACCGTCGCCAGTAAGGAATGAATCTGGTGCTTATACGTGAAACAGCTCATAAAATGCAAGAAGAGTCACGGTAAGACGCCAAAAGCTATCAAACCACATTGAATTCAGACATTGTCACCATTATAAGGTTATATATATTCCTCACAAATTCGACGCAATTCGCAGTAGGCCTGGCACGTTCGTTGAACGGTGGACCCGGAACGCAGCTCGAGGGCACGTTGCCGCGTGGTTCGCGCCAGTGAAGCGAGCTCCGAGATTCATCATTCTCTTCGTCGAGGTTGATTAAAAAGACATCCAGATGATGTACGATGGAGTCTTCGCGGCCGCGAGCTTTTATCTTCATTTTCAAGCAATTACAGTTTTGCTTCTAAGCGCGATTTACTGGCTTCGTTTTGTGTCAGTGGTGCTTTTGCGGCAGACTATACCTCTAAGAGTCGGAGAAGTGCCTGACGACGGTCTGCCACGTTTTCCCTTTTGTTGCCTTGTCTTCGCCTTTTATATATAACTCATCTTAAAAACAAATTTTAGACGCTCTACATCACTTTAGACCATTCCACGAGATTTATGCTCCCTGTTCAGAGTCTGGAATCATGGACATACTCAATTCTCATAAGCACTATACACCTGGTGTTGATTTTATCATCTTTACATATTTTAGCCTGAGCCGACAAAAAAAGTCGTGTTTGGCGCTCTTTCGCCGTAGATGCTCTTGCACCATAAAAACCAAACGTCAACTTCAACATCCTCTGTCTGCGCAATAGTTAGTGTGTCTTCCTTGTCTCCGAAGATGCTGCGAAATTTTCTGCTTGATAAACGTGCATTTTATTAGGCAATATGAAAAGAAAAAGTAGTTCGGAAAATTGCAGCTTCGAATTAATTTATTACCACTGAATTCCTGTCATCCAGTACTAAGTAGTTACCATGCTCATTATCATTATTTCGTCAGAGCAGCGTTATTTCTGCCACGGCCGCTACAGTGGATATGTTACGGCTTAAGTACGTAGTATCAGTTCTGCACGTCAGCCAACAGAGTGCGGATTTGCAAGCTTTTGCACAAATGCTGATGAAAGAACTCTCTATCTTGAAGCGCAAAAAGTTTTAGTCGTCAAAATACCGAGAGCAATGGCAAACCTAACGCACAGAGATGGCGTAGCCGCGGCCGCTCGATTTCGGCCGAGGTGTAGCATGATATAAACAGGAAGTGTGTGAACGGAAACAGAAAAATTACCATACAAAATGCTGCGCATTTGTGTCCTACCTGTATCCTTAACCTTCGCCTATCTAATAATCATGTTCATGATGACGATGCTCTGTGAGTTGTCTTCGGAAATGTAAGGCATATTCATCAAGAGAACACACATGGATGCAGCAGGTTATTTATAACTATTCCAGGGTGGCCATATAACTTTATGATCGCAGAATACGGTGGATATGTGGTTACCTCTTTGCACCAGGCACATCAGAATATAAGTAATGTTACATGAATATAGAATGTGTTCTGTGTGTGCTCTGGTCTCTGGACAGTTGGAACAGTGAACTGCAGATCTGCAACTTCGGTGTGGCGGCAGGTGGTTGGGCTAGGCGGGGCCTGATGTTTGCTGGTGGCTGCGTCCTCGAGCTCGCTCGCGCACACACTGGCGACGTTCTTCGTCACTGTAAATTTCGGGGCGGACCATGGTTGCGCCGATTCTCGTACACAAAATGAGTGATGACATGACGCCGGCTCATGGATGCGGGAGAGTCTGCTGCAATTGCCTCATCGCGGTGTCGCGAAGTCACATGGCCGGGCCCTATGGCTACTGACGCTTTTGTTACAATTCAGGGGGCCGCAACTCCGTATCTTCAAGTTGTCGCTTGTGCATGAGTTCGCGGCTACGTTCGCTGAGTTCTTTCGAGCTGTGTCGGGTTTCCGCCGGCGCATCTTCTGTGCCATGGTGCAGAGCGGCTAAGTACACGACACGCTAACGAGCCACGCCCCACACACCGTAACACGGTGACGTCATTTAAACCGTTGCATGCTTTTAACCTCTTTTCTCAGCGAACTCCGGCGAAAACCGGTCGGGAACCACGCGAACCTGAGGGCGAACTTTAAGAGAATGTCACTCGAACTTTCGTAAAGTTTTGTACGAACGGTGCGCAGCTTGGCGCGCTATAAAGGAGGCAAAGCCCCGCGAATGTAATCGCGCCGTGTTTGTGGTTGCCTACAGGCATCGCGAAACTCGTCCACATTGCCTTATACATTAAGCATTCAGTAGGCATACAGGCTTTAGCAGCGTGAATGGCGTGGCGTCCGTTGAACCCCACAGCCCCGTTTAGCATGTACTGACACATCTTTTCAACAATGGGAACAACTGCAATGGAGCTCGCTGTTCAGCCAGTCAGAAGCCTAGAGAGGCCACCTGATCAGTGAGCGAGGAGTGCTTTCGGACGGCTGCGTGCTCACGATGACGTCACAGCAACTGGTCAGGAGACCGACGCGGATCACAAGGGCGGGTCTGGTAGCGCTCGGACGGCTGAATGCTCGCGGTGATATCACGAAGCAAGGTAACATGACAAGACTTCAACAACGTCGATTAATAGAATACACCAATACCTGTGCTGAGCACGCTTGGACGGCTTCTCGCTCCTGGTGACGTCATGGCACGAGACGTTGTCGTATGTTACACCCACATCGGACGCTCTCGAAGCCAGGAATGGGTTCTCAGCTTAAAAAACCATCTAGCTATTAACCGAAACGGGTCGCTAACAGCACCAGCAGCTGAGCCCTGACTTATGGTTCTATAAGATGATGATAGGAGCTTTTAAAAGCTGTAGACTCTTTTGAGAAAATGCATTGAGAAATGTTATTGCGACATGCTGTCGATATCCGCTATGGAGAGTTCCTTTTGAGAAATGCGCAAGACTCACACTTCTGAAGGATGATTTTAAGAATATTAGGACGTCCTTTCGAGATAACAATGTCATTGACCCGTTCTTCAAAAGCCAGTTTTCTGAAGCCAAGGCGCCGAGGCCTCCCCTCTAGCACGAGCAAGGTGGATGTGGGTGCATTAGTTCGGGTAGCACAGTTTCGTCGTGTCTTTGTGCCAGCGTAGTCATCTCCCTACATAGAGAAGAATGCCCTGCAGCCGTGCATATGAGATGGGCTGCAGCTTCTCAAGGAACAAAGGGTTCGTAAGAGCACACGCTAAGGCATACTCTTCTCTCAACCTGGAAGACTAATTGGGGTTCGCACGGACACCTTCGTATATGGGCGACAGTTGAAGCAGCGGACTAACGACAGTATGCTTGACTGTTGACGATTTAATTAGAGTGCCACTATGGGGACCTACTCAGTGCCACTACGTCGAATATGAACGAGACGAAAACCGTCTTGACTTGCGCAAAAACTGTTACAATAAGGTTTTTTCATTCATTCTTCCACTTTTATTTTTCCTCTTAAATACAGCAGCTTCCGCAGCCTCCTCAGCAACATAAAACAGACGACGGATAAGCATGATGCCTTCAGGAAACATCCAGCTCCCCCCCCCCCCTCTATATGTTTCAATGATGTGAGGCGGTGCAGCGCTATGGAGGCTCAGGCAGCGAATTCACGAGGCAGACGTCCGCCTGCTCATAGTTAATGATCTCTTGTGCCAAGATGCCGCCAAGCGTGCAGTTTCCATGAGTTCCAATAGCAAGGTGCGGTTCCCTTTTGGCGCTTTCCATGAGCGGTTCTCACGGCTTATTCGGCTGGCCTCCCGGTGCACCAAAGAGTCGGCTAAGGCGGTGGCGTCGTTCATGTGACACGGGGTGACAGACGACGGCACTGTAAACGCTGGTGCCCTCCAGCAGTTTGTCGCCAGCGCCCGCGGGGCATCCGATGGGCGGAAGCGCCAGGAAGGTAGGTAACCACAGTAATGATTCATCAAAGAACCGAGAAAGGTGGGAGGGGAAAAGAGGAAGCAGGACGTCGGTGGGCGTCGGGTTGCTCTAGATGGCAGGGCACTTTTGTGCTTCGGCAAACCCTCAGGCCCAGCCCACTGTCAGAGGCTGTATCTCCGGCAGCGAGGTGCGCAGAGCAGCCTCACATCGCTCCTAATGTCCTACGCTTGCCAAGGGGGCTTTGGTTTCTTTGCGGAGTTCAGAAATATGTGGTTAAATTCGGATCTGGTGCTAGGACACATGTGTCAGTGAGTTATAATTGAGAGAAGGGAAAGGGTCGTGAATGTGGCCATTTACACTTTGAATGTGACAGCGTTTACAGTGAAGTCTGCGCCACAAAACATGGTTGCTTTTTGGAGGAGATTTTGAGGTGGAGGGTACATTAGGCGGGAATTTTTATAGCACAGGGTGAGGTCTTGATAGTTGATAGGCTAATCACTCACACTTCGAGACTATGGCAGGTCGCTCTCAGCGCGGTTGACAAGGTCACGGGTTTGGGTGTGTGTAGGCGTGTTGCCTGGGTGTTCGCTGTGGGAGGGACCGAGAAGAGGGTGATGGTGCGATTTAGTGGGGGTGATGGTGCTAGGATTTTTGCATCCGGAGAGTGGATGTTGTGATTGCCATAATTACTAATTGTTGTTTTGAAATCTGCGAAATTATACTCAGCGGAATGCGACTGGTAAAGCAATTGCTGCCTCTTCCGCTTCCCGGGAATCTTGCGATTTGGAATGGACGCACTGACTATCAGGTTTTGCAATCCGTCCTCTGCGGCTAATGCGAAAGCTGGTCTGTGTGATTTTCGGCAGCGTCTACGTAAACTGCCGGAGCATGAGGAGTATAGTTCTTGTGCAAACCCTTGGCCCTAGCTTTGCATGTCTCTCGATCATGCTCCGGGTGGGTATTTTTTGGAAGAGGCAGAAGGTAAAGATTCTAAGTGACAACACTGGGAGGAGTTCACGTATGCGCGGTATGGCCGGGGAGCTTCATTCCATGTCGGCGCGGGAGAATTTGACCGGTTTCGGTATGTGAGAGTCTATAGTACGGACTTATGAGGTGCGCTTCTAACAGCTCTCCCAAGGCTTTGTGCCCCCCTAGTTGAAGGAGTTCCTCAGTGGGCGTTCATTTAGGGAGAAAGGGAGCAGTTTTGTAGGCTGCGCGGATGAATCTATTGAGTTGCGCGGTTTCCGTTGGTGTGAGGTAGAGGTGAGGGATGGAGTAGGTGACCCTGCGTGGGCAAAAAGCTTGAATGAGGCGACGTGTGTCTGCTTCCTTCATGCCGCGACGGCGATTGGCGGTAACTTTAATTAGTGACGCTGCATTGAGAATTGCAGCACGTATTAATTAATTGTTCTCAGCGTAGGAGCCGTTGTCAGAAATATTGGTACCTAAAATTTAGATTCGATTCACCCTGCGCACGGGTGTGTCGTCTTGTGTGACTCGAATGTTAGCGTGTGTCCCGTTCTTTTAGGTTCCTGACTAGGAGTTCACATTTCTAGCCTAGCAGCTTATACCAATGCTCCTGGTATGCATAACAACTGTGTTAGCGGCCAGCTGGAGCTTAGATTCTATTTCGCCATGGTTGCCGGCACTGACCTAGATGGTGATGTCATCCGCGTACAAGGAGTGTTAGACCGAAGGAATTTTTGCGAGATGCCGCGTTAGCGTCATACGAGTAATGTTGAAAAGAAAGGGGTACAAAACTGATCCCTGAGGCGTTTTCTTTCTTCCTAGCGTAGAAGAGTAGATTTTGAATGTGCCTAATTGTAGGAACGGATATGTTATTAAGAAAGGCAGCAACATATTCGTGCGTGCGAGAGCCCACGTTTAGGTCGCTCAGTGACAGTTGAATGAAAGAGTAGGCAACATTATGAAAAGGTTTCCTCCGGTCCAGTCCAAAGATAGCTTTGGTGATGTGAGGAAAAACAGTATTGAGCACATCCTGTTTAAGCTGAAACATCACGTATTGAGTTGACAGTCCGGCTCGAAAGCCAAGAATGGTGAGGAGGAGAGTTGTTTTTTCTCTATTTAGTGGTTAAGTCGATTTAGGATCCCGTGCTCCATAAGTTCACCGGTGCAGGAGGTGAGAAATTGGTCTCTTATTCTTAAGGTCTAAAGGCTAATAAGCTAGGATAAAAGTTAGCTCAGCTTATTTCCATTCTGGGAGCAGCTTGCCCTGCTCCCATTGTTTGTTCATGTACCTAGTGAGAGTGGCTAATGATTTGGCATCTAAATTTCGCAGCGCTTTGTTATTTATTCCATCGAGACCTGTGGCGGATAAGGAGCGAAGCCGCCCTTCGGCAGCCCGTACCTCCTCCTCTGGGATGGGAACATCCAAGGCTGAATTGGGCTTCCTTTGTGGGTCGATAATGGTTCCTGCTTTATGCCCGGCAAGTTATGCGGCTTTAAGAGCTGCTTCAAGATATTTTCCTTGCTTCTCCACTTCGTACAAGAGATTGGTGATTTGTTTACTATCTTCCGACTGAGAGGAACACCGTTTTAACACATGGCACAGGAGGAACCACGAGTCGTAGAGTGCCGTCCAGTCGGTTGCATAACTGATTCCATTGCTGTGACGAAAGCTAGGCCGCAAGTTCAGCGATGAGCTGGGGCGTTTGCGCCAATTTCCGCTTTAATTTGCGATTATTCTTATGTCTGAGTGATCGTTTCTCAAAATTCTGATAGGGCTTGCAGAGGTGGAGTAGCCTGCTTTCTACTCGGTCGCCAATATATTCTGCTGGGGCCAATTTTTTGTTAACAGCTAAGTCCCGTTATAACGCCGAGTCCATGTAGTCGTGAATTTCTGTTGCCGGGTTTTGGTCTGTAATTTTCTGGAACTGTGGCCGTAAACTGGCATACGGTAGCGTAATTGATAGGATGTAATGATCGCTGCCGAGGGTAATTCCCGTATGAGTCCAGTTAACTTGACTGACCTTCTTAGTGAAAGTAAGTTCTGGGCTGATATTTCTGCTCACAGTGTCCAATTAAGCGCGATATCAGTGACTAGGGTGCACTTAACTGTTTTGCTGAGTGTATAGAGACTGGTGTCCTTGCGAGTGTTTCTATTTTATCCCCAGTCTAGGTGTGGTTTATTAAAATCACCCGCTACCACTATAGGAGCGGAATCTGCTATTTGGATGGCCCTGTCAAATCCACCAGTGAGGTTATCTCTAGGATGAGAATAGATATTTCAAATAAAATGCGTTACTTGTCCTGTGCGACGCGGGAGGAGCTCGAGGAGAGTGCAGTCAGTGTAGAGGTGGGATAGATCGTAGGCTATTGCACGATATTTCTCTATATATGTGTGGTAACCCAGGGGGAAGAAGAATTGGAGTGTATAGCTTGATAGGCGAGGGGCTTGCGTGCTTTAAAGGCTATTGTACGCAGATGGCACCTATGGTGAGTGTAGACTGCTGTATGTAAAGTGACAGATTGTCTCTCTTCCTTCGCAACCCGCGGCAGTTCCATTGCGATATGCAGAGTAACGTTAAAACGCATGAGGCAAAGGTGCAGGAGGGAGTTTTGGTTGGGAAGTATCATCAGAAAGGGGGGAGGGGGAGGGATTGAGGCAGATTGTGGCAGGGCGTCCAAGGGAGCGAGCCGAGCAACTATCATGTCGAGAATATTATCAATCTTGGAAAATCGTTCTGCGATTTCAGTGAACCCTAAAGCAACCTCTTGTATCAGTCCCCTATGCTTTTTTATTTATTGACTTCAGCAGTTAGAGTCCTCGTCTGATGAATCGGGGTGGGGGGTAGGGGATTCTACGGCATCGCTCTCTGATTGGTGTGCCATATGAGACTCCTAGGTGTAGTGAAGGACATATAGGGACAGAGAGGATTTAGGGGTAGATGCCATGATTGTATTTAAACGTTCCAGCACGGGAGCCAACCGTTTCTTTATTCTTGATTCTCTCTAGTTAGACGTTCAATAGTTTCCTCAGTTTTAGAATTTCCTCGAGATTCAGAGCGTGTTGTAGGGAAGCGGGAGGCTCGCTCTACCCTGCTCACCTTTTGGGGCTTGTTCCTGGGGTCCCGGCTCTGGGATCCTATTCGTTCAGGACCTTTGTTTCTGGTGTCGCAAGATTCCGTCTTCGATTCTTGGGAAGGACTCCTCGAGTTCGAACTCCTGCTGCTGCTGCTGCTGTCTCTGTCGTGGACGGGAGGGACGAGTATTGCGACGTTGGAAGCGTTTATTGCAGGCGCTGTCACTTGTTATGAGGGCGCCCCCACAGACGAAGCACTAGGGCACACATCGCGTCTGTGGCCGTTCTGACTGCAGTTCAGGCTGGCCTCCACATTCTTGCGCAAGGGGAAGGCTGCATAAAGAACGCCAAATATTTTCACCGCGGGCGGAAGCTTCTCGGCCATGAAATGGATGAGCACGGAGTGAGAGGTGCGCCCCATGTCCCTGGCCTGGACAATTGGTAGAAATGGGTTCGCCCGGCGCAATTCTCTGAGCAAGTCCTGCAGCGACTCACCGCTCCAGACGCGGTAGATGATTCCTGGCCATGCCCAGTGCGGAGGAGATATGTAGGCGTTGAGCGCCAGCTTGTTGGCACGTAGCGTCAGGTGTCTGATTTTGGCGTAGTTGGCAACTCGGTCTGCGCAGCAAGCGGACTCTGAGAAGATGTCCTTGGACAAGTTGGTGCACATGAGGTTCTACTCAGCAATAGTAGACTGCAGTCCGCTGTTGGCGACTACAGCCGCCCTTAACGCTGCCTCGTTGTATTGGGCCAGTCTGACACCCCCAGTAGTGCGGAAGACGATCTTGTAGTCGTCAACGGGCAGCCGCGGCAGAAGTCTTGTCCGGAGACGCGTCGCAGCCGTCTATTCGACATTTGAGAGAACGCTTGCAGCCGACGCCGTTTTGCATGCCTGCGTTCCATCAGCTGACGCCGCTTTGTTTGTCTGCGTTTGTTCAGGTTTCTTGGATTGCTGCCCGCGCAAGCGTGTTCGGGCATTGAGGACTTCATAACATTCCGCCGTGTTGAATTCTACGGCGTGCAGATTGCGGCGGCTGAGTGTGTATTCCATTTCGTTGCCGAAGAGACACGCACGTGCGCCAACATTACGCCGCTGCGGGTGCCGTTAGGGCTAGCCAGGCGGCGTGTAGCCGCTCAGCATGAGTCGAAGTTCTAAGAGTTCTGGAAAAAAGTACTAGTCCGACCGAAGCACTGAGCACAGCTTCGAAAGAGTGTTAGCGTTCCAATAAAACCACTTTTGCATCGGAAAAGCAGTTTTGCTTCTCGAAAAACTGTGGAATGCGGAGCCCATGCGAGGCACGTCTGCTTTGCTCGGCCCTTAGCGACCATACTTAATAATTAAAATTAACAATGATAACTTAAATTACAATGCACTAAATGAACAACAATCAACTATTTAATTTAATTATTGATGAATAAATATTAAGTTAATTGTCGTCGATTATTATTACGTTACTAACAGAGGAGGTAACAGAACTCGAAATGCTTTCGCATTTCCGCACGTAAAGAGGCTTAAGTGCACCTTTAATTTTTCTTCCAGCCTTTGTGCAGTGTGCCGACTTTTTGTGCCAACTTTTTATTTTTCTCAGTCTCTGGTTTTAGAAATTATGTTAATGATTCTTAATAAAATTCTTCGAAACGATAGAGAAGAAATGTTCCAGCCATCACTGACAGGATGAATAACAAATGGTTGCTAGGTTCGGATTCATGCGATCTCTACATTCTTCTAGCACGGCGTTCTCAAATTCCTTGTCAATACTTGGGGTGGGGGCTGTTAGCCCCTCTATAAGACTGGGCATTCGCTGGCAATCTAGCGTGTAGGACAGGGCATTAACTTGGTAGAGAATGCTAAGTGCGCCCCTGATAAAACAGCAAGAAAAGTATACTGTTTATGAATGCTTTGCAAACAGTAAAAGCAACCTTTTCATTTCATCTTAAAACAAGTGTGCTGCAATACACACTTCCATTTACATCTATACTTTACCGCGCTATGCTCAGGCTGTCGAAAACGAAATAGAAACTAGGAGATCGTGAAACTCTCCACATATGCAAGGCATGCCTCATCTACACCCCGCACTGCTTGTGATTCGTTTTCAGGAGACGTTCCTTGTTTACGTGCCAACCGACGACGCGCACAACCTGAGCCTCCTGAGCGAGCCGGTCAGCATAGTGGAGCTGATGCGCGTCGACAAGGAGTTCAGGATCAAGGAGTGCGGCGACATCAAGGCCTTCTTCGACGAGCAGGTGGGCCGCTCGCTGCCCCCGGCCATCGCCGACCAGCTGGCCATGCTCAAGGAGCGCATCATGAAGTCGCCTTCCTGAGCGAACGGCTAAGCGCCGCTGGGCACAATAAAGCACATGGCGGCAGACACGTCTGTCTAGGCACCGCCAGCTTTGCCCTAAACGAATCGACACTTTACGCCATGACCAGATAGCACTTTAGCTTTCATGCTACGAATGCTTGGGCACAACATCTGGACTGATAACGCGCTTTTAAAATGAGGTATCAACGGCATTTAGATGATCTATTACAACAGTCTTTGTTGGTGGCGACACCGGGCTTACTCGGCGAGAAAAGGCTTCAGCTCCACGTCGCACATCTCCGGGCTCGATGCATCTTGGCTTTGCACCGTACAAACGAATTAAGAAATACATCATTTTGCAGGTATTTGGCCAAAGTGACAGTTTTTTCACATCAGTGAAGCGAGTTATCTTCCGATGAGTCCATAAGCTGCCGGTAACAATACACACCTCGAGCGACAAAGTATGCGAACTGTGAAGTGGGGTTGGTAAGGAATCATGAAAGAAGAAAAGGCCGCCAGCGTCTGGAAAATTTTGAAGTAACGAGCTTTAGCTGTTTGGTTTACTAGATGAAGAAAGCGAAGAAGAACGCGCCGCTGACTCGAGAAACGGAATGTAATACCCTTTGATACCGGGTGGATTGCCACCGTGCTTGACTAGGCGTGCACGCTCGCCGCCTAGCGGAACGATCGCTGCATAGGGCCATCTATCAGATAAATTACGATGCACGTCTACCCATTGTGGAGTTGCACCCCTCAAGATACGTGTCAAACGGAATTTGCTTCGCTTGGGGCGACAAGGGGGGCCTAGAATTCGGCTTGCAGTGCGATATGGTAACGCTTCAATAAGTAATTGCATGTGTACAATGTTTGCCTACTATTGAATTGCGGTTTTATTACCACAACCCATATGGTTTTATTGCCTACCAAATTCGGTATACAACTGTCCCCGGATAGGTGCCGTTGTTGTCGGAGTATATATCCCTTACAAAATTGGATTTCGAGTTTATGTTGAACATGTATAGGAAGCCTAATGATTCTGAAGGATCTCTTAAGGGACTCGCTGTCTATTGAGCGAGGTCATTAAGCAGTCTATGTATTCTGTTATGACACCTAACTATAAAGTTCAGCTCTGTTTACAGTACATAAAGATTCTGTAAAATTGGCTCATAAGACTTTATAATCAGTCAAAATTTATAGAACTTATTTTGTGCCTTCACTATAAGAAGTCGCTCGGTTCGAAGCCAAAAGAGACTCTATAGACATAGCTCAGTGAGACATCGTAATGAGTCAGAATTTATAGAGCTTGTGTCGTGTATTCCCTATAAAAACTCGCTCGATTTGCAGTCAAAACAGATTTATAGAACTGGCTCGGTAAGGCTTCGTAATGTGCCAGATTTTATAGAGCTTATTTTGTGCCTTCACTATAAGAAGTCGCTCCGTTCGAAGTCAAAAGGGGCTCTATAGAAATAGCTCAGTAGGACTTCATACTTAATCAAAATTTATAGAGCTTCTTTTGTGTATTTCCTATTAAAACTCGCTCCAGTTGTAGTCAAAATAGTTTCTATAGAACTGACTCGGTAAGTCTTCATAATGTGCCAGATTTTATAGGTCTTGATTTGTGCCTTCACTATGCGAACTCATTCCGTTCGAAGTCGTAAGGGACGCTATAGAAATAGCTCAGTAAGACCTCGTAATTTGATAAAATTTGTGGAGCAGTTTCGTGCCTTCCCTATACGTACTCGCTCCTTCTCCAGAAATGACAGACTGCATAGAACTGGCTCGGTAAGACTGCATAATTAGTCAAATGTTATAGACCTTCCTGCTTTCGCTATTTGGACTCACATATACGACTAAGATACTCACGTTATAGACAGTATAGTAATAGGGTGTAGTAATAGCCAGTGAAGGCAAAATCAGATATTAGTTTGAGACCTACAAGCCCATTACCCTCGTTGCCACTGTGCTTCCAATGATAGGGTGAAGTTGATGTGCCTTTTAATATACGATACCATCCCACGAAATGCTACTATATATCAGCATTCAGTTGGCTGACAGGAGCTAAACGCGGCTTTCTACCTGCACGCGACATGGATTATGGTAAGGCGTGCCGAATGGACAGTTTTGTATTCTAAAGCATGAAATCACAAAAGAAAAGGGCTATCACTCAGTCATTTGCACTTTTTCACTGAAATAGATTATGTTTTATCACCGTACATATTAAATAAATATCGACATGCCAAAATAAATGGGCCCCATGGTCTCGGTGGATTTTCCCCTTGTCCATTATCCGGACAAAAAGTTTCCATAGTAACAAGGCGTAAATACATTGAAAAAGTTTCTTCCCTTCAAAAATTGTCCATAAAATTGAGTCATCCATATTAAGAGTGGTCATGTTAGAGAGGCACGACAGTACACTTCATATAATGATTCATATAAGCAGTGAACTGTCTGCTGATGAAGCTTCATGGCCAGCCGCATTCACGGATAAAAAAATTCATTAAGCCTCCGGAGTCATCATGTAAGACAAAGAGCACAATTAAGTTTCTCGATTGCAATTAATTGCCATACAATTCCTCATGGATGAAGCAGACACGGTTATAAATGTACCAGTGTATTCTACCTGCACAAGTGTGAAGCCGCCGACACTGTTGACACTGATCAGCAGATTTTTCCGCACCCTGAACGCCTCAATCTTAACATTAACGTTTTCTCTTTGATGATCACAAACATAACTCTGCTGTGCAACAGCTAACAAGATCAATATCTAGAATGCGCCCAAAATGGGGCCCTGACATCACAAAGGAATTGCAGCGTCTAGATTTGTCAATGTCAGCTGTGCAAAAGCAGAAATGACCTAGGCTCACCTTTTTGTAATGCACTTTACCATTAGCTGTCATCCCTTTGCCATAAAGTACCAGTGAGCCGACGTTGGTGTACCTTTGTCCCAAGCTGCAACCCTTTATGAGAATCCAAAGCTGACTAATTACGTGGCTTTCTTTTTGACTCAGTGATAGATGCTTCGAGAGATTAGGCAATGCCGATAGAATGCAAAACTTATCAATGATTTGAGTTTCTGCAAACCTTGTCCCTCAAACGAACTTTCCCAACTTTCCATTCATCGATTCAAAACGGTAAAGAGAGTATCCCCTTAGGGGGCTCCAATGTTTTACACTATCAATGAGATGTGTGAGCCGATGAGCATTATAAGTCATGCACTCCTTGCCGTACAAACTTTCATATTCTTTTAAGAATTTTTTTGTTCTCAAGAGCTCGATTGTCTCCATTCAAATTGTGGGAGCCAACATACAGTGCATCATTTCAACAAAATGCATCCAGTTGTAGTTTTTTGTTCGCAGATAGCCAGACAGAACAGGAGAGAAAAACAACAGCCAGTTCCTCCATTCTGATGATTTCTACTGTCTCACTTCAGACAATGGGCGTGGCAAGCGAGACAGCCCCCATGTAGGACACATGTTAACGATCTTAGCACTTAGCTCCTCAATGCACTAACGCATTCGAAAATTTCGGCATATTTCTGACTCAAGCCAAAGCAGTGTTGTCTTTACGAAACCTGATCAAACGGTATGCATGCAATCAATAACAAAGCTGGAGCTGAAGCTGAAAAAAGTCATCGTAGCTAGAATGCTCTGTCATTTCACACCAGAGCTGGCTTTCTTTGGGTCTGTTTTTGACTTGTTTGTATGGTTGAGAAAGGACTCTTGTGTTCTGAGGGCTGGAGCACAAGAATGCGTGGGGTAGAAATGGCAGTGACCCCTGCCTTTGTTAACAACTTCTCCAAGTTCTTCGCACCATGCGCAGCCATGCTCCCCATTAAACTGTGCCATGCACATGACCTCACACCTTGCCACACTATCAACAGAACGCGGTCCTGGAAACACCTTCGTTATCCTGTCTTTACCCGTGCTGTCCCTCCAAGTGATGCCTTCTCTTGAAAGGCTGTTCATGCCTTGAGCGAATGGTAGAAGAAATGTGTTCATGGCTGGCTTTTTGGAGCCAAACCGAAGACCAGTCAATATCAGCCTTTGCATTCGTTCATTATATTCGAGCTCATTTACTTGGACCAGTAGAGGCCACATGCCAAATCCAGAACTCTCGTATAGTGGCACGCCATCTGTGTTAAAAGTGAGCGTGAGATCATCTGGCTGCAGTGGGAGTCTGCGGTAAGCACCACTTTGAATGATATCACTAGCATCATATGCGTGGGCACAAAGTTTAAAGCAACTGCCTTTTTCTTCAAGAATGTTTCTGATTTGATTTTCAAAATCTACAGTGTAGAAATAGCAACTCTGTGTATTTAAAGTCACTGTACAATGCTCCTCTTGCAGTATGAATATGATACATTCAAAGCGCTGTTTTCAAGTTCACCAGTGTATGAATTGCATGCACTGCAATAGAAGTGTTTTCGTTTCTGATCGCTCACAGAGAAGTTCTTGAAGAAAGTGTGCTTTGTTGACGGAAAATCTGTTCCTTTTGGAAGTTGGGCCTCGAAAAGCTTCAGCACACTCTTCGCTGCCTCCTTCGATGCACAGTGCCTCAGGCTATGACCCTTGACCAGCAGGATGCTTTCAGTCTTGGTCAGTTGCGCACCAGGGTAAAGTGATCTTGTTGGAACACATAATACACAACACAAGCCTGAGCTTATAGAAAATTTAGTATAGGAAAAAGCTATCAGCATGCAAAACAGCTGCATCTTCTCATCTCTCATTCTGCTCAGTGCTACCATGTACAAAAAATAACTGAATAAACAGCAAGGGCCAGTATTCATGATGGGCAGTGAAATGACATCCCAAAATGACAACGCAGTCCTCCAAGCAGTCCTCCATTGCACGGATCCAGTCACTGATCATTAGAAAAATGAAGATAAACTGCTGAGCACGTATGCTACTGCTTCACAGATTCATGCGGCACTGTGGCCGAAACCACATTGATATTCCACATCACAAAACACACTAAACCAAGGCTATATTTACCGTTTTTCTCTTTGCAGCTCTGCCTGCCAGGACACGCATCACTAGGTTTAAGCTGGTCTAACATTTATGACAGTATACAGCGTACAATATTACAGTGCAATTTGTGTGTACACGCATGTGTGTGTGTGTGCGCGTGTGCGCGCGTGTGCGTGCGTGTGTGTGTGTGTGTGTGTGTGTGTGCGCGCGCGTGTGTGTGTGTGTGTGCGTGCGTGTGTGTGTGTGCGCGTGCGTGTGTGTGCGTGCGTGCGTGCGTGTGTGTGTGTGTGTGCGTGCGTGCGTGCGTGTGTGTGTGTGTGTGTGTGTGCGCGCGCGTGCATTTGCATTTGCATGTGTGTTTCGTGCTATTTTTTCTGTTTGCGGCTCTGCCTGCCAGGACACACACCATTGCGTTTAAGCTGGTCTAACATTTATGACAGTATACCTCATACTATATTTCAGCACAATTTCTGTGTGTGCGTGCACGTGTGTGCGTGTGTGTACGTCTGTGCGTGCGTGTGTGTGTGCGTGTGGCGGAGGTGCCAGAGCAGAGGACAGAATGGACTCAAGGCGTGACGATCTTTAACGTGGAATGAACTTCGAATGTTTTTCAAAAATTGGTTTCAGAGATCACAAAAACAATAGCTATGAAATTAGCAATTTCCGATCAATGCATGCAGCTTGCGTGAGTGCCCAGAATTTTTTACGGCAGTAGGAATGGTCATTGCACCTAACTTGGCAGAAAATTATGCTCACTTTGAGCAAAAAAGAGATTATGCAGTTAGGAATTAAGAAACTGCACGAGTTTTTGATATCAGATAAGGCCCTCTTTTGTATGCAACAAATATATTGGAACAAACAAACTGCCTAGTAATTTTAAAGATAAACGTTACTTTACAGCGCATATACGTGGAAACTGTTCGCACAAAAATCAGTTCTATAGTCGGATACAATTTAAGTCTGCAGTGAAGCTCCGCCCACATTCCGGACCGGCGCACAGAATTCCTCCACGACAGAAAAGTAGCCCGTTGCTAAAACTTCTCTTGTCGCCTAAACAAGAAGCTAATCACGAGAAAAAGTTTTAAGCTCTAAAATAGCGATAACTGGCTTGTTAAATAGAGTTAAAGATTTAAATGCTGATTTCATTTTTTTTTGTGACTGGGCGGCGGAGTAATACAATACGCCGCGGACCGTGGTCCAATGATAACAAGTGCTGTTTTTTTATGTTGTATCCCACTATAGTCAATTGCAAAATAAATTTAGAGCTTTATCTTATTCTTAAATGTCTCACCACTCATGTGCTAAAAAAACAGTCATTCCACAGGCAAATCATTCTAGACGCCACCGAAACTGGCGTATATATTTCTAAGGACCATAGCAGGTGAAACGCGCATACCGCTGCAACTTGACGCACATGCATCGAGCGCGCCGCTGATGTGTACATGCCTCAGCCACTAGAAGTCCTCTCGAGCTACCGCGTAATTCAAGCCGCCGACCGTATCGCTATATACTTTGCTTTTGTTTCTACTGACTTGTTTACTTTTGGTCGATGAAATGCTTCATTTTGACTACCGGAACCTTTGTATCACGGCGATACAAATATGGCATAGCTTCGCGTTGTCAGAAACCTGTGGAATCCGCGATGCGCGGAAACCATCAGAACGCGATTCGCTCACAATTTTCAACACTATATTTAAAGAAAGTCTTAATTTCCGAAAATTCTACTCCATATTTCCTGGAAACAGGCGCAGGCCATAGGATTAAGTAAACTATAAATCGCAAAACTGAAATGCTGGAAATTTTGACTACACTGCCAGTTTTATTTTGCGCGTCCCTCTTGTAAGTTCATAATCACGAGAAGCCCGTTCGTGCTAAACTTTTGAGATTCATTTAACTGCATCACATTAAACACAAATTCACCTATATGGGAGTGAAACGGGAGTAAACTGTCCTCTAGTGCACAACCATTTCTCTTCAAACCGCACAGCTCTACATGTCATAAGCTTGGCACCGTATAAACTGTGTATTTTCGGACGCATTAACTAAAGTCGCGGTCTATACGTGCGCTGGAAACCAGCAATATTTATTGAGAGCTAAGATGGGACGTCTTACCAAGGACTTAAGGGCTTTGTTCGAGGTCCCCGCAGCGAGCGTATAATCTGAGATAACCATGAACCTTTTAAAAATTTTTCTCATTAGACCAACCGGATTCTTAAAATCACATTTAATAGTGCTCCAGTTGGAGGCTCTCATGTCCCTAGTAAAAACTGGCTTAAAAAAAGTTCAAAATTAAAACTATTTCTAGACAAATTTTGCTGTATTGGTCATTTTGCGTTAAATAGTTTTCCTGGCATTTTTTTTTTCATGAGTGCCGCGTGATAGGGGGAGGCAGCACAAGTCAAGCTGCCGCCGACTTCACATCCAACGCACCAACACCTTTGAGGAACGGGTACGAGCGCCAGAACCCTGGAGACGCTCCCTCAGTGTCCGACCAATTCCCCGCAACATGTCACACTCTGACCACAATGGCCGTCGCCAGGCACGTGCGGAAGCACTGGAGCGACATTATGGTCGAAAACAACACGTGTACTACGTGGACATTGCCGGTCCCCACCGTGGGAGGTGGTTCACCGCAGCTGTGGTCCACAACACCACAGTGGCAGGACTCATTTTCCGCGCCTACAGCGCAACACCCGCGGAGGAAATCGCGATTGCGCTAGACTCTCCCTCCCACAAGTGAAACACATCATTACCGACTCGAAGCGGGCCTGTCGGAACTATGAGCTGGGTTGGATACCTCCTCTCGCCTGACGCATCCTACAGAATTGCTGTCGGTCCAGCGACCCTCCAAACTGTAACCTCATCTGGGCTCCCGGCCACCAGAAACTCCAGGCCAATGAGCCGATCAGGCGGCCCGCGCGCTCTCTCTCCGGGCACTCAAACTTGCTCAGAAAGCCAACTACGAGCCTACCCAATACCTAATTACATTTAAAGACATCACTGCATATTATAGGGACAGTCATCATCGCTTTCAGAACCCTGAAAGGGTCTCCGGAGAGCAGACGAACAGCTTCTAAAAATTTTTACAAACACAATGCTGTGCCCGGCAGTATTTAAACACTTCAATTCAGAATTTGATGGTGGCTGCAGGCTGTGCGAGCGACGTTCTCGGATGTTTTCCATATGGTCTAGGCCTGCCATTCCAATCCCCACCCTTCCCAATCCTTCATCTCCGACCCTTCTAGGGAGGCCTGGGAGGCGGCGCTGCTAAGCTTCCATGACCTGCAGTCCCAACGGACCTTGGTCGCCAGGCCGCGAGCGGCGCTAGACGCCATTGGGGCTCCAGAATAGGGGCTCCTCCTAGATTTGTGAGGAGCTAGGCCATAGGGCCTGGGCCCAAACACCTCCTTGTAAATAATAAATGTTTACCATCACCACCAAGGTATGAACACTAATATGCAGACAGGGCTGCAGGTAAAACGACAGTATATCCAGGCGTTTCAGCGAACACTTATTTCGAAAAATATAGGGGTTGAGATACAAAGCCGCGGAGGATGTCAATAACTACACACTAAAGCTATCAGAGTCTAGACTTCACTTTAAAATATCGAGATATCAGCCACAAAAAAAGACAATCCGGTGTCCTTAATGACGAAAATGAAGCTCAGCGCATGAGGCACGCAGCAAGCTCAGTGCCAGCGCAACGTCCGTTGGTGACGTGTCGCATGCAGTGTGCACGGCGCGCTATTCGAAAAGCCGTCTCTATTGATGGTTGGTTGGCCTCAAATAAAGCTGGCAAATACCGACTACGGAGGAGTGGCCAAGACACAAGCAGTTAATTGCTGGAAACAGGAACGTTTGGATGGAAAACGAGTAGTAATAGTATATAGGCTGACAGATTGAACGACGCAAAGACTTAACTTGGAGATCGAAGACGGGACAATGGCTTAACGTGCATAATCGTATACAATCGTATCTATTGTATTTCGGCACGCGCTTTCTTTTGATTCGTCGCTCTCAGACAGCGGCCACGTGGTTGCCGATGGCTATCCTTTTTCTTGCCTTTGGTGCAGCACTTGGCCGCTAAATACTACAAAGCGTGCCGCCTTCTTCCTACGGCCGGCCCAACCAGTAGGATACACAATGGGCCTTTTTCATGGTGGCACTCTGCGCATGCGCTCGCAGTGCATTGCGGGAAGCATGCGACTGCCATGTTTTTTGGTGGCTCGTCGGCCAGTTGAGCGGTTAGAGCGGTGTGGCTGGTTGCGTCGCGCGATCGTTGCTTCGCTGCTGCGTATACCTGTCGCCAACTCTGCGCTTTGCGTGCCTGTTTAAATCGCTGGCGATGTGCCTCAGCGATGCGCCGCCGTTGGATGCTTCAATTGTAGCAAAAAGCCAGGAAATGCAAGATTCTTTAGATGCCCTGCGGCAACGCTGCATGAGGCCAAAAAAAGCAAAGTGGGCGCAGGCAATATGCCGTGTGAATGTTGATGGATCTCCGTGACAGCCAACTCGCGTGTCTGCAGCGACGACTTTGTGTCAGGTAAAAACCCTTTTCCTTCGTTCTTGCACTCTATTTTCTAAGAAGCTGTAGCGCGAAGCGCAAGGTGCAACGCCTAGCTCTGTTGTCCATTTGCTAGCTTACAGCAGAAGTGGCTGCACGAAGAAATGAGCGGAAACGGCGCGGGACTGTCTGCTAGCACACCCGGGCATTATAATAACTTTAGTAGAATTTTTCGGGCTGGTTGTTTTATACAGATGCAACGATCAGCGCGAACAAGTCACAGACGGCGAAGAGGTAAAGACAGCGTTTGTGTGCGTCTTTGGCTCTTCGCCGTCTGTGACTTGATCGCGCAGTTCTTTCTTTCTTTGAGACTGCAATATCAGTGCCGCATGCGAGTAGAAGGGAGCCTAAAGATAGGGTGAAAGGCAGAAAGGAATGTAGTATGCCTGCGGGTACATGCGCGCGCCGTGGCACGGCCGGTCTCGAGGGGAGCGCGGGTCCACAGTGCCACAGTGCTCGCCGAAACGACCATGGCACAATGGCTCGAGAATGCCGGATACCTTTCGCTTAGGAGCAGCTCTCCTGCGAAAGCAGTCTCCTCGACATATTTTGCTGCAGTGGACTGGGCCCATTTCAGATCATCTAAGTGGAAAGGACTACGCGAATGCGAGTTGAAGGCTTCCTCAGCAGAACTCTCGTGCACTCGCCAGCCAGCCGAATACGCCAGTCAGTAAGCGCCTCGGTGCCTCCACAGCGCTGTCTCACGCTGCGAGATCGTTTGCGCATCATCAAAAGCCCTGCCACTGCCTTGTTATCGAACAACGTGCACGCTCGACTAGGTATGTCGACCGGGCTTTTAGTCCATTTGCTTCCCGTTCGTTATTCCTGAAACTGCCGTGATTAAAGTGTCGAGAGTGCACAGCTCTGAAAATGGTCGTGTTGACGTGCATTTCCCTTAGGTTTTATTTTTTGCAGGAGTGCCTTCTCGTTTCGTGGACCATCCGGATTACGTGCCGTCGATCTTTGAACTGAAGAATGATATCCGCGTCGGCGCTGTCGCCCGCTCTCTCCGCATCAGCAGCTCGCCCTCGGACGAGTGCTGATGAACGCAGCATTAAATGCGGCTTATGTATTTCTCCTCTTTGAAAGCCCATTATTTCCGCAGTTTCCGGTTCGGTGCGCCAAAGTGCATGTCAATCACATTCCCACTAACCGGACACACAGAAGTCTGATCGTTCGTCCACTGCCTCCTCGCGTCCGAAAATTGCGGGAAATCCATCGGCGAAAACATTGTCAGCTCAACACACAGAAAATGTTCACAGCAATAAAGGAAAAAAGCATACTGAAACACAATAGCGACGTTCGGATGAGCTCGAAAGCTTCAGCAAGTGATCAACCGACCAAACTGACTGCTGCGGACCGCGCGACGCGAACCGACCGGCCGAACCACCAGTTGTGATTACGCGGCCGCCGCTAGCGGCGCTCTCCAAACGTGAAGAAGGCCCATTACTAAAATTTCTATTGCGCCAGTTCCTCGTAACAGTCAGGCCCAATGCCGTCTACCCCCACAAAAGCCCGCACACATACATATGTCCTTACACCTTTCTCCTCATAACAGGTCGAATTGCGCGCCGCACACACTGCAACGCGTCACCAACGTACAAGTTTTGCTGGCAGAGCTTCCTGCGCGCTTAGTTTCGTGTGAAAATGTTACCTGAAACACCCGGTATACTTGGACATGCAAAATTATGTATTGAACTTCAATATCGCATCAGTTTACCTACAGCGTAGACTGTGAAAAGAATTAAATTCTTGCTTAGCATGTCAGTCAGGCGACAGTTTGGGTCATCGGTGTTCTCACTACGCGGGACTTTGTTGTAGAATGAGGAATCAGATGTGACACTTTCGTAAGCAGAGTCGCTGCATGGTTCGACAGTCGCATCAGTCTAGTTTCCAGTTTGCTCTTCTGTTTCATCTTCCGTTGGGTCTTCAGATCGGTCCATTGCATCCCTCCGCAGTTGGTTCGTCACTTATCATGGCTGAAGGTGCTGCAAGCTTTGACGCCTTACCTGGATCTGATGACGCACTGGCACCACGAAAGGATTCACCAGTGGCGTCGTCTTCCTTCCAATCCTCCTTGACAGTTTGGTCGTTGTTGCATCCGCTGGCAGAATTTTCAGCTTTCTTAAAGCGGTACTTTACCGCAACGTAACATCGCTCTTTGGGTCAAATAAATAACGGCCATATTTTCTCTTGTGCGGCATGTTGAATTCCTCTCCTAAGGTTTTGAAATATGCAGTGCACTATACACTATATACAGTAAATAATTACATACACTAAATTCACTAAACCACTAACGAAATATGTTCAGCATTAGTCTACGCAGTAACCGTGATAAAGTCCCTGCGCTGCCCGACTGGTTCGCAGGGACTACGCTGTAAGAAACCCGGAAGCCGCATGCGTGGCCTTGCGCTGAATGTGGACTCCCCCGTGTTCACAAACCTTTCTTTACCTTTCCTTTCGAGGTCCTTACCTTTACGACTCCTTTCCGGGTTTCAAAAACCATCCTTACCCTTAAACTGCGCCTTTAGCCGCCCTTTCGGCCTCGGAAAGGGCGCGTTCGCAAAAGTAGCCCCTGGCCTACCTTTAGCAGCTCCTTTCGTCAATTCTACATGGCAACCGAATACGATCGACGACCGCTTTTCAGATTTATCAAGTTCGCGTGCTTTCTACAGGTATACTGTCAGGCAGGAATGAAATGCGAACACGCATATACCGTCTTTTTCTACGTGGCAGCAAGATTTTTTTTTAAATCAGTTTATGAATATCTACTTTGGTAAAACTTTTTCGCAGAAAACTGAATCAGGCTCTTTGTACGCTCCAGCTGAAAGTACACAGAATATTTTTTTTTGCCACTGCGTTTTCGAGCACCCCTCACTCTCGCGTCGAGAGGGCCGGTTGTATGTTTCGCATTCACTGATCAACGTACAAGATCAGAAAAGCCGTTGGGAGAAGAGCTGCGGAAGATATTTGGCAAAGCAATGCAGATATGGCATGTGTTTGCGAGCTTGACGAACCTTTTCATCCGGTGAGGAAGATGTCTAAACGCCCCCCCCCCCCCTTCCGAGCTGTTGCAAACCGATTTAGCTGCTGCTTCCGCCGCGCTAGCACGGGGCAGCCCACTCTAGCCACCTTAGCACGGTGCACAAAACAGCCCAGCGAACAATGTGGCGACAACCAAGGAGCCCTAGCTCATTGGAGCCCTCATCGGTTAGAGACCTTTCATGAGCAATGCAGCATCCTGGTTTCCCACGCTCTCTGCAGCTACCTTTGCACGTATTCAGCAGTGCGTACAAAAGCAGAAAACACGCTGCTGCTGATTTTTTCTGAAATGCACATATTTGTAAATATTTCGAATTTCTGCTGAATTCCGCAGCATTTAAGGAGTAGCCAGCCTTTTTGTGACTAAACTCACTTTGTACAAGTGCCGGACTAGAACCTTGTTCACAAAAAGCGTGGAAAGTTTCGACATCGTCGCTGGGTTCCCGCGGAAATGTTTCACTTAAAGAAATGGAGCTCCGCAGTCAATATAAAAGAAAGAAAACAAAAACTCGGCGGAGGGGCTCTCAGCATCCAATCGTGAGAACCGAAGACAGCCGTGTCTTTGAAGTTGCTAAGGGTTTTTCTTTTTTTTTCTTTTTTCGGGAAACGCATGCCGCCGCTTACAGCAACAGGCGCCAGGGAAAGTGCGACTACGATATAGCAGGGAGGTCTTGGAATGTCTTTAGCTGTCCAGTTGCTAAGCCTCCAAAAGAGCGTTTACGTGTATGCGACAGAATGCGTCTCGAATTAATTTTTCTAGAGGAAGAGCAGGTTTTGAGGAGAGGTGTGACTCGTCCTCTGCTCTCTTGCTCGATGTTTATTTTGCACTTTCCATTTGAACTTTCGTTTCGAGATTACAGTCGCTGAGGGGGCATTACGAGGCACGCTGCAGGCCTCGTAAGAAGAAATTCCTTGGGATGCATAATTTTGACGGCGGGTATATAGTACACCGATGTCGTACAGGAGACCGCCGCCCTCTTTGTGTTTTCCCTCCATCGGATCAAGCACGGGTGTGCCTCGGCCAGGATTCGATACTGATCGAGTTGAATAAACGAATGCGATAACCGCTGAGTCACAGCGGGCATGACAACTAAAGCGCATAGCAACAAGAACCGAG
The DNA here is from genome assembly GCF_052857255.1 of Amblyomma americanum. Lineage (NCBI taxonomy): Eukaryota > Metazoa > Arthropoda > Arachnida > Ixodida > Ixodidae > Amblyomma > Amblyomma americanum. The sequence goes on from NC_135497.1 coordinate 231,528,016, forward strand.
ACCGAAAAAAAAGACAGTACAAACACTAGCGTTTGTGGTCTCTTTCTATGCCTGTTCTTGCTGTTAGGCGCTAGTTATGCTCTGTCATAAGCTTGCTATAGCCCAGCTCTGCTTTAATTAGGCCGCACTGACAGGTGCGAATGAAATCCATCGCGCCAACTGGTAGGTTGTTAAAAATCGTTGCTTTCTAATCAGTTATCTTTCAGGAATAAAGTGGTTTGGTTTTGGCGGTTTTACGTCCCAAATTGACTCAGGCTATGAGAGACGCCGCAGTGAAGGGCTTCGGAAATTTCGACCACCTGGGGTTCTTTAACGTGCACTGACATAGCACAGTACACGGGCCTCTAGAGTTTCGCCTTCATAGGTATTCCGCCGCCGCGGCCGGGATCGAACGCGCGTCTTTCGTGTCAGCAGCCGAGCGCCGTAACTACTGAGAGGTATCAAATGATTACAGTAGTAATTTCCCATTGTTGAACACCAAAGGTTAAAAAGAAAACAAGCCCCTATCCCTCCTTTAGTTGCTCTGTCTGTTGGCTTCCTTCATATGCACGTTTTCCTGTGGCGGCTTTGAGTGTTGGACCCCGTCAGACATTGTTAGCAAGCACACACGTTTCGGAACCCACGCGGGTTGCTTGATCGCTCTAATCATGAGGCGTACAAACGTCCCGTTACCAAATTACGAACGTACGCCAACGTATCGCTAAATGTCCAAAAGACTCCCGGTGTCGGAAAGTTAGTCTTCAGGAACACGGCATTTCATTTATTTAAATCTTTTCGCAGCACTTTTCGCCAGCAATTCAGACTTTTTGTGTTTGCTCAATAAAGAGTCCTTATGCTCTTCGTACAAATGGAGTACATAATCAAGGTTGACTGTGATTGGGGAATATGAGTTCAAAACTGCTGCTTTCTTGTAATGGCCGCACCCTGTCTAAATGTCGAAAAAGTAAAGTGTGGCTTGCACGGGTGTATACAGCAAATCTTGTTGTGAAATAATGCTTGGAAATTAGTCTGCTGTTGAAAGCAACATTTAGCTTTAGTTTATGTCAGCACCATGCCATGCATTTGCACAGGTCTGTTACAGAAGGTGCAAGTGCTCTGCATAATTTCTTTGCTACATTGAACTGCTAGATGTAAGATATTCGTAGTTCTTTGGTAACTATGCCATGCATATTGAAGATGCTGGTTGTGTAACACAGATGATTTAATGTACAGTGCTTACCATTTTTTTACATTTTAAGACCTAACTTTCAGTTTATGCTGTCCACATAGAGCTTCAAGGAAAGCCACTGTGGAGTTCTGCTGTGTATTGCAGATTTGCGCATGCATTGTAGCAGAGTGACAGCCGTTCTAGGGAAGGCTGAACTGAAGTATGAACAGAAAGCCGTACTGCACGCCACAAACAGTCTTCAAATGGTTTGAGCAGTTAATTGAGGAGCGTTGTTCACATCGTCCGTTTTTGAGGCGCTTGTGATGTCTGCTTTACGTGCAGGGGAAGGAGCATTCGCATTCCTCGTCTAAAGCCGCCGCTTCGACGCCGAAAAGCCTAGCTGAGTGCCGTCTCGAACTAATTCTCGCAGAAGAAAAATGGGCGCTTTTATAATGCGCGGAAAAGAACATTTATTTCTGAAAGCCAAACTAGGGGACTCGTTTATGCGCAAATGCATCACTTGTGCGAGATTTTCAATTATAGGGCGGTTTCACACGGTCTGCTGAAAGTTGTACAATAGAGGTTCTACTGTATTGTATGTACCAACTGTGCAACAACTGAAAGCATGTGTGATCACCTTCTAGCTGACATGGTGATCCGTTTGATCCCGGGCCATAGGAGTCATATTAAATATGAGAGCTGCAGTCTTGTAAGGGAGATGAGGGGGGTGAGAGGAATAGGAAGTATTTACTGATGTCATAGTAGCCGCCATTTTGGTTTGCATAAAGCATGGGCAGAGGCAGCTTGGCATGCCTAACTGTGTAGTCGAGTGTTAGACTGAAATCCGTCTGGTTAGGCATGGCGATGCAATGAAATAAAGTAGCTGTCACTGACAATAGTCGCAAAGAAGGAAAAACGTTTTGAAACCCGTGTAGCTTTCTTGCGCACAGTGAGCAGGACAAGGGCGGTGGCAAATTTATAACCGAAGAATGTGATGTAAGCATGGAGCATAAATGTTTGTCGTGGGGCCGGCGCTCTTGTTTGAAGTTGCTTGCGTCTTCTAGATGAATAGCGATTCCATCAGAAGGCGCATCCTCGGGTTCCTTTTTCTATATAAGATACAGTTCAATCCCGGCACAACGAATGCCGCTTCAACGAAATTTTCGCCACAACGAAGTATTTTTCATTCCCCGCGAAATCCCCATAGCTGTTAATGTATTAAAATTCCCTCGAAAACGAATTACTTTGTGGGCACACATTCGCTTCTACGAATTTTTCGCGGGCCTTCACCGGTCAGTGGCCCGCCTTTCTTCAAAAGTTGGGTGCTGTACGAGATTATCCTCTGCTAAAGCAGTGGCTTGGAGCAGCTAAATAATGCACGGAATGTATGTTTATTACATTTTCATGTATTCTTTATTTAAAAATTTGGTTGGGAGTCGTTGATTCTTCATAGGGAAGCAGCGAGGGGACTTGTTGGCGCCGTGCGAAGGCCGCCGGCCGTACGAGGGCCAAAGACGAATCCAAGTCCAGTCGCCAGCCTCCCCCCCCCCCCCCCCCGCCTTCTCTGCAGCCTTTGCCGCCATTTTCTCGTGTGTCGGTGTGTGTTGGTCGTCGATTTCTAGCTGCAGTCTGATCTCGTGGATCGCCTCTGCCATATCCCTGCCAACGAAGAAGCGAAAGTTTATTTCGCTAGAAGAAAAGAATAGAATTATCGCCGAAGCGGAAAGCGGGAAAAAGGCAATTATTGCCGCAGATTTTAGCAGCGCGCTGAGTTCGCTATCGACGATTTTGAAGAATAAGGACAGCATTAGGAAGGCACTTTCATCGGGCACTTCATTGCAGCACAAGAAAGTGACGCAACCAACGTATGAAAACCTTGACAAAGCTGTCTATGCTTGGTTCGTCGATACGCGAGACACAAATACGCCCCTGAGCGGTAAAATTGTACAGCAGAAGACCCTAAATTATGCTTGTTTGCTAGGGCTGAACGACTTTAAGGCAAGCATAGGATGGCTGAATCACTTTAAAGAAAGGCATAACATCGTCGGCAAGGTTTTCTGCGCTGAATCGGCATCTGCGGACGTTTACGGCGCATCAGCATGGGCGGCGGACAACAAGTCTGACATAATGAGCAGTTGCGCTCCGTCTGATATTTATAACGCAGACGAAATGGGCCTCTTCTATGAGATGCTGCTAGCGAAGACGCTTGATTTTAAAGGGCAGCGTTGCCACAGAGGCAAACATAGCAAGAAACGAGTGACTGTTCTGCTGTGCACAGATGTGGACGGGTCTGACAAACGCCCCCGTTAGTTATTGGCGAAACCGCGCTGCTTCAAGGGGAACAGGATCCTGCCTTTCAAGTACGTGGCAAACAGCCGGTCGTGGATGTCCCGTGCCATCTTTGCTGACTGGGTGGTGGCACTTGACCGCGACATGAGCAGGCCAAATCGAAAGGTTTGTTTGCTCTTGGACAGTTGTTCAGCGCACCGCATTGACGACGTCAAGCTGTCAAGTGTAGAGCTGAAATTCTTCCCGCCGAACTGTACCTCAGTCATTCAACCCCTGGACCAAGGCATCATCCGGAACATGAAGCCTTCCTACCGGGAGAGGTTGATCCAGTGGCTTCTCCTGAGCACCGACGGTGGTAGGGAGTCGAAAGTCGATCTTTTCATGGCTTTAGAAATGGTGGCGGCGGCATGGAGAGCACCACGGTGCAGCATGATCCGCAACTGCTTCAAGCACGCCGGGTTTGTCGACAGCAAGGCGACCAGCACGACTGCAGCCGCGGAAAGTGTACTGTCGTCATCGACTCCGGGGATTGACGTTACTTGGAAATCGCTCCAGGAAGCTGGAAACGTCCCTGCCGACATAGCGCTGGACGATTTCCTCGACGCTGACGCGGACGTGATTGTCCACGAGGAACGAAGCGATGAAGACATCATAAAAAGTGTTCGCGAGCCTGATGAGCCGTCCGATCATGAAGACGACTCCGCTGTCTTCGACACACTGCACGACATTCAGGGCCCTGGTCAAGGCGCGTCAAATTACCACGCCAAAGAGCTAGGCGAGCTGGTTCGCCAGCTATACCTTACGAACGCGTGGGTTGAGCAGCACGGGGACGTTTTCGTGGCCACACGTGCTAGGGGCCGCAGCGCCTGCCGAATCGACCGCGTGTTCCTACCTGCAGGCCTCGTGCCGCATTTAGTGTCCTGCGAGGTGGCGCCATTTGCACCCTGTGTCGGAGCAATCAGTGACCACGTACCGGTCGCAGTATGTTTGAGGTGCATTCGGGCCGAATTGCGAGCCCCTCTACCTGGAGAATGGATGTCTTCCACTTGGCGGACGACCTCAGCATTCGCGACATCCGTGTAGAGTTGGCACTTTCTATTGCTCGCTCTGATGAGTTCAGCCCCCTGATTTGGGATACCCTCAAGGCACAATGGCGCGAACTTCTCATTCGGGCTGGTAGAGCAAAACGCGCGCGAAAAACTGCTGCACTCAACGACGTGCTGCGCCGCATGCGCATCTTGAAGCAAGATGGTGAGCTCACCTTTGCCATTCGAGAGTACCTGGACACTCTTCACATCCGATACCACCGCATCCTGGAGGAGGTATCCCAGGCCTTCTGCACCGCTGCGAACCTCCGCATGCCGTCCCAGGAACGCGTTGACCTCATGCAATAGCTGCCACCACAAGAGCGACCGGCGGCCCATGTTGGAAGCGTAATTACACCGGATGGCGCGATTTCCGAGCAGGTCGAGGACATCGAGCACGTCTTCCGCGACCACTTTGCCCATCTCTTTGCGTCGCAAGGCCTCTGCGAGCGGGAGGAGTTTGACGCTGTATTGACGCCTTTTGCGCCACCTTCCCCCACCCTCCCGACGACGCGGAATCGTCTGTTTGCGCTCGCGCAACACGGGAAGAGGTCTACGCCGTCTTAAGCGTCATGAATCGCGTCTCCGCACCGGGACCAGATAGTCTAGTCGCCGGGTTTTACTGCACCTTTTTTGATGTGATCGGCGACTTCCTCGCGCGTTTGGTGAACGCCTTCCTCGAGGGGGGAGCAAAGCCACCGTCTTTCAGTGCAGGCCGGGTCATGCTGGTGTCAAAGCAGGGAATGACGTCGTCATGCACCGCGGCGTGGCGGCCGATAACCCTGCTTAATACTGACTACAAACTAATCGCCTCGCTCCTGGTCGGTCGCTTGCGTCTTCTTTTGCCAAACCTCGTTAGCCCCTTCCAGGCTTGCGCTGTGCCTGGCCGCTCGATCTTTGCGTCACTCACGCTCAGGCGCGATGTGTTCGCATCAGCACACGCGAAAGGGACTAGCGGCGTTTTTGTATCCCCAGACCAAGCTAAGGCTTTTGACAGGGTAGAGCAACGCTACCTGTTCTTCGTTCTGCGGTGTTTTGGGCTGCCTGACATCTTCATTGAGCGTATTGCCTTGTTGTACTCGGGCTTTACGACCGAACTCTTGGTGAACGGGTCGGTCACCGCTCCCTTTCCGCTGACACGGGGCGTGCGCCAAGGATTCCCTCTCTCTCCGGCGTTTTTCGTCCTGTCTTTGGACCTTCTGCTGCTCAGCGTTGCCTCCAACGAACGCATCCGCGTTTTTTTTCATTGACAGGACAGGAAACGATCGTCGTCTCGGCCTATGATGACGATATTTCCATTTTAGTCCGAGATAACCGGAGTTTTGAGGGCTTCCTGGCCGTGTTTAACACTTACGCGGCGCTGCCTGGCGTCGAGCTCAACGCCAGCAAAAGCCGGGCCCTTCGATTTCGAGCCTTCAGTGATCCCCTACCTGTGCCCATTCCTTTCGTGGACGGGGTGCGGATGCTGGGGATCCTTTCGAGCAGAATGGTGTGTCGTCCCGGGCATGGGATGAAGTTGTCGCGCGCACGACGTGTGCGCTAGCGACATCGGCGCAGTTAGGCCTCTCCATGGAGGCAAAGATAGCCGTTGTAAAGGGCCACGCGTGCGCCTTTGCGCATTATGTGGCCCGCGTAGCAGTGATGCCGCGCCGTACCGGGATCGGCTTCTGTCCCTTGTGGGCACCTTCGCCTGGGACGGTGGCACGGCGCAGGTCGCCCAACGCCTTTGCCAGCTGCCGCCTTCTAGAGGAGGACTCGGGCTACCCTGTGTGGCTACGGTGGCGCGTGCGCTCAGCGCCAAACTCGTGACGTCGATGGTGGAGAGCGACGCATACCTCGGGCGTTCGCTCATGTTTTATTGGAGGAGTTCGGTGCGGCGCTTCTTCACCCCTGAACACCATATAGGTCCGCAAGCAGAGAAGCCGCTGCCGTTATATAGAGCGGCTGCAGGCTTTAAACAGTCCGTTGATTCTGACTTGCCAGAAGTCGACTTGAGCGAGACGCCCTCGTCTCAACTGAGCGAGATGGTCGCGTGCGCACGCCTTGGCCCCGACGACCAACGGCGCACCGCGGAACGCAAGTGGCGCACGTGGTATAGAAGTCTCCTCTCTCCAGAGGTCCGTGATTTTGAGTGGAGGAGGAGATAGGCGTACTCCCCACTCGAGAACGCCTCGCATCATGGGGCCTAGTGCCCAACGCCCAGTGTCCGCAGTGTGGAGCGCAAGAGACAGCGCGCCACACTTTCTTTGAGTGTCGTGTCGCCCGGATTATGTGGTGGCAAGTAAATCGCATGTTTTCAGTTCGTGCAGGGCCAGGCATCCGGCAATTACGTGACTATTTTGAAAGATTAGTGTTTATATGTGCAATGTTTATTTTGTGACATCGCTGCTGTATGGCCGATGCCCAGCGTCAGCCTGCGACCGCTATGTACGTTGCAGAGGCTGCGCTTCCTCATATGGCAGTACCTATCTGACAGGCTTGAAGTGGATGGGGAGGCTCGGTTTCTGCGACGGTGGTACGCACGCTTCTTTGTTGTACGACAAGGTCGGCTGGCTATACCAGTGGTACGGTATTAGCCAGGCCGACACCCCCACCCCCCCGATTATGCTGTCTTCTTTAAGATGTTTGTTTAATTTTGTGAGAGAATTACTCTGAAATTGCTTGCCCTTCCTCCGGCCTCGTTGGCATCGGGAGGGCGGTTTCTTTTTTCGCACCTGTTATTTCGTGATTTGAGACATGTATATACAGCGTGTTAGCACAATGTAATGTATTATTTTTTGTCTGGCCACCCGCTCTGTATGCATCTTTTGTACCATCAGTCATGAGTGTATACATTACTATGTTTGTTTGCCCTGAACAATAAACTTCCCTTTCTCTATCTGCAGCGGGTTCTTGTACCTAAGATATTAAATTTATTTTTGCAATATGGCGGAGTGCTTGGCTTGAAACACTCTGGCACGGGTCGGCCCGGTGTTGCACTGCGTCCGGGATCGGCCCGGGGCAAATTAGCGCGGCAGGTCTTTTCTTTCACTCTTTGCTCTCCTATCCCTGCAGGGGGCGCCTGCAGCTTGCAGGCGTCGGTGAGTGGCGACACCACGGGTTCCCGAGCATCCGCAGGGACATCCCCACAAGGGGATGATGGTGAACCGTGCATCACCACGGACCCGAGCACCCGCGCCTAGCCATGCATGGCATCGCCGTGTCCGGGGAAAAGGGGATCCTGGTGGTTGAGCTGATGCCGAGCGTTTGGACCTTTAAGGCCTCTCGGCGGAGGCAACACACCACTTTGGCCTCAGCTTCCTGTAGACGGCACCTCCGGCCTGACCCGACAGGGGGAAATCGGCAGTCGCCTTTTCCTGTCCGGCCCTCCATCCTTCACTTTCCTATCTCTTTCTTACCACTTTCCTGTCCCCCCCTCCTTTCTCGGTTTTTTCACTTTTCATAGGCGGCGAGGGTCAACCATGTGTGGCTGACAACCCTGTGTTATGCCGTATTAGGTTATAGTGGCGGTGTATAGCTGGTGTGTGCAGGGCTTTTTAAAGGCGTCTGTCCCATCCCTATGTTGGGCTCCGTGGTGGGCCGCTAGCACCGCTGCCGAACACCAAACTTTTTTTATGGCTCCCCCCCTTTCAAAGCCTGACCGGTCTCATTAAAGAGTGCGGACCGAAGATATAACTATTCAATGCTTCAGGAAAACGAAGGAATCATTTCCAAAATTTCATGTCCTCCATAGTGAGGAAACAGAAAAATCTGTAAGAACTATGACCCCATTCTTAGTCTCAAAATGTCTGACTGATGCCATCGGTCCAGGCTACAAACTGTTAAAAATGCCCAATGGTGACCTACTACTTGAACTAAAAGACATCGTCCAATACTCCAAACTTTCTAACAAAGTGCAAATTGGGGACAACATTCTGTCTATCACTGCACACTGATCCTTGAACACCGTCCGTGGTGTGATTTCTGAAACAGATTTTACCCGCCTCACTGAGGAAGAGATGCTGGAAGGCCTCAAGGACCAAAACGTCATAAACGTACACCGTATAAAGATAAGAAAAGAGGACAAAAAATCCCAACAAAACACATAGTCCTCACGTTCAACTGCAGCACACTTCCAGAGTCCATAGAAGCAGGCTATTTGAAAATAAATGTACGCCATTACATTCCAAACCCACGGAGGTGTTTCAATTGTCAAAGATATGGACACGGGTCACAGAGTTGTCGTGGCCACAAAACATGCGCTAAATGTGCCTCAAAAGACCATGCTTCCGAAAACTGTGAAGGAGCAGCATTTCGCTGCGCAAACTGCGGAGATGATCACCCAGCATATTCAAGGTCATGTCAAACATAGAAAAATGAAAAAGATATCATTACAATGAAAACAAAACAAATCACATTCAAGGAAGTGAGACGACTCTTCCACGCGAAGAACACTTTCACCTTCTCTACAAAAACAACCTTTGCTGATGTGGTGCGCAGGGGCGATGCGCCACACAGCACTCCGGCATCTGCCAAGACCACGCTCAGTGAGCCTATGGCAGAGCCATCCACGCCCCAGGCAGAGACAGCTGCTCTGTCATCCCCAGAGAAAGCTGCTCTGTCATCCCCAAAGCAGGGAGATCCATCCAATGGGTCGGCCTCCCGCAGGACTTCCCCCCAACGGGGGAGGCCTAAAAATCAGACATCCGCGGCTTCGCGGTCCTCCAGCACCCCTCTTGAGGTGATGGATATAACTCCCAGTCCGTCTGCTTTGAAGCGGTGGAACAGCTCTCTCGAGCGAAAAAAAGGGAGACCCCTAATTACGGACCCAGAAAAGTAAATTCCTTCTGCTCCATTCCCACTCAACAACACAAACATGACTTGTGTGATTCAATGGAACTGTCGAGGATTTCTGAGAAACTACAGTGACGTAACACATATTTTAGGGTCAATAATGCCCATTGCTTTGTGCCTTCAGGAGACCATTCTTGGTCCGCAACATGTGAATATCTTAAAACACTATAAAAGTTATCGACGCGATCGCGAGCAGTCAAATAGACTCTCGGGTGGTGTCGCAGTTGTCATTCAAAGTGGCGTCCCTACTCAAGAAATTAAACTTAACACAAAACTTGAGGCAGTTGCAGTTAGCGTCGTTACCTACAAAACAATAACCGTATGTTCTGTATATCTTCCCCCGCACATCACATTAACAGTCGAAGATTTAGAGGGCCTGATTGATCAACTGCCGGAGCCATATCTGGTAGTTGGCGATATTAAAGCTCACTCCCCATTTTGGGGAAGCGAACTATGTGACTCAAGGGGACAAATGGGATGTTTTAAATGACCCTCTGGGAAGTGATCACCTACCTACTATCATCAGCCTCTCATTGTCTGCTCCAGTCATCCCCACAAGACCACGGCGCTGGAAACTTCACCTCGCCGACTGGTCACTTTTTACAGCAAGTACCACACTAGAAAAAGAATTTGGTGAAGACCTCAGCATAGACGAAATTAATGAAAAGTTTACTACATGCATAATATCGGCCGTTACACTAGCCATACCACAAACAACAGGACTCGTACACAAAAAACATAAAGTATGGTAGACGCAAGAATGCACATTGGCAAAAAAACAACAAAATAAAGCTTGAGTCTCTCTGCGTCGGTATCCCACAGCGGAGAACTTAATTGCCTTTAAGAGGGCCAAGGCCAGAGCGCGATTCGTCCGAAGAAATGCCGAGAAATCCTCGTGGCAGAAATAAGTGTCCTCAATAAACAGCTCAATAAGCTCAAAAAAGATGTGGGAAAAAGTTCGTAGATTCAGTAGTGACCATACCCCTTTCACACTTCCCCTGTTAACTACACCCGGGACACAAACATCATAAGAAGAGCAGGCCAACATACTGGGCGAGCATTTTGCTGAAGTTTCCAGTTCGTCCAATTACACAAACACGTTCCAGAAGTACAAAGCAATAGCAGAAAAACAAAAACTTCCACTTGCAGCAGGTATGCACGAGAACTACAATCAACCCATCACACTCCAGGAATTGAATAGGGTATTATCTTCTGGTAAAAAGACTGCACCAGGCCCAGATAATTTGCATTACACTATGCTTGCCCATCTCTCTGAGGCTGCCGTACAGGCATTGTTGAAATTGTTTAACAAAATATGGACAACTTGGAATATACCTGAGGAGTGGAAGAAAGCAATAATAGTACCTTTCCTGAAACCCGGAAAACCACCACCAAGTCCTAACAATTACAGACCGATAGCCCTCACCAGCTGCATTGCTAAATCTTTCGAAAGCATAATAAACATTAGACTGACCTTCACAATTGAATCTCGTCGACTCCTAGATTTACATCAATGTGGATTTAAGAAAGCATGCTCGACCACTGATCACCTTGTCCGCCTAGAAAACACCATCCGGGAGGCGTTCATCCACAAACAGCACTGTATCGGGGTCTTCTTCGATTTGGAGAAGGCCTATGATACCGCGTGGAAGTTCGGCATCCTCTATGACCTAGCAGAGCTAGGGATACGCGGCAGGATGCTGAACTGCTTGAACGACTTCCTGACTAACCGTACATTCAGAGTCCGTCTAGGAGCAACTCTGTCAATGATATTCACCCAAGAGAATGGCGTACACCAGGGATGCATTTTAAGTACAACTCTCTTCATAGTAAAAATGAATTCTTTGGCCAAAGTAATACCTAAGTCCGTAATGTATTCAGTTTATGTAGATGACCTACAGATAGCATACACTTCTTCCAACATACTGTCCTGCGAGAGACAAATACAAATCACACTAAATAAACTGGCTGCTTGGGCAGAGAAAAATGGATTCAAGTTCTCCCCTCAAAAAACAGTAGCTGCTTTGTTCTCATTACGACGAGGCCTACAGGTCGATCCCAATCTGTGCTTGAATCAAACCACACTGCCAGTCAATCAGGAACGTAAATTTTTAGGCGTCACTTTTGACAAGAAACTTACATTTCTACCACACACTAACAACCTGAAAAAGAAAGCATCCCAAGCCCTCAATGTATTAAAGGTACTCTCGCGAAAACGGTGGGGGTCCGATGGAGCATGCCTATTACAAATATATCGCTCTTTAGTGCGCTCCAAGCTGGGCTACGGGTGCATAGTATATGGTTCGGCAAGAGCATCCTACTTGAAACGACTGGACCATGTTCATAATCTTGGCCTGCGCCTATCAACTGGAGCATATAGAACATCCCCGGTAAATAGTCATTATGTTGAAGCTAATGAGCCCACACTAGAGGATAGAAGAGTCACAGTAACATGCACGTACATCCTAAAAACCCGTTCTCTCCCTAAACATCTCTGCTATCGCATTGTTACCATGTGTCTATCAAGAAGAATATTCAATAATAAACCACATTTTATCAGGCCACTAATAATGCGCTTTGAAGATAAATGTGAAGACTTAGCAGTGCTGGACGCCCTACCGAATATTGCACAAAGACATGAATATCTGCCACCATGGTATAGCCTCCCTTCGGTGTGTGACTTCACACTGACACACGTAAACAAAGAGAAAATGCCACACGAGCACATACTACAAGAGTTCTTTGCACTACAAGAAAAATATGACACTTACACTTAATTTTACACTGATGGCACAAAAACAGAAAGTCATGTCGGAAGTGCAGTAATTCAAGGAACAAATAAAAAAATGATACGATTGCCACAGTATGCATCGGTATTTACTTCGGAATGTTATGCCATCTTTGTAGCTGTAGAACAAATAGTAAAACAAAACATAAAAGTGGCATCATTTACACCGATTCACTGAGTATGCTCAAAGCGCTGCATTCTACAAATGCTTCTGAACCCATAATAGGAAAAATCATACATAACATAGTTAAAATTACAAAGCAAAAACATAACATTATATTCTGCTCGGTTCCTAGCCATGTTGGAATTTTAGGCAATGAGAGAGCAGATGCTTGCGCAGCACAAGCGAGAATTGGCCATATAAAGCAAGTTAACATACTTCAGAGGGATTTTTCTAAATTACTGCACAGTAAACTCAGGAATAAGTGGCAGATTGCATGGGACGAATAGACAAACAACAAACTACATTCTATAAAACCCGTTTTGGGAGAATGGAGATCATGTAAACATCAGGAGCGTTTCATAGAAGTTATTTTGTGTCGACTACGCATTGGACACACACACCTTACTCACAACTTCTTACTGACAAAAAAGACAAACCTCTCTACGAAATGTGTGGCGATGAACTCACGGTAAACCACATTTTAATTGTATGCACAAAACTGGAACAACTGAGGAAAAAATATTTCACAACATTGTACAATGAACACATCCCATTACACCCCATGCTACTTTTAGGAGATCAAGCACTGGTTGATTTTTCTAGCATTTTTAAGTTTCTCAGAGAAGCCAATGTTTTATACAAACTTTAGATATAAAAAGCGTAACCTTTAACAAAAGCTCTAACCGTTTGTTTGGCGCATCATAGTCCCAGTTGCTTTTGCGCCATTAAAATCAATATAACTAACTTTGCTCTCCTATCCTTTACCCCTCCTACTTTCAGCACGCAGCAGCGAGCGTGGCTCGGCTTGAGCCAGTAGGCAGGCCCGTGCTCTTTCCTTTTCCTTCTTTCTCTCAGAAAAATCAGTCAGTCAGTCAGTCAGTCTCTGCTTTGAGCTAAATAAACACTGAGTTTTGTGGATTTGGATCTAATATTCTTTGCGGCCCTTAGGGGACGCTAGTAGCTCTTGTTGTATCGTTTTGTTACAGAAGGGCAAAGGCCTCTGAGAACAACCTGTTTAATAAAATTTCTATTTGTCGCTAGACACCGCCTACGGTGGCACTACCCAGTTGAATTGTTACTGGAATCCCTGTCGGATCCCTCAGTGCTGTTTCTGCGTGTTTCACGCGAGGAGCGTCCCCGTCAGTAGCCATCGCGCCGTGCACTACTTCGGAGGCTCTAGACGTCGATGTAGCTGTCCCTGCGGAGACGATTGTCCTGAGAGTAATCCGTTTAATAAAGATTACAATGGTTGCACATAAGTATGCTGAAGAGCGCAATGGCGACAACCTTTCCCTGTCCCCATTCTGCCTTAATTTTTCAGTTTCTGTTATTTTCTGTCGTTTTCTTGTTTTTGTTTTTTATTACGGGAGGGCACATAAAGCTCGTTCGGACGAAAAGCCGTCGGCGTCGTAGTAGTCGGCACCGCACGTCGGAAATGTTCCTACCCTTACGGCGTTCATTTGGATCACTAGGTGGTGATGGTCGCTCCCTACATTACCTCACAGTGATCGGAATAAACATTATAAGGGAAAGAATATTTCCGACGTGCAGTGCCGACGACTACTACAGCTACGACGCCGACGGCCGTCGCCACGCGCCGTCGTCGAGCCGAACGGGCGATGGCGTTCTGTGGACCGCTTGGCAATGCTGCGACACGCTGTCGCGTCCCACTCTTGAAGGTGAAGCTAGAGCTTCTTCCATTTTTTTCATTTGTCGATTTTTATTTTTTTTACTTTTTATTGTGTTAACTTTCTTAAATCTAGCTTATATTTTTTGTTTGATTTTTATTCATGGTTTATTTCATTACATGTGCGTTCCTTAAGAGCGGTTGCTTAATCAACTAAATTTAACATTCTTGTGTTATTTACCACACAACTTATGATTGACAGTTCGGGCGGAGAGCTTCCGTCTACAACTTCTGCCCACGCCACTCATGAGCCCAAACAAGCCTTTCGCATTAAAATTTATCATTGCCGCTAGACACCGGCTGCGGTGGCACTACGCAGTTGTATTGTTGCTGCAATTCCTCTAGGACCCGTCTGTGACGTTCCTGCGCGTTTCAAGCGAGGGGCGTCCCCGTCAGTAGCCATGGCGCCGTCGCCGCCGTGCAGTCCTTTGAAGGCTCTAGTCTTCGATGTAGACGTCCCTGCGAGGACGGCTTTTTTGTGAGCCGCGTTGCCCTCGCGGCAACGTTGCGCGTCTGCTTATAGTAGCTGATGCCTTTCTAATCTGGCGCAATCGCTGTGAGGCTGTTGCCTCAGAGCGGCGTCGCCGCGCTCTTTTTTCCGGTCATGAGGCGTCTTCATGGCAGCTCTTAAACTTCCTTTCCGAAGGGCTGTTTTTTCTTGGGTAGCCAGTGCTCCTAAGCCAGCGGTCCTGCCCTTTCGTGTCCGCTTCGCACGGGCGCGTAAGGGACGTCTTCCGTCCCGCCTAGTTGGCGTACTTAAATGAAACTTCTTGTGCATTATCTCTTATTACGATCACAGAGTGTACGTCGCGTCGTTCAATGCGCATTTCTAACATCATGTCTGTCCCTTCCTATAGTCTGTACAATTGCCCGACATTTACAGCAGATCCACTCACATTTATTCACTGTATGTATAAAAATATTCTCCTAAGCACATTGCATATGCTTTTGCTGTCAATCACTCTATATGTGACCACTGCCCTATTGAGCCCACTGTGTAGTCAACATATATACTTTATACTTATCACTGCTCACTTCGTTGTGTTCTTTGTATATAATTTTACCGAATAGCGACTAGCATGCAAATAGCGACAAATTCTGAGTTGTACTTGTGCGATGTCCTCATGCTCTCAGTTCTGATGTGGACACGGTGTTCTGCACTTTCACCACTCTTACCTTTCGTTCCCACTGGTTGCCATTGTCAATGTAAGTAAAGTTTTTCAAAGACGCTGCCTAGGGGCCCTGTACACCCGGAGTGCAATAAGGGTAGGCCATTGCCTCGGCCCAGTCGAGAAGCCATTGCTGGCCAGTGGCCGTGTTGTCGGTTAGGCGCTCCTCGTCGGGGTGGGAAAGAAAATGGGTGACATTGCAGGAATAGCCTAGCAAAATCCTGGCCATGCATAGCGCGTTGACGCGACACGCATGTCTGCTTATGCACATCATGCCATAACGTTGTCAGCATGCAAAGACACGCCTTAATGGCAATGTGTAAGTGGTGAATGTTTTCTTCGATAATACCCGTTTACAGCTGGCTTCCAGTTATATGATGGAAAATGCATTTGAATTATCGCGCCCACTCAATGCTTGATGTCGCATCTCGAGAGCTCCACCTGAACGCCAGTACACATGCGTGCACAGCTCGTTTAGTCAGAAAGACGAGCCTGGTCTCTTAAGTTCTTACTATCTACAACTAAACGTGTTCCGGGTCGCTCCTTTTAAGAGCGTCAGCTCTTGAAACTTACACTTGCTCGTTTCGCGTCCGTTTCTCCGTCCGCATCCCCAGGATTCTGGCCCATGCGCCTCGAAAAACCGGTCGCGTCATCTCGCGACAGCCGGCGGCGCAACGGCGCGTAACTCAATGGCGAGGAAAAATAAAAATTAATACCTAGTCGCGCATAAAAGGTAGAGATTAGCTTTCTTGCCTATATGTTAAATGCTTCCTAAAGTTTCTTTTAGCAGAGTTTCCTCAAAGTAGCTTACATATTGCGTTTACCATGCGCAATGAGCCACGATAGCATGCAGCCTATGGCGAGGTCCCGAAAAATACCCCGCTGGGCTTCACTTTATCGCTCACCAAAGCCCTAATTTAAAATATATCAACAAGCTCTCGAAGCTTCAGGTAGCGTAATGTCCTACATTTAAAGAAATACAAAGTATTTTGCATTTGTGTAGAGCAAAAGATTTCCTGCGCTGTTTTTCTTTTATGAATCCCCGCAACGGCAAGAAACGCGTGGCGCCCTCTCTCGGTGTGTTGGCAAGGCGCACGTCCCTGCTACAGTGTCCCTGTTCTGGTAGGTTCCTCTGGGACGTTGAGTCGTTCCGTACGAATGCGCACTTTTATCAAAAGTTTCCCCATCGGTGTGAGGCTACGACCATGGGCTGCAACATAAAGTCCTACAAGAAAGTGCGTGCCTACTAAGAGGTGCATAGAGGAAATTATAAGGAGACTCTTGCTTGAAAGGTACGTTTATTTAAGCGCATACAGTTACCCCACGACACGGGCATAGGTGATAGTGGAATTGCGTGCGCATTAACAGTGCAAAGCAATGAAACTTCCGGGTACTTTCGTTCAAGCAGTGAAATGCGTAATTCCCGGACGCTCACACTTAGAGTTCACTTACCGATACATGTATATGGTTCTTGCACTGTGCATTGAAAATTTTAAAATCGTGTATTAATGACTACATTTTAACACTCTAGTTATTAGCCTCAATAGCGGAAAGATCTTCGAAAGATTTGTCGATGTGGTGAAAGTGCAGCACGTACGCGTTGAAGTGACTGAGTGCTCCACTATAAGAGGCAGCAAACCTGATACTGCGTTTTATGGCAGTAGGTGATTTGTACAATGTAAAAATAAGTATGTGGTTGTTCACAACATTTTTTCTAGGTTGGTAAAGTGCCTCTCCTGATTCAATCGTTCGCCATCGATAAGGGCTATACCATTGCTGTAATCGATGCTAGTTTCGACAATTATTTCAACGGTGTACGTAAACTATGAACCGCTAACGAGGACATCATAGAATGGCATACTGGGAACTATCCTGAAGAGTAGGCCATCAGTACGGCAAGCTAGTAACTACGCCGTTACCCAAAGCAGCAATCAAGAATCAAAACCCAGTTAAATATTCTTGATTATGATTGAAATTTGCTGGAAAATGAACAGAAGTTATTGTCCGATAACACGACGCTTCAAAGCTTACTGGTTATCTCCAGCGCAGCGGATGGGCGCTCCACCCAGCCCGCTTGTGCAGTGTGCCACTGGCGCGAGTGATTAGCAACAGGAACTACGTGCGCGCGGCCCTGAATATGCAGTGAATATACCGTGTTGCGAATATGTACAACAGTAGTTACAAGCACTGTCGCACGAGTGGCGCGAACATATTAGTTTTGTTTTGCATATGGCATGCAAACCTACACCGTTTTTGATTATTTTTTTCTGTCACTCTTTTATGTACTTCTCGCTATCCTCTCTATTTGGCTTTATTTCCACCGGTTGCAGTTCCGATGCTTGAGAGATTAGATAGCAATCGCCGGGCCGGCAACATTTTTAGTCTCCTTTTTGTATTTTCGTCAGTTGTTGTTGCCTCTGAAGCGATTAGTAAACTACTACTTCTTCAAGGTGTGGCTCCGGGGAGTTGCAGGGGCTTTATAAGCACACAAACCGCGGGAGTAAGAGGAAGCCGTTTCCAGGGAACTATTAACACTATCCGGCGACTTTTAAAAGTGCCATAACTTATTTCCACAGCCTAGGACACCATGCACTCGAAGAAAGGTATATATTGCATCATGACCACGCCTTAGGCATTATCTTTAGGATGACTATCTTTGAAGGGGCAAAGGAGGCGTCCGATAATGGTGGCCGGCTTGCGTGTAGTTTGCATCCCTTCCTTTCAGAGAATACTGGCCAAGGTTAAGCTGGCACCTTCTACTTACGAGCTGCATACGCGATTTTGCCACCGGCGTGTCCTTAGCATATAAGCATATAGAGTCATTTTCGTTGCATCCTTTTCGGTTTTGGATGATACATCGAGTGAAAAATCTATTGTATTCATTCCTTAGAAATGTTTTCTTTTGCTGTTAATTAGCTTTAATAGTGCAATGGCAGCTTCGCACCAAGCGCTATGGGATGAAGTGTTTTCTTCAACACAAGGTTAGGTGAAAGACCATTTTCCGAGCGCTTCAGCTCAAAGAAACCAAGCGCCAGGATTCGAGAGAACTTGTGCCCATTGGAAACCAGTGGGTAAACGGCGGCACTGGGGAACGAATCACCCACCGTCCTCGAGCCGCATGCTTAAAGCGATATGCCATTGCTGTTGTCGCTGGTTTAAAAAAAATAAGCAAAAATTGGGAATGGTCTTAATCAAAACTTCCTTGAATTTCCCTGTACCCTTCCGGCACATTTTTTGGCAGTGTTCCTCCAACAAAGGCTACGAGAACAAGACGCACGGCTCGCAGTATCAAACGGTGAAGAAGTGGGAGAGGCGGTAACGCGAAGGGCCAAGGATGTGAGCAGGTGCTTAGGTAGGGCGAAATTCTTTTTCAAGAGGTACACGGGCACCCGGTTGCAGATGGTAAGGGGAGGAAGAAAAGGACAATGAGGAGGGGCCTCCAGCTGTGCCTTTGCCTACCTTTTTTTTCCTCCTTTTATTTTTCCTCGAATCGTGGAGCGCAATCCATGGTTGCTTATTGAATCCGCTGTGTTTCTGCCCCCTACGGTGTGAAGCGTCACGTAGTCGGCGCCTCTGTGAAAACGGCCCGGAACGGTCATGGATTCACTTTTGTCTCCAGGCTGTCATAAAAAAAACAATCGCTAATGTGCTAGTCCTGGCAAAGGTTCTCTCCAGACGCTGACAAAAATCTGCCAGAAAGGAGATCAGAGTTTCTGCTGAAGATCAGGTACATTCTTTAATGCCTTCCACCAACCTAAGGAATTACACCAGCATTGTTAAAAACACAGCGCATGGCACAGGCAAAGAGTGGCACAAAAACATATTTCGGATGATTTAGCGTGGTTTCGCCAAATGCAAATTAGGAGTGCTAGCACTGGGATTTCAGTGCTGTTTCGGTGTTCGGTTCCGTTGCGCACGCAATGCAGTTGATGAAGACGGTGATAACCGAAACACAGCGCAAGAGACTGGTATTTTAGGACGCAGAATTTTCGGCTGCGGCGGTGTTCCACTTGTCTAATGTAGTAACCAGCAAAACTGATGTGTTCTCTCCGCCCCGGGTTCGAAACTCACTCGCGGCCGTAAAACATTTCCGATTATTTTATTTCAGTCAAGTAAATTTCAGACATACAAACAGAGCACTTCGAAATCCAAAATTGAAGCCTCAGTGGCACATTAAAAAGTGCGACCCCGTTAGCCCGCTGTGTTTCTACTTGCGTGTGGAGGCAGCGGTTGGTATCAATGCGGCCGCTCGATGGAACCGCATCATCGAGTGGCGGTGGTTCTCATCTGCTCACTCACTGAAAAAAACGGCACGCTGAAAGGCTTTTTCTTAGAGCCTTTACTTCTTTCGTTGTCATGCAACATGAGTGTGCTGTGTTGTTCTGGCCTGTGTACAGTACAAAATAAAGCCGACCATTGTGAATGGGGGAGACCCTCCTGCGGCCACGTAATTGGTGACAGCTTCAAAAAGCACGTGTTTTCGCTTTGTGTGGCAAGAAAACAGTCGAATGGAGCAAACTCTCCATTTCACCAGAGATCATTTGGCGACGAAAGGGGTCGAGCACAGTGCATCGAGTCTCCAACGCCACTGTATCAAAGACAAAAGAGCACCGCTAAGGCGAACACAAAAATCAGGAGACTCGGTTAAAAATACTAAACATTTTGATAGATTTGCCTGTCTGGTTGGGTTTTGAAGAATTATAGTGAGCTCAACGTCTCAGTCTTATCTGCATAACGAGCAGAGAATTTGACAGAAAAAAATAACAACGCACGATATTCAAGGAACTCATCATGAAGGGCTACCCAAGAAACTTTACTCATAAAACCATTCGACGTCAAAAGCACGACGACATGCACCAAGAAATCAGAGCACAAAGACCAACGCCACCACCAAAATACGTCACTCTACCTGATGTCGGTGGTGTTAGTGAAACCATCGCCCGATTCCCGAAAAGGGGGAGTCTCCACGTTGCGCACAAGCCCTCATATTGTTGCGCTTTGCCTACCTGTTCATAAAGACCGACCGCGGAGAGAAGGAGCCCAAGCTGTTGTCTACAAAATTCCTTGCGCCGACTGCGACGCAAGCTACATCGCCGATACCAAAAACCTCAAAGAAAGAATTTGGCAACATAAAAACGACGTCCGCAACATCGCAAGAGATTGCAATCCTGTAGCAGAATATTTCGAGGACTCAGACCACAGAATCAACTTCGAAGAAACCAGCATCCTAGTAACCGACACAAATTACCATAAAAGGCTCTTTCTGGAATCCTGGCACATCCAAACCACCCCGAACAACATTAACCGCACAAAAGGAAACCTCCTCCTAGTGTATGCCCAGGGACTTCAACGAAAAAAAGTCGCCATTGACAGCCTCCCCACAGTGCGACAACGTGACGAACAGCCTTAACCTCCTCCCCCCCCCCCCCCGACGCCTTTGGCATCACAGCTTTCGTTCCTCTGACCCCTTCCTCCCCTCCATACTTAGAGACGCTAGCTACTCCCTTAGTCACCCCTGATGAAGGAGCCGACTCGGCTTTGAAACGTTCGGTTAAAATTAAAGATTTTTGGTTGGAGATGTGCAGCTTATTATGAGACTCGCTTACCACTGCAGAACGGCAGATATCTTATTATTTATTGCCATTTATTTTCATATTGCTTTGAGTACGCATGGCGTCACTATTCTTTTATTCTTTTAGTCGTGATGTCACTGTGCTCGTATACCTCCCCACGGGGAAACGTGAGCGCGTGCACTGAGAATGCGGACAATACTTTTTCAATGACACATGATCTCATCTGCCTCGCGTCACTGCACCCTAAGGCAACCAAACACAAATATCTATCGACAGGGTACTCCCGACGTGCAGCATTGATTTTTCAGAAGTGAATGGACAACTTGTAGAATTGCCGATTTACAGGAAGGTTGCTTCCAACCAGCAACCCACGTTTGCAAACTGCGTTTTCGCTTGCTGCTCTGCTGACAGAAGGGGTTAGCATGAGGAGAGATGGTTTTCGGTTGACAAACTGTAGAGGACGCTCGATATTCTGCAAGTGCGCTCCAAGAGCCGTTTTTTTTTTGGTGCACGCGCCCAAAGTCGGCGCTCTTAACATATGACAGAACCGGTCTACGCATGCCCACTGCAGGAGACGCCGCCGAACCTCGGCGAGGCGCCAGTATCTGTCCGTGCTAGACATCGGCGCCAGCTAAGCGGGCGCTCGCGCACGTGTTGGAAGCGGGATCCGGTTTTCGTCAATTGGAGTACAGCGGCGCTGTCGGTGACATTTTTTTCACGGCTTGAAGCTCTTCCAGATTCCCAGAACTTTTCTTCGCGGTTTAAGTTGTCCTTTCAGCGCCCCCAACCTCTTTTCCTGACGGCTAGAATTCTTTCTGTCCTCAGAAAGAAGCACCAGAGTACAATGAAGTTTTTTCCTCCTCCTCCATCTGCTCGAGAGGGGAGCCAGCCAACACCAAGAACATGGACTGCCAAACAAGCCTCTGACGCAGTTCTGCTCTGCTCAGTACTCGATCCACGTGTATTGGTATATTGGCGCCTGAGAGGCTAGGCAAGGACTACATTCGCTTTAATAAAAATGGCTGTTGGGTAAACTAAGACAGGAGGCTTACAAAAAAAAGCGAGAGAGTTTTGTTCTTCTTGAGCAAGAACATTAGGTTGCGCGAGTATAAAATTTTTCCTTGCGAACTGAATATTTTCGAACCATTTTGAATATAGGCAAACAAAAAATGCATGTTGCTGGTAACGGCTGTCTGTCTGCCTGTCTGTTGTTGCCAGGAAGAAAGAAAAGGAAAGTGCACAGGCCTGCTCACTGGCTCAAGCCGAGCCACAATCGCTACCACGTGCAGGTAGTAGGAGAGTTGAAAGACGGGATAGAAAGAGAGGATAGTAAAGGCGCGCTAAGGCCGATCCCGGAGGTAGTGCAATACCGGGCCAACCGGTGGCGGGAGTGAAGCATCCTTCAAACTCTCCGCCACATTTCCAAAAATAAGTCCAATTGGACCCGTAACAGATACTCTACGCGGTCCGGACATTCTCTGGTAACGGCTGACATGCGCTAACAGACGGGATGGGAAAGAACACATACACATGCTGTGGTGTCTGTGTTCTCTTGCTTACCATTGGCGCTGTCCAGCCGTTTGCATCAACATGCACCAACCAACCCGACTTAGCCCTCTTCATTGAACGAAATATCGACAGTCTTAAAAAAGTTTTCCCACAACAGAACCACGAAAGGAAATATATATCAGACCATAACTTTACTTCACTCGTTATTTTGGTGGTGGGATACACTCGCTTGGTTTTACGGGGTTTAACGTCCCAAAGCGACTCAGGCTATGAGGGACGTCGTAGTGGAGAGCTCCGAATATTTTGGAGCATCTGGGATTCTTTCACGTGCATTGACATTTCACAGTACACAGGCCTCCAGAATTTCGTGTCTATCGAAATGCGACCAACCCATCCGGGACCTAAGCCTCGTTTTTCGGGCCAGCTGCCGAGCACCACAACTACTCAACTGCCGCGGCGGCTCCGGGATGGTTTGAGTAATGGCAGAAATAAACATTAATTTGTATGGCAGTTCTATAAAACAGCTCGTTGGATAAAATTACTCGGTTCAGATTAAAATTTATGCCGTCCCGTTCAAATAATGACTACATCACAAAGCTCTCGAAATGCTGAGCTACTATTATGAACTGAATGTTGAGAAAGCATTTTAAGGTGGTGAAATAATTTCTTACTGTCGGATCGACGTCAATTGGTGCTACCTGAACAGCATGACAAAACACAAAAACATGCCTCTGAAAACAAAGAGAACAAAATTGCGGTTGCAACGCGGACAAAACCATTCCCTTGCCGCTCCCCAACGACCCCTACCTATAATCGACCACCTCCGCGCCTGCGACAAAAGTTAAATAGGAAACCGCCCAACTACTATGCCCTCTTTCTTTCTGGCTCACCTCCCAACACCAATATCTATCACTTCCGGCATTCACTTTCTCTGGCCTTTTATCCATCCATTGATAGCGGCTCACTGCGCTTCCAGTTGTCATAGCGTCAGAGGGACGAAACTACATGTTTTCAAAACATCAGATTTAAAGGCAAAATTTATTTGAAAAGGTACTTCTTGCATAGCTAGAACTATTTCTGCGAATCCTAGCATTGAAGGAGTGTCGACAAATTCAGTCAGGCGTGACTGCGCGCAGGCATGGCACATACCTGTGTGGCGGCACGTCGCATGCGACCTTACACATCAGGTGACAGGTGAGGCCCACCGAGACAACACATTTTGTACAGCGTCAGGTCTAAGTGCGATTTTCGAGGCACACCACATTAACGGTGTTGTGCATATCGCCAGCCACTTCACTGACCCAGCAGATTCTTTTAAAGAAACGAAAGCAAACGCCATTTGTCTAGCTTAAGTAACAAGCGGTCACGTATGCCTTGCAATCACGAAGTGCTATGTATAAGCTATGGTTTAGGTAAAGTTAAATTACTCTTTCTGTCTGAGGCAGGTGTGAATTCTAGTAGCTGGTTAGCTGTGAGAATGTGAATGTGGAATTCAGGCATAGAAGCTGTCGTGCTCGATAGAGAAAAGGATCAAATAAAGCTAGGTCAGCATTGCATATAACGTCGGATTAACAAAATTCATCGAACAAATACACAGGAGATGAAGAAAGCCGCCAAACGATTTCGTTAATATTGACATGAAGATCCTTTCAAAAGTCAGCAAAACATGGCAAACGGTTGGAAACTATTTTATCCAAAGCGATAATTCGAAAAGCCTGGCGATGTCCAGGCTACAGCTGACAAGAAAAATCTGCAGAGATTGTTTACATGCCCATCATTGCGAAAGCAAGGATTTGTGCTACGCAGAAGACGACAATGAGCGGGCAGTGCCGCGGGACGGAGCCGATAGAAGTTGGCGAAGACGACGCTCTGCAATGTACAGAGCAAAAGTGCGGTGGAGTTTAATAAGAGGCGTGTTCGGCTGTGGCGATAGCCTTAGTTGTAGCATCACAGGCTACAACTTAAGACGTTTCTGACAGAACAGACTTTCTACCGGACTGATTTCAGCTCTTGAAGCCGTGTCTATCTTTGCCGCCCTTTTAGCTTTGTTGCCTTTTATCAAACTAGGGCTGTGCAGCCACTAGTTGAGTGCTTAGTAAATAATCTCTATATAGCCCCTTTCTATACATGCATAACCTCGTGCAGTAAGTGCCATGATGAAAAAAAAAGCGGTGATCAATATCCACGTAGTCTTGCGCAGCGGCCTTTGTTCGCGTCTCCGTGGGCTCTACTTAGCGCAACCACGTGACGTGACGTCACGACAGCCGGAGGAAAAGCTGGGCCCCAACTCGCGCGGTCGCGCGCGGCCGCAGCCACCACCTGACTCCCACTCCTCCCGCTAGGGGCGCTGCGCCGGCGCGTGACGTCACGGAGGAAAAGCTGGGCCCCTACTCGCGCGGTTGCGCGCGGCCGCAGCCACCACCTGACTCCCGCTCCTCCCGCTAGGGGCGCTTCGCCGGCGCCTGACGTCACGGAGGAAAAGCTGGGCCCCAACTGGCGCGGTCGCGCACGGCCGCAGCCACCACCTGATTCCCGCTCCTCCCGCTAGGGGCGCTGCGCTATGATTGACGTCACGGCATATGTATAAAAGAGCTGCGCTCCTTCGCCGGGACAGTCTTATACCCCTGTCACACGGGCATTTCGAGGGCCCTCGAACCGATAGTCTATCGACTCAAAGGCGATCGAGTGCTGCTACACGGGCAGTTTCAATGGCGATCGAGTCAATAGCCTATCGAGTCAACGGAGCAGCACGGAACTCCATCGAGATATGCAACGCATTCTTGGCTTAACCAAGCTAAGCCTGGCCATTTTTTTTATTTCCTTTCCTTTCCCTTTTTTCTATGCTTGGGACGGAGTGGACAAATATCAGCAAGAGATTGTCTTTCTAGGCTCTGAACCTCCGGATTAGTGGTTTTGCACTTATACATGCCGACGGAATAATTTTAGACAGCCCAAAGGACAGCTCAAACTAAGCATCCATTTGTAACAAAGCACCTTAATTCCCTTCTCCTTATGGGCGATAGAGTTATATATGCTGCATTCCTTGCTGATAAAATCTAGTTGTAACGAGGCTGAAAATGAGGCACCTGTGGTTGAATGCAAGCGAAGTTAACTTGTTTCTTTTCGAGTTGATCGAGTCACGAATAACTTGTCATCACGTATGATGTAATCGAAACAAACTGCTGATGTAGCCATAACATTTCTTTTTATTTTAAAGTTCTATAATTTAGCTACTACGGAGCGTAGTTCATTACGACGCTGTTGCCTCTGAGCCGTGCCAGTCAGAATGTGTTCGGCGGAAAAAAGGAAGACAAATTATTACAGGTTTCAGCATATTTCAGTTTCTTGCAGGATTGCTATGACTCAGAGAGTCAAAGAAAACTGGTACCGAGATGTGACATCCATTTGATCAAGAGCCGACTAAAATTGATAGTTGCAGATGAAATGATTTCATCTGTTAGAGTGAAGACACGGAGCGGGTGGTAGGCCCCCGGTGAAGATCTACATCTCCAGTTAGCAGCAGCAAGCAAACCATTCAAAAATATTGAAATAATTCATAGGAACCGTTTTGATGGCTGGCGGGTACTGGAAAGGAAACCAGTAAAAGGAAACCGGTTTTCGCTTTTCAGATTTAATAGGAATCTAAGCACATACTAAACCGTAAGCACTGACCTGAAAGACATGCAACCAATAACGCTTTACTCTTCTCACGTTTTCCGCTTCGGTTCTATTTTGTATATTATATGCGCGTGGTATTTGTTTTATATTTTGTTAGTGTTACTGCGCGTTTCTCCTAGTTTTCTGGCACGGCCCTGCATTGAGGCTCCTACTTTATCACCACCCTTTTCTTTTCTTGTCGCGTCGGGCATTCTCCCTGGCGTTTGCAAGGAGCATGCCTCGGTTGCGTCGTTTATCGTTTGTAGCAATTTATTTTTGCATTAATGTTGTATTTTCACCTCCTAAGTGCACTTATCTGTGGCGGTTAGGGGCCTTCTCATCTGTGCATAATTTTAACCGAGAGCTTGTGTTTATGTTGATGCGTATCTGCTGAGCTATTGTTTTTTGTTAATCGTCCCAGACTCCTACGTGTTTGTGGAAAGCCTGAGGTCCATACGGCAGTCTGGCAATAAAAATGTTGGCCTTCCTTGTGTGTTGTCTATAGTCTTCACTGAAGCATGTCTCTCTACGGTGACGAAGCTATAGCACGCGAAGATAAAAATCTAGCACGTGTTCTAGAACGCTTCGAGGACAAGTGGTAATTCAGGAAGAGTTCTGCTGGGGATCAAGCCACAGATTTAAAACTTGGACCTCAGCCTTACGTGGTTGTCTGGGCTAGCTTGGTGAACTCAGAAAGAAAAGTTTTCGGTGATCCTAAACATCTGCCTGGAAATCAGCTTCGAAGGCACAGCTAGAGTGTCTGCATCGGTAGAAGGGAGGCAATTTTCCTATCTTTTTTTCCTTCTAAGAAAATAAGAATGGTTGGCTGGGGCGCACAAGCATGTGTATGGAACTATACTGAGAGAAGTGTTAACAACTTATGAAACCACGCTAACATGGCCGAGAGGTGAGACCCCATCGTTTTGTTCCCCTGCGCTGACTGCGTCCCCGAGCTGACTTCTCGTGGAGGCAGGAAACTTTTGGGACGTGTCAACAACGTACCCTCGAGATTGCTGGAATTCTCGCTCTGTGAATTCCGCATAGCAAAAGAAGAAAGGTTGCAATGCATAACGAGGCCCCTTTAAACGGGAGAACAGAGGTGGTGTAGGAGTGTTTCCTAACCGGCTCCGTAGAGAAAGCACTTTTGCACCTTCAGATGCAATCCCTCGACGTCGCGTTGTTTAGACCGGTGGAAGGCCTTCCTGAAAGCACATGTGCACTCGGAACCGCGCTGAGCAATGTTCGAACAAGGATACAGACTTGTTATCTTGTTTCGTTAGGATTTACGCAAGAAAATGCGGCGTTTTAAAAAAAACATAAAGGAAAGGATTGGCCGCGTAACGTGTGTGTACACAGGTTGACTCGTTCTCATGTGCAGGTGTGTAACAGAGGCCACTTGGCTAACAAAACTAGGAAGTGTGTCGCCGTTCACGGAAGCGTGACTTTCTTGAAGACAAACAATTCATCAAGCATAAAATGTCTTTCTTTATATGAGGACATGACCTAATGTCGGATCGAAATGGTCGTGTTTCCTCGAGGTGTTGGCGTCGGAGGAAAACTGGGTCCCTGGTGGTGTTTGAGGTGGGCGGGCAACCCAATTTAGGCCGGCTTCGGTCAATCGAACACGCTAATTCCTTTAGATAACTATGCCCGCATCTATAGAGTTAGTACAGTGGCGCAGAAATCAACTTCTTCCACTTTAACAGAAGGATCACCGTTGCTGCTTCAGCAGGCCTTCTCGCTTAGCAGTGCTTGCCCCTCGTTGAGCACATTTAGCTTTAGCATTGAGCGATACCGCACATCCCTTTTTTCCTTTATGTACCTCCAGCTGAGCGCCGACGCGTCGCTGCGCTCTCTGCCTCGCAAATTTTGTCGAAAAAAGAACCCAGTCTTACCGCGACCCGATATTTATTTTTTTAACAATGACCATGATGAGCTTCCAAATACCGTTTTAGCGCAGAAATTCATCTAGCTCCCACATTCAGCAGACTGAAGCGAAACCCTCCGAAATTCGCTTGACGGTACTAAAGAAAAAACTTTGCAACCAAGAGCGCTGAGAGGAATTGTGACCGACGCTGCAAAAATGGGCATTCTTTGTTTCCGTACTCTTCATACCACTGAGCCAGAGCCGTGGCATCCCGCGCTATGATAAGTGTTGTTGTTGTTGTTTGCGTATCAAAGGATGGCACATACCCCCACTGCGGGATCGGCCAAGAGCCCCGCCGCGGTGGCTCAGTGGTTAGGGCGCTCGACTACTCATCCGGAGTTCCCGGGTTCGAACCCGACCGCGGCGGCTGCGTTTTTACGGAGGAAAAACGTTAAGGCGCCCGTGTGCTGTGCGATGTCAGTGCACGTTAAAGATCCCCAGGTGGTCGAAATTATTCCGGAGCCCTCCACTACGGCACCTCCTTCTTCCTCTCTTCTTTCACTCCCTTCCTTATCCCTTCCCTTACGGCGCGGTTCAGGTGTCCAACGATATATGAGACAGATACTGCGCCATTTCCTTTCCCCAAAAACCAATTATTATTATTATTATTATTATCGGCCAATAGGGGGCTATACACCTGAACGCAGTTGATAAAAAGGAAAAGCACGTGCGAACGCGACACCGGTGAATTCCTCCTCATGAACAGAAAAGGGATGAGAGTTTTGAATTCAAAATTTATAAGAATAATAATAAAGACGGATTAAATAATAATTATTAAGTCAAAATGTAATAATTGATAGAAAAGAAAATTTTGGAACACTTAGCATGGCAGTCGGTGAGATTTTATCAGGAAATTTAGAACAGCGGTACAAACAGATCTGTGGCTGAACCCAAATGTGGTGGCGCCAAATGATAGCAAGAGCGGGCTGCTCAAACTAAGGTCAAGATGCTGCAAGCCCTCATCCAGCAACCTTTTTCTCAGAGAGTTGAATCGGCGACAATACAGCCAAAAATGTTCTATAGATTCAGGCTCACGGCAAAATGCACAAAGGGGAGAGAGCGCCAAACCCGATTTGTGTGAATAGAAATTTAGAGGGGGGATGCGGCAGCGCAGCCTCGTCAGTGATACTTCAAGCTGTCGAGAGCAACAAATTTTCCTGTTCCAAAAATATTTAAGGTGCTCATAATCCGCCGATGTTAAAAGTGTTGTGTCTTGCATGCTTAAAAACGCACGTCGCCGAAATCTTAATGCTGTAATATAGGCTGCAGACGGGATGATTGGCAACACGGGGCCGCTGAGGGAAGCCTTTGCGAGATTGTCAGCAATCTCATTTACTGCCACACTGCTGTGACCGGGAACCCATACTAAATGAACAAGGCTCAAATGCGGAGGAAGCAGGGATAAGAAAATTGTTAAAATGGGACCGTCGACATGTGCAGCGAGGGACGAACACAAAGATAAAGAATCTGTAATTACTGCAACTGCTGTAATAGAGGGGTCTAGCTTACGTAGGGCAACTACAACTGCTAGAAACTCTGTTTGAAAAGTAAGGGGTGAAATCTGGAAGGCGCAGTGAAAACGACCAGTCTAAATGCGTGCAAAATATTCCCACACCTGCTTTTTCATTGCATTGCGATTCGTCACTGGCTATTACTATATCTGTAGGTAGGGTCCTCAGATGATCTTCTAGTAGACCATTTAGAATACTCGAAGGCAAAAGTTTTGCATTTTTTGGGAATATGTCGTCGAAAACAATGTGGATAGCGGGCTCATTGCGAAGTGCAGGAAGGATATCATAAATGCTTAAATCTAAAGGCTGAAGTAATTTTTGCATAAACACTACCTGAGGGGAATTGAAACGAGACCAGGGGACACCAAAAAAGGAGGTCGGCTGACAACAGAAAATGCTTTGGGAACGGTGGAAATGGGATTCATAGATCCTGAGGTAAGTTTGCACAGTTAAAAATTGAAGTCGTGATAAGAGAGGCGGAATGCGGGCTTCAAGGCACAGCACATTGGTAGCCACAAATTTTGGAAGGCCGATGCACATGCGAAGTGCTTCCCTCTCTAAAAGGACGAGAGGACGAATTTTATATGTAGCCGAGCCTGAGAACAACAGATCCAAATTCTAAAATTGGCCTGACATACATTATGTAGATCATTAATAGCGCATCTCTGTGCATGCCGTACCGGTGATTACATAATCTCCGTAACATGCCCAAGGCACGAGCCCCTTTCGCCGCGACATGGTCAATGTGAGGTCGCCAGTTGAGTTTGTTGTCATAAATGACCCCTAGGTATTTTAGGGATTTAACCTGCGGTATTATTTTTAACTGGCAAGTGAGAGAGACCACTACAGGAGTGTGTAGAGGGAAAACAAGGGTGGCGCACTTGCCAACATTTAACTTCAGGTGTAATGCGCTCAACCAGTTCTCAAGTGTATTCAAATATGACTGCAAGAGACCATACAGGGAATGCATATCCGGCGCAGCAGCAAAAAACGCAATGTCGTCCTCATAGACGTAAGTGCGTACATGGCGGTGGAGAGAAATTGAGCTCAACAGAATATTAAAGAGCACAGGAGAAAGAACAGCTCCTTGCGGTACACCTCGCGTTTGTCTGAACCTCTCTCAATGAACACCATTATGGACGCAAAAAGAATTCCCTGTTGTAAAGAAATGCAGATATTCATGCAACTATATAATCTGGAAATTGAAGAGACTGTAGCCTATGTATCAGGATGGAGTGTTCTACACTGTCGTAAGCTTTGGCGACGTCTAACGTAACCAAAGCCGCGACCAGGCGTTGACGACGAGCAAGGAGAATTCTGCTCTCAAGATCAGCATTTACATTCCATATCGAACACCGTGACCGGAAACCGAGTTGGCACGGGCTGAGTATAGTTTTGCGGTCCACAATGAGTGACACCCGAAGTAGTAGCACCCTTTCTATCAACTTCACCCCGTTTGATGTTAAAGAAATTGGCCTAATATTATCAAATTCATAGCCTCCACCCTGATTTTTAAGTAAAGGTATCCAAGCGCGTCTGAGAGAGTAGTTTATTAGGTGCAATAAGGAGTTGGGAGACTCCTCAAAGAGAATCTTGAGCATCTTTGTAGTAACACCATCAGGACCAGGAGAAGCAGCTGGCAATCTCTGGACAACTTGTGAAAACTCTGGTAGATTTACTTGTGAGGCATTATCATTTGGTACGACTGGTGCAAACAACATTGGGCGCAAAGGTAGTAAAGACGAGAACCGCTTTTGCAGGCCTGTGGCAATTAGTTCAATCGCCTGGATAGCTTCTTCAGGTGACATAACTAATGACGGAAAATTATGAGAGGACACGAGCTGTTTCCTAGACCGTAGAAAACCGAATAGTGCACAACGGTTGCCCGCCTTTGAAAGATAATCGAAGTGTTCTAAGTGTTCGAAGTGTTCGAGCCGAGGGAGAGAATTTAAAGCCGTGAAGAGGAGTTGGGGGAGGGGGGCGATGAAAGGACAACTTAAACCGCGAAGAAAACTTCGGGGAACCTGAACGAGCTTCAAGCCACGAAGAAAAGAGTCACCGAGATCCCCATGATCCTCTCATTGTTATAAACCTGACCCCTCTTCCGACGCGTACGCGAGCGCCCGTGCGCTGACGCCGATATCTAGCACGGACAGATATCGGCGCTTCGCCGAGGCTCGCTGGCGTCTTCTGCAGTGCGCATGCGCAGACCGGTTTTGGCGTACGCCATGAGCGCCGTCGCTGAGCGCGTACCCCAAGGAAGGGCGCTTGGAGTTGGCGCTTTAGCTGTGTGATTTACTAGAATTTATATGAATGAGATTAAAGTGAGGGCACCGATAGAAATACAAATTTGACATCTTGCATTTATAATTGATAAAACCAATCAATCACCAATTCGGTATATTGATGATGTTGAAAGTCAATCACAAAATGGGTTGCAAAATCGATTTACTGAGGAGGCTGCCATTTTGAATTCCTCGGACTTCCCAATAAATTCCCAAGAAATCGAGAAACGCGATGAGTAGGAGCTAACGCTCTTAAAGCTACTGCAAGTATGCACGTCACACAAGAAACGGTCTGCTTCTCGCCTTTTTTACGGCTCCTTAAAAGCTGCTGTGGGTGACAAAGACGAGTATTACTTTATCGTTAATGACTCGTACTCTTTCACTGCACGACCCCTGCGAACCAGAGAACGAAACAATGAAAGATGACGGTGACGACAATATAGGTAACTCCTACCAACATGCACTTATCATAACGCGGGATGCCACGGCTTTGGCTCAGTGGTATGAAGCGTACGGAAACAAAGAATGCCCATTTTTGGCAGCGTCGGTCACAATCCCTCTCGGCGCTATTGGTGGTTGCAAAGATTACTTTTTTTAGTACCGTCGAGCGAATTTGGGAAGGTTTCGTCTCAGTCTGCTGAATGTGGGAGTTAGATGATTTTCTGCGCTACAACTGTATTCGGAAGCTCATTACGGTCATTCTTTAAAAAAATAATGAAATACCGGGACGCTGTAAGACTGAGACGCTTTTTCGGAAACAATTTGCGAAGCAGAGTGCGCCGCGGCGCGTCGACGCTCAGCTGGAGGTACATAAAGCAAAAAAGGGATGTGCGGTATCGCTCAATGCTAAAGCTAAATGTCGTCAACGAGGGGCAAGCACTGCTAAGCGAGAAGACCTGCCAAAGCAGCGACGGTAATCCTTCTGTTGAAGCGGCAAAAGTTGATTTCGGCGCCGCTGCACTAACTGTAGGATGCGAGCGTAGTTATCTGAAAGAATTAGTGTGTTCGATTGACCGAAGCCGGCCTAAATTGGGTTGCCCGCCCAGCCGCAAACACCACCAGGGACGCGGTTTTCCTCCGACGCCGACACCTCGAAGAAACACGACCATTTCTATCCGACATTAGGTCATGTCCTCATAAAAAAAAGACATTTTATGCTTGATGAATCGGTCATCTTCAAGGAAGTCAGGCTTCCGTGCACGGCGGCACACTTCCTAGTTTTGCTAGCCAGGAAGCCACTCTGTTAGACACCTGCACATGAGAACGAGTCAACCTGTTTACACACACGTGACGCGGCCAATCCTTTCCTTTAATTTTTTTTTAAAACGCCGCATTTTCTTGCATAAATCCTAACGTAATAAGATAACAAGTCTGTATCCTTGTTCGAACATTGCTCAGCGCGGTTCCGGGTGCACACGTGCTTTCAGGAAGACCTTCCACCGGTCTAAACAACGCGACGTGGTGGTGGTAGTGGTTTTATTAAAAATAATAGTAAAAAGGAAGGAAAAGATTTTTGCTAGCCCCGGCATCTGCCATCGATACTGAAGCACCTGAGCTGGGGCAGCGGAAATAAAGGACAGCAGGCAGAATGGAGAAATGAAATGAAAGAGGTGAGGGGACAGGAATAGAGGACAGGGGGAGAAGTAATATGAAACTATTTACACAATAAGTAATGTGTCCAGGTTGTGCGCGTGATTAGTTCATTTAAGAGGAATTAAATCACACACGCGCACAGCACTGTGTAGTTTACAACTGGAGTGGGGCGTCCAGTTATTAATCGTTCAAGGTAGAACTCGCGGAGCGTTCGGTCACTGCGTGTAACTACCTGACGGAGAACAGACGGGACGTCAAGCCCGTGTGTTCGAGGAATGCACAGAGCCTCACCAAAGTTCGCTCACGAGTGCGCGCACTGCCCTGCGGCCACAATAGCGTCTTGATGGAGTCTGGTAGTATGCCCTGCGCCCTATAGGCCGCGAGCATATCGCGACGAGCATCGGCGAACGCGGAGCATCGAAGGAGCAGATGTTCTAGTGTTTCCACTGCTCCGCATCCGTCACACACATCACTCGTCGCGATTCCGTGACGCACCCGTCGTTCCCCGGGCCACACGCAGCCAATGCGCGCGCGGAGGATCATTGCACGTTGCGACCGTGTAAGTGCGCGACAGCCGGTGACACTGTC
Source organism: Amblyomma americanum (assembly GCF_052857255.1). NCBI lineage: Eukaryota > Metazoa > Arthropoda > Arachnida > Ixodida > Ixodidae > Amblyomma > Amblyomma americanum. The sequence goes on from NC_135497.1 coordinate 231,561,820, forward strand.
GATGCGCTCACCTCCCGCGATGCGTGGGTCGGGGTGCTGCTTTCGGAGATGGTCGTGAATGGCCGCACGCACGTCCTCCAGCGCAAGGGGCAGATCGCTGGCAGGTAGTTGGTGTGCAGCGGTCGCGAGGTCGTCAGCTTCTTCGTTGCCGGCGATGCCGCAGTGACCGGGCACCCACTGTGCACGCACGGCACAACCTCTCTGCGCGAGGCGCTCGATGCGCGAGCGAATTTCCCGCATTAGTGGGGTACCGTGGTCGTTAGATTGCAGGCGGCTGAGGGCGGCGCGGGAGTCGCACAGCAGAGCACTCCTGGGCGGCGGAGGGCCGAGGGTGAGCAGCAGGTCCAGCCCGAGCCGGATCCCCATCAACTCCGCCGTAGTGGAGGAGCCCAGGAAGGTTGCGTGTTGCTGGCTGTGCAGTCGCAGGGCGGGGATGGTGGCCGCCGCAGCAAGGGAGCAGCTGTCGCGGGCCACTGAGCCATCGGTGTACACGAGGAGATGGTCGTGGAGCTCCTCGTGTATGACGGCTCTGGCCAGCTGCTGCACAGCGCAGAGGGGTGTGCTCCGCTTTCCCGCGATGCCGACGATCTCTCGCTGTACCTCCGAGGCAGCAGGCCAGGGCGCGCAGGAGCCGTAGGGGGGTGGGCCTTGGGTCAATTGCTCATACTCGAGCAGCGCCGCGCCCATTCGTGAGCGCGGGTGCGCGCGCATACGCTGCAGCAGCGAGCCGCCGTCCGGTGCGCGTTGAAGCCGGTCGATGTGATTCAGTGCCCTGCGCGCTGCTTAGCGCTCAAGGGGCCACGCTCCTGCCTCTGCCAACGTTGCGGCGCACTGCGAGTTTTTGGGCAGGCCTAGGCACACGCGCAGGGACTTGCGGTGCTGAAGCTCGAGCTTCTTCCAGCACGGCTTGCGCACCGTGACGAGCGGCAGCGCATAGAGCACCGCCCCCAAAGCTGCGGCATTGTATAGACGCAGCGCGGCTTGCTGGGAGATGCCCTGGCCTCGAGCGGTGAGCTTGTGCACGGCGGCGGTGATCCTCTTCATCTGCAGACAGGCCTTGGTCGCCGCGGGGCGGAAGGAAAGGCGCCAGTCGATGTCCAGGCCAAGGTACCGCACCGATTTACGCCAAGGAATCGGAGTCCCGTCCAGTGACAGTGGCGCAAGGTGCGCGCGCGAGCGCGAAACGCAGGCCATGGCCACCGATTTGTCCGCGCTCAGCGACAGACCAAGGCCGCGCAAGCTGGCATCGATTGCGGTCAGGGCTCCCTGAAGGCACCCCCGCACGCGGAACGCCTCGCCCGGTGGTCCCCGGCACCACAGAGCTATGTCGTCTGCATTTATGGACATGTACACATGGTGTCGCCCGCTCGTGGGGAGGGAGGCCGGCACCACCGACATGGCCACATTAAACAGAAATGGTGATAGGACAGAGCCCTGCGGCACGCCCATGTCGACCGGGCGAGGCTTGGAGAGCTTACCCCCTACTCGTACGCGCATGGTGCGCCCGCTCAGGAAGCTATGAACGTATCGCAAAAGGCGCCCGCTCACACCGGCCCCCTCAAGCACCGCGAGAATTGGTGCGCGGTGAACGTTGTCAAAAGCGCCCGAGACGTCCAGTAGCAGCAGCAGCGCAACCTGGCCTGCTGCCCTGGCATGCTCCAGCGCTGTAACAACGTCCGATATAGAATCAGCCGTGCACCGCATCCCACGGAAACCCGTCTGCCGCTCGTCAAACAAATCAGCCTCCGCAGCCCGCTCGTTCAGACGCTGCAACGCCATATGCTCCATGAGCTTACCTGCCGCCGATGTTAATGCCACTGGCCGGTATCCGCTCAGCTCCGTAGGTGGGCGCCCTGCCTTTCGGATGGGACAAACGACCGCGGTTCGCCAATCCTCCGGTAGCTCCCCGCGTTCCCACACCAGGTTGATCTGCTGCAGGAGGATCTGTCGTTGCTGCGCATCCAGATTTCGCAGCATTTGGTATGTCACCCCGTCCGGTCCGGGCGCCGAGCGGCGGCGGCAGCGCTGCAGCGCATTGTTCAATTCCGCCGCGGTGAACGGCGCATCACATGGACCTTCCGAGGCGACGGGCGAGGGACTGGCGTCGCTTCTGGGGCTCTCAGGAGCAGCTATGTTAGCGGCGTTTGCGGGGCTGGGCGGCGCGAACCGATCGGCAAACCGTTCTGCCAATTCTTCAAAGCTGAGGCCGCTGGAGATTGCGAGGGCGGCCAGCGGTTGACGGTTTGCCTGTGGTTCGGTGATGCGCCGCAGGGTGTCAAACAGCCTCCGCGAGCTGACATCTTCCTCCATCCTTTGGCATAGTGAAGCCCACTGCCGGCGGTATAGCTTGTTGGCGTGGCGACGCGCTGCTGCGTCCAAGCGGTTGTAGACAGTCCAGTCGGCGGCTCTGTCAGTCCGTCGCGCCCGTCGCTCTGCGCGATCTTTCTTCTCGCGCAGATTGAGCAGCTTCATATCAGGTGTGGGCTGCCCTGCCCTTACGTCTGCTTGTTGGGTGGCTGCGAGAGCGCTTCGGACTAGACTTGAAAAGAAATCTGCGCCAGTGGCCGCCGCCTCGTCGACCGCCCGCCTGAACGCACTCCAGTTGGTAATGAAGTAGGCACGTTTGGGGCGCGCCTCCATCGCAGCGGGTTCAATTAGGATGGAGTAATGATCCGAGCCCCAGAGAGATGGTGATCGGCGCCATGTCGCCTCGATGCCTCTGGATGCGAAGGCAACGTCGATGCAGGAGCCGGTTGTTCCGCGTCGTCGAAAGGTGGGCTCGCCGGTGTTCAAGGGGGTGAGTCCCAGCTGCGTTGCTGCGTCGTGCCGGTCGTCTCCCCGCGCGGAGTGGCGCGCACTGCCCCACGCACTATGGTGGGCGTTAAAATCACCACAGATGATTTTGCGCGGGGCACAGCACGAAGACACAGCACGAAAACACAGCGCGTTCCACGCGACAGCTGGACGCACATAAACACTGGCCACCGACGTGTCAACACCACCGACGCGCACTGTCACCACCACGCACTCCTGGGCGTCAGATGTCGCCGCCGCCGAGCCGACGAGGGTGTGCTGGACGTCCTGCCGCACGTATATCGCGCACCTTGATTTCCCGGGGCGATGAGATGTGACACAACAGGGCACTGCAGCACAGGTGGGTTCCTCGCACGTGGTGGCTGAGTGGTAGCCAATGTAGCCAGGTAGCCGCATCTGGGGCTCCCCGTCATGTGAACGTACGTACGTCTCCTGCAGCGCGATAACTTCCGGCGAATCCTGTGCGATGCGAACTCGCATTTCGGCGTACCGCGCCGCAAGTGAGCGCACGTTCCACTGCAGGATGGATGGTATGCGGGAGGGAGCCCGGCGGCTAGCCATCATGCTGGCTTATCTGTGCGGGAGCACCCGCTGCTTCTAAGCAAGCCCGGTGTCCATCGGTGCCCTCCGGGAAAAGTGCGCTGAGGGCGCGCAACGCCAGCTTTAGGCGCGCGATCTCCGCGTCCCGTGCGTCAGGGGGCTGGCCGTGAGAAGCGGCCGCAGGCTCGGGCCGCGCTGTACGGGACGCCGGGCAACCGGATCGCTGCTGCCGCTGCCGGCGCTGCCGTTGCTTCTGTGTCTGCTGCTGCTGCTGCTGCTGGGGTGTTCCCCTGACGACCTGCGCATAAGAAAAAGCGCGCGGCGTCTGCTGATGTTGCTGGGCTGGGGCCGCTGTCTCAGCCTGGACGACGGCTCGGACAACCCGCCTGGACATCGGGGCCATGGATGTGGCCATTAAAGTGGCCACGTGACGCTCTCGCTGCCAGTGCGGGCACGCTGGGTCAATGGCTGCGTGCCGCCCCCCGCAGTTAATGCAGCGGGGCTTGCTCGCGCAGGTACCAGGCTCGTGTGGCCCGCCGCAGCGCGTGCATCGGGCAGGAGCACGACACACCTCAGTGGCATGCCCCAGGCTGGCGCACTTGGCACACTGGAGCGGCCGGGGACGGCAGGGGCGGACCGCGAGCCTGCGCTTGAATATGGTGATGAACGCCGGGGGTGTCGGCGCCGCAAAACGGAGAGCGAGTGTGCTGCCCGACAGAGACGCCGACATCATCGGTACCGTTGACTCCGCCGCCGCTAGCAGCTCCTCCGCCGTCCTGCGCCCGTCCACACCGAAGACCAGGCCGGAGCTTTGATTCCGAGGAGGAGGCTCCTTGGCGCAGACCGGCACGCCGCGGATGACGGCCGTGGCTAGCAGGGCCTGGAGAGCATCGCTGCTCCCCGCGTCCACTGCCACCACATTCCGCCGCATGTTTACCCGGACGGCGAGGACGCCCGGGCGGGATCCGATCTCCTCGGCCAACTCCCAGCTCTGTTCCCTGGTGAAGGCGGTGCCCCGGTTCGCCGGCCGAAACAGCACCGTCCCCACCAGGCTGGACGGGACCTCCACGGCAGCCGCGGCTCGCTCCAGGGCAGCTCTCCGACGCCGCTGCGCCTTGGTAGTGATAATGCGCCACGGGACCAGGCTGGCCCCAGCATCAGCGTCGCCGCTGCCTGCGGGGCATTGCTGCGGCGCGCCGCGGAGTTGGGCGCGCTCGCTGCCAGCAGACGAAGCCCCAGCTGCAGCCTGGTCTCGTGCGGCGGGATTTGGTGAGGTCGCACCCGTTTTTCTTCCGGACGCCGTCGCCCCACCAGCAAGAGCAGCAGCATCAGCAGCAGGCTGGAGGTGGGCTCCATGGGGCTCCTGCTGGGAAGGCCTTGCTCCTTCGAGTGTGGAGGGAGAAGGAACAGTGACGGTGGGGGGCCTTCGAGCTTCCCGCTTGGCCACCGCGATGTCCCTTTTGGTTTCCGAGTCCCTCTCCTCCTCGGACCCCGTTGAGCGTCGCCGTTTCCGGAGAGCAGACTCGTCCATTGGGGTGCACATGCTCTCCTCGGCTGCAGGTGTCCGCGGTGAGCCCGCAGCAGCAGCATCAGGGGGAGAGGGCATCACAGCCGGTTCCCCAGGAGCAGCAATGGCGGCAGGAAGCGCAGGGGTGCCAGAAATGGCGGGGAGGGAGCCGCCATGGAGTTCTGCGTCTGGTGAGCGAGCGCCATGGCGTCCCTCAAGGCTAGAACGCGTGGGTCCGCCGGCGACACGTCCAAGGTCCCGATGACGGACTCAAGGTTCTCCGAGGTGGTGATGAGCGCCGCCGTCAAGCACCTCACCGTGTCCCGCAGATCAGCGATCTCGGCCTGCATTCGCCGAATGGTGCTGGACGACCTTCCTCTGGACGGCGTTCGTCTCCGTGATCGTGAGCGTGAGCGGCCTGCCCTGCGTTGCTGATTGTCACCGCCGAACACAGGCCTTCGCTCGTTCACGGTGTCTGTGGCCTCCATGGGGAGACCCCGCAACGCCGCGAAGCCTTAGGCCCAGCGTCCGAAGGAGCAGAGAGCTAAAAAACACGTCCGCTCGCTTCGAACGCCCACCGAAGAAAACCAACGCGACGTCAAGGGATTGCAACTGAAGGTGCAAAAGTGCTTTCTCCACGGAGCCAGCTAGGTAACACTCTTCCACCACCTCTGTTCTCCCGTTTAAAGGGACCTCGTTATGCATTGCAGCCTTTCTTCTTTTGCTATGCGGAATTCACAGAGCAAGAATTCCAGCAATCTCGAGTGTACGTTGTTCACACGTCCCAAACGCTTCCTGCCTCCGCGAGAAGTCAGCTCGGGGACGCAGTCAGCGCAGGGAAACAAAGCGATGGGGTCTCACCTCTCGCCATGTTAGCGTGGTTTTATAAGTTGTTAACACTTCTCTTAGTATAGTTCCATACACATGCTTGTGCGCCCCAGCCAACCATTCTTATTTTCTTAGAATGAAAAAAAGATAGGAAAATTTCCTCCCTTCTACCGATGCAGACACCCTAGCTGCGCCTTCGACGCTGATTTCCAGGAAGATGTTTAGGATCACCGAATAATTTTTTTTGTGAGTTCACTAAACTAGCCCATACAACCAAGTAAGACTTAGGTTCAATTTTTAAATCTGTGGCTTGAACCCCAACAGAACTCTTGCTGAATTACCACTTGTCCTCGAAGAGTTCTAGAACACATGCTAGATTTTTATCTTCGCGCTATAGCTTCGTCACCGTAGAGAGACATGCTTCAGTGAAGACAATAGACAACACACAAGCAGCGCCAACTTCCTTTATTGCAAGACTGCCGTATAGACTACAGGATTTTCTATAAAACACGTAGGGGTCAGGGACGATTAACAAAAAACAGCAGCTCAGCAGATACGAATCAACATGAGCACAAGCTCTCGGTCAGAATTATGCACAGATGAGAAGGCCCCTAACCGTCCCAGCCAAGTGCACTTAAGAGGTGAAAATACAACATTAAGAAGACAAAAATAAATTTCTACAAACGATAAACGACGTAACCGAGGCATGCTCCATGCAAACGCCCGAAAGAATGCAGGACAGGTCAAGAAAAGAAAAAGGTGGTGATAAAGTAGGAGCCCCAAGGCAGAGCCGTGCCAGAAAACTAGGAGAAACGCGCAGTAACACTGACAAAAGATAAAACAAATACCACGCCCATATGATATATAAAATAGAATTGAAGCGGAAAACGTGAGAAGATTAAAACTTTATTGGTTACATGTCTTTCGGGACTGTGCTTACGGTTTAGTATGCGCTTAGATTCCTACTAAATCTGAAAAGCGAAAACCGATTTCTTTTTACTGGTTTCCTTTCCAGTAACCACCAGCCATCAAAACGGTTGCTATTGTTGCGGGAAACATGAAGTTGGCAGTGGCCTGAGACGGAGCACTCGCGCTAGGCCGGCGGCCATTAAACCATCCCATTGCCATCAGCCATCTCGTCTCATACTTCGGCTGGCCGTCATGTAACATTTGGTGTGAGGTGCGGAGATCATCCCCATCCTGGCCCGGGAGCTTCGGCGCATGCGGGAGCCGTAGTCTTCGGCCGCGAGTTCTTGGTGTGCGTCACCCGGCCGTGCCCCAGCCTTTCAAACGCGAACCGATCTCGCAGTTGTTCCTCCGCCTCGCCCATCGCCCAGACATCTCGACACGATGAACTGAACTTGACTCAAGGACCCGACCCCATCGACCCGAGACGCTATCCACACGTGACGACACCGTTCCCCTGCCCATGCCGTTCGGCGCATCCTGGGGCCCCGGCCGTCGGCTCTTGGTGACCTACGGCCAGGAAGCTTCGCGGGCCACGAATCATTCAGCCATCTCATTCATCGTGGCGGCCAGCACCTCACCCCTTTCTGCTTCCTGTCCCGCCATCCTCTGAACCCCATCTCCCCTTCACGCGTCTCTTTCTCACCGATCGGGACGATCGCTCGGTGGCTCCGGGTAGTGTGACGAAGAAGACGAAGTTGGCAGTGGCCTGAGAAGAAGCGCTCGCGCTAGGCCGGCGGCCATTAAACCATCTCATTGCCATCAGCCATCTCGTCTCATACTTGGGCTGGCCGTCATGTAACACTATGAATTATTTCAATATTTTTGAATGGCTTGCTTGCTGCTGCTTACTGGAGATGTAGATCTTCACCGAGGACCTACCTCCCGCTCCGTGTCTTCACTCTAACAGATGAAATCATTTCATCTGCAATTATCAATTTTGGTCGGCTCTTGATCAAATGGATGTCACATCTTGGTAACAGTTTTCTTTGACACTGAGTCGCAGCAATCCTGCAAGAAACTGAAATATGCTGAAACCTGTAATAATTTGTCTTCCCTTTTTCCGCCGAACACTTTCAGGTTGGCAGGGCTCAGACGCAACCGCGTCGTAATGAACTAAGCTCCTTAGTAGCTAAATTATAGAACTTTAAAATAAAAAGAAATGTTATGGCTACATCAGCAGTTTGTTTCGATTACATTGTACGTGACGCCAAATATTCGTGAATCGATCAACTCGAAAAGAATCTAGTTAACTTCGCTTGCAGTCAACCACAGGTGCCCCGATCGTTTTCAGCCTCGTTACAACTAGATTTTATCAACAAGGAATGCAGCATATATAGCTCTATCGCCCATAAAGAGCAGGGAATTAAGGTACTTTGTTACAAATGCATGCTTAGTTTGAGCTGTCCTTTGGGCTGTCTAAAATTATTCCGTCGGCATGTATAAGTGCAAAACCACTAATCCGGAGGTTCAGAGCCTAGAAAGACCGTCTCTTGCCGATATTTGTCCACTCTGTCCCAATCATAGAAAAAAATTGGAAGAAAAGGAAATAAAAAATATCCAAGAATGCGAGTAGAGCCCGTGGAGACGCGAACAGAGGCCGCTGCGCAAGACTATGTGGATATCGCTCACCGCTTTTTTTTTCATCATAGCACATACTGCACGAGGTTATGCATGTATAGAAAGGGGCTACAGAGGCACGTTCTATTTATGTCTGTGTAGAAGCGAATGGCTGCTTTTGTTAATGCGAAAGCATTAGATGGCTCGCTTTCAAGGTCATATCCGCAAAAAGTGTCCGCAAGAAACGGCGCCATGCAACGCTACGAGCCGATGTGTCACGCGACGAAGATGATTACATCACGGAACCAATTATTGCTAATCAATATAATTAGGTAACGCTGAGACTAATTAGTAGTATTATTGATAACACCGTGTGAGTGTGACGTCATACCAGGTCACGTGACAACGATGTAATGTGCAACCAAACCTAGTCACGTGACGACGCTGTAATATGACATCACACCTACTCACGTGATAACGTTGTAATTTCTCGTCATACCAGGGCCCCATCCACCCCCATTTCAAGATCCATATGGATCCCACATTACTACACATGCGTGCATGATGCATTTCAAGGAGGGCCCACAGCTCGGTCCACATTAATTACATTCGGATTGTTCAGCAGGTAAACGCGCCAGTTCTCATGTATATCATTACTGCAAAGATAAAACAAAACCGCTTAAGTACTCATACTCCTCAATAGAATTCTGGGTACCATTTCGTCAACCAGTCTGAGACAAGCTGCTTTAAGTCAATCCCTTGTTTTCCTCCAAAACTGAACTAATCAATGGTACAGAAGCATACTCGACGTTTTTTACCTACGAGCACCGCGCGAGCATTCTGCGAAGCGGTTTAAGGTGAACGGTGTGTCTCTGCAAAATAGTTAAAATAGAGATATTGTGTAGTGCCTGGCCGTCAGCAAGGCAGGCCGCCAACCTAACTGATCCCATACGAAAAAAAAGAGAAAAAAGGAATGATTAGAAACATACAAACAAATATCGCACACTAAAAACTGAAGCGAACAACAGTGTACCGCATTACGCGTCATATTAGAAGCTTTCAAACGACGACTCAGCAGCGCATCGAGAGCATGTAATCAGTTCCATTCACACATCTTCATTAAAAAAAAGGAAAAGGAATCAGCTACCACATCACCATAGATTCATTATAGTTTTGAATTTTTTCGCCGCTGCAACACCGCTATGCTGGTGCATTCGCCTCGTATTGCGGTGTTTCGGCATAATAAGCGAATTTCCGAGAAGGAGCAAGGAACAGGAGTCCAAAGAGAGGTTATTCCGAAGAATAAAGAAAGCGGAATTATATTTGCATCTGCTTGCATTACGAAACGGGAATATACAGAATTAGTGTGAGATTCGAAAGTGGAATTCCAGTCACCGAAACCATGGTGCACAGGGGAACGTTTCTATTGTTCTCTTTAATTTTTTTGAGCTTTCGATTATTCTGTTGCTTAAAGAAAGTTAATTATAAAGCAGCAGAAAAAACAGTCATGCCGTCAGTGGGATCCGAACCGACGACCTCCGAATATCGCGTCCGGTGCTCTACCAACTGAGCTACGGCGACGGCTGTCCAGTCTGCTGCTGTCGTGGGTATTTATGTTTATTGCGTGCAAGCGAACCTTGAGAGTGTTCGCCAGAGCCACCCTCGTCCATAGCGGCGAAGGTAGCACGTCCTGTATTACCGCTAATGTGACGTAGAACGTCATCTAACGGCGAGGGCGGAAGCTGTGCGAGAGCCCTCTTATGCTACCTATGGCATCAACACTGCCAGAACCGAGACCCTCGTTAAGCTATTAGCAGACAAGGTAAACGAAATGAGGGGGTCGTTTGGCAAACGTATGAAGAAAGCCAATAAGTCACCGATCGACTACTGATCCGGAGTTCCCGGGTTCGAACCCGACCGCGGCGGCTGCGTTTTTATGGAGGAAAAACGCTAAGGCGCCCGTGTGCTGTGCGATATCAGTGCACGTTAAAGATCCCCAGGTGGTCGAAATTATTCTGGAACCCTCCACTACGGCACCTCTCTCTTCCTTTCTTCTTTCACTCCCTCCCTTATCCCTTCCCTTACGGCGCGGTTCAGGTGTCCAATGATATATGAGACAGATACTGCGCCATTTTCCTTTCCACAAAAACCAAAAACCAATTATTATCAAAAGCTTCGACGGTGTTATGCAGGTTGTTCTTGCTTCGTTCTTTTTTTAATAAAATCAGCAGGTGTCCTTGTTAGGAACCGCCTGAATCACATTCTCTCGCCTGTGCCGACTACTCCAGTTTCTGTTAAGTCAGCTTGTAATGTACCGCAGGATCCCATTTATTCGACTGCAAGGCAAGAGCCATAACGTTAGCGCCGGCAACGAGCATGAAGACGAAGCAGTCTTGCTTTGGGCCATACGCACTTCAACGAATTTATTGCATGCTTGTTGGACTGAACTTATTTCTTTGCGGCATCAAACAAAGCTACCGCGGGTCAACGTGAGCTACGTGCTTTGCGCGCTCCCGGGAGTTTGAGCCGACCGGAAGGCCGCCAGGTGCTACGCCAGCGGTGCAAGGAGGAGGGAGAGTGACGTGCTGTGACAGACACACTCCTTCCGGGAAGACCAGAGGGGTGGGTCTTCCTGTAGGCTTGCACAGAACGGACATTACGGTGCAGCGCCGGCAGCTAAAAGGGAACTGTGGCATCTGGTTGTCCAAACAGAGGAACCCTAACACCAAGCTTCATTCCATGAACACTGCAGTGATGCGCTGCAACTCCGCTTCGGAAGCGGCACTCGTCGGCGTAAGACGTGGCAACTGCAAAAAGTCTCGACCTCAAAATTTCGACCTCACTGAATGACGACCACACTCAACCTCAAACTCACGGGTGAGATTGGGGTCTGATTTGCTGACCTCACTCACAATTATTCAAGCCGTCTCCCACCTCACCTCAACCTCACCGCATGACGTGAGGTTGAGGTCATTTTGAGGTTGAGGTCGACCTCATGAGGTCGAAACCTCATGAGGCTGCCCACCTCTGCTCCTCAGCCATGCAGTTAACCAGCCCGGTGGTGCTCTCTCCACATGAGGTGAAAGATGAGTCAGAGCGAATTGCTCAAGGGCTTGCTTCATGTTTTCAGGAGCAGCGTAGAGTCCCTCTGTTCGCCCCTACCCCTGCTCAAACTATGTTTTGGTTGACAAATCAGAGTTAACAACTGCAGTTTCTTTAATGCAATCCTCAGCTCCGGGTTGGGATGGTGTTACGGTCGGTGTGTTGAAAATATTAGCGCAAGACTTCACTCAGGACCTCCTCGACCTGGTCACTACATCATAGGAAACTGCATGGTTGCCGCACTCCTGGAAGGTTGCGAAAATAATATTGCTCTTAAAAGATTCAAAGAAAGGCTTCCATATTGATAACATTCGGCCAATAGCTCTAACATCCAATTTGCTAAAGCTCATAGAAAGAATTGTGCACAGCCGCCTATCCGCGCATGTTTCAGTAGTGAACGCATTGAGCTCTGCCCAGATTGGCTTTCGCCGGGGATGCTCCATTTGGTCTGCCCATGTCGATTTAGAGCAGAGTCCGCCTTAATTACTATGCGCATGAAAGAAGTGTCAGCATTAGTGACGCTTGACACTGCTAAAGCGTACGACAGTGTTGAATATTCGATCCTTCTATCTAAATGGCATTATTACACCCGCCGTGCTACATTTATCCATGGATCCGTGAATTTTTAACAGGACGGCAGTTCTTTTGCTCTGACGGTTTCTTCACCTCAGACACATATGCCCAAACCAGAGGCGTGCCACAAGGTTCTGTTTTTTCGCCACTTCTATTCAATTTGCTGATGTGCGACATTCCTGCGCACCCTGATGTTACAGTATATGTTTATGCAGACGACATAGCCTTCTTTGCTTCTGCAGCAGACATTCATGCCCAATACCGTTCTCTCCAGGATTACCTCAATGCGCTCGAGGTTTGGCTGGATATAATAAATTTGGTATTAAATGCGCACAAAAGCAGCGTGCTGGTTTTTAAAACCAACATGCCTCTATATATATCGCTACAGTATCGCTCGGACAGCATACCTGAGGTAGAATCGTTGAGGTATCTAGGCGTCATTTATGATGCCAATTTTTATTGGCGGCCCCAAAACAAGACTAACCTTGAGAGAAGAGAGCGTGCACCAGGTAGGCTACTACGGATAAGTAATAGGAAATTTGGCATGCGCCGGGACACGCTCGTACTTTTCTATAAAGCTTATGTCAGAAACATTTCGGAATTTGGCTGCATACTTTTTTCTGGCTCCCCTAAATATAAAATTCATCCTTTGCTGCTGTTAGAAAGGCGCGCACTGCGCCTCTGCCTAGGTCTCCGTCAATCAGTTTCTACCGCAGTTCTGTACCAGGAGGCACATATTCCCGACCTTAACTCCCGTTTTCACCTTTAACTGCCAGGACTTTTTGCGGGCATTTGAGTCGGCTCCTGGTGTGGCCACACCTATTTTCGTCTCGCACCCAGCACTTCTTCTCACTTCTCATTGGCCAAGGTTCCGCCTCCCTCAAATTGTTTTTACTCAGAATTTTTTATCCAACATTGGTGTGGATCTCAATTTTGTATGCAGAGTTGGTGGGGAGCGTCCCCTGTGGATATTACTTTTGGTTATATTTTCCCACCTAATCCGAAGCATCTGCCTGCAAGGACATTAACTGGAATCCTCTTTGATCACCTTGCCCAGCCCCCGCAACATACTGTAATTGCTACAGATGCGTCTGGGGTCGCCCAGAAGGCAGGGGTTGGTATTTTTTCAGAGTCTCTCTAGTGGAGCTTCTTTGTTAGAGCCCAGGATTACCCAACCATATTTCTAGCAGAGTTTATGGATCTGGGGCTGGCCGCTTTGAAAATTCCCACAACTGTTTCTCAGGTGGCGCTCCTCTCAGATTGTCTCTATGTTTTGCTTGCGCTGGAGTGCACACGAGACGCATTTTTGAGACGCTCACTAAAGTTTTTTTTAATTCCTGGATGGGTGAAAGAGGTGCGCTTCGTTTGGATACCAGGCCACTGCGGTATTTTACAAAATGTAGCAGCAGATTTTTTGCAAAATCAGCTCTAAATGCACCAGTTGCCTATAGCGTCCCTAAACGTGTTCTTTTCGGTATGACTTGATTTCAGCGTTTTCAGTTTATAGCCGCCGCGTGCAACTGTCTCTTACTCTCTACTGTTGACTACCAACATCTCGTATACACATGGAAGACTCGTGCGTGTAAAACCCGGCAGTGTGAGGTAGCGATGACACTCATGCGGTGCAGTATTCCCCGTATAATCTTTACTTATGTAGATGCGGGTTCAGTCCCACAAACATTTGTGCGGCTTGTGGTGAAGTAGAGACATTGGAGCATTTCCTGCTCTCTTGCCGGAGGTTTGCACATCAGAGGAGAGCACACCTAGAAATTCCCATTATGAAGTTGGATCTCACTTTGCCGGTTACGCTCCTCCTCTCTTTCGGCGCGAGCGCCAGGGGTTTTGCATTGCATCAAGTTTGCGAATACCTCCACAATTATATAACAGCTACGGGCAGATTCCCTTGCTAATTGTTTCCAAATTTCCGCATTCAAAAGAGCGTTTGGGTATTTTCATACATTTAATTATTTAATTCTCAGATAGTCTCTCCCGATAGTTTGTTTCTTCCGCCCCGCAGGGGGGCGCCTGCAGCTTGCAGGCGTCGCGACGGTGAGTGGCGACACCGCGGGTTCCCGAGCATCCGCAGGGACATCCCCGCAAGGGGACCATGGTAAACTGTGCATCACCACGGACCCGAGCACCCGCGCCTCGCCGTGCGTGGCATCGCCGTGTCCGGGGAAAAGGGGATCCTGGTGGTTGAGCCGATGCCGAGCGTTTGGACCTTTAAGGCCCCTTGGCGGAATCAACACACCACTTTGGCCCCAGCTTCCTGCAGACGGCACCTCCGGCCTGACCCAACCGGTTGAAATCGGCAGTCGCCTTTTCCTATCCTCCTCTCCATCTTTCACTTTCCTATCTCTGTCTCACAACTCTCCTATATCCTACTCACTTCTTGGTTTTTCCTGTTTTCCTGGCGGCGAGGGTTAACCTTGTGTGACCAACTACCCTGAGTTCAGTCACATTTGGTTATAGTTGAGGTGTACAGCTGGCGTGGGCAGGACTTGCTTTCAAGTTCCTGTCCCGTCCCCTTGTTGGACTCCGTGGTGGGTGGCTGGCACCATGACCGAAAAACTAAATTTTTTCATGGCTCCACCCTTATCCAAACCTGATCGCTCTCTAAAAAGAGGGCGGAACGAAGCAGCTGATTTTTTCTCAAAAAAGAGGCAAACATTTTCAAAGTTCCACGTAATCCACAGTGAAAGTGACGGAATACAGGCAAGAATAATATCCCCATTCCTTGTGTCAAAATGCTTAACCGATACCTTGGGCACTGGCTACAAGGTCTCAAAAATGTCCAGCGGCGACTTACTTCTTGAGCTGCGCGACAGCATCCAGTGTTCCAAACTCTCAAACATTGCGTCTATAGGGGACATTTCTGTCTCTGTAACCCCCCCACCGATCTCTAAACACTGTCCGAGGTGTAATCTCTGAATCAGACTTTATCCATATCACAGAAGCTGAAATGCTTGAAGGTCTTACCGACCAGAATGTAATCGACGTTCACCGAATCAAGATCTGCAGGGATAACAAAGAAATAGATACCAAACACGTGGCCCTCACATTTAACACCAGTACCTTGCCCGAAACGATCGAAGTTGGATACTTGAAAGTCAACGTCAGTCATTATATACCCAATCCCCGCCGATGTTTCAACTGTCAAAAGTTTGGCCACGGCTCACAAAGTTGCCGCGGCCGCAAAACCTGCGCAAAATGCGCTTCGAAAGACCAGCATTCTGAGGAATGTGACGCAGCACTGCGCTGCGCAAACTGCGAAGGAGACCATGCAGCGTACTCCAGGGCATGTCCGTCCTGGAAAAAAGAAAAGGAAATAATTACCATAAAGACAAAAGAAAACATTTCATTCAAAGAAGCAAGGAGGCGTTTTGCGCTTACAAACACATTCTCTTTCACAGCAAAACCCAGCTTCGCTGATGTGGTGCGCGGGGGCGTAGCACCACACAGCACTACGGCACCTGCCGAGGCTGCTTTCACAGAGCCAGTGGCAGGGCCATCCACGCCCCAGGCAGGGACAGCGAAAGCTGCTCTGCCACCCTCAAAGCAGGGAGCGCCGGTCCATGGGTCGGCATCCCGCAGGACCTCCCCCCGTCGGGAGAGGACTGAAACTAACACAACCGCGGCCCCTCCGCGGTCCTCCAGCACCTCGGTTGAGGTGATGGATACAGCACCCACTCCGCCTCCACTACAGAGGCGGAACAGCTCTCTTGAGCGGAAAAAAGACAGGCCCCTAATAACAGGCCCACTGCCTAAGTAAATCCCCTTTCATTTCCTCTCAAAAACATAAATATGTCCTTTTTAATTGATTGGAATTGTAGAGGACTTATGCGAAATTATAGCGACATAATACATATTTTAGGGTCAATGTTACCCACAGCTTTATGTCTTCAGGAGACCAATCTTGGTCCACACCATGTACATATCCTGAAACATTATAAAACTTTTAGACGCGATTGAGAGCAGGCAAATCGGCTATCGGGAGGCGTCGCGATAGTCGTTCAAAGCGGTGTCCCTGCTCAAGAAATTAAACTCAAAACAAAACTTGAGGCGGTTGCAGTCAGTATCGTAAGCTACAAAACACTAACAATCTGTTCCGTATACATTCCTCCACATTTTACGTTAACACTCCATGATCTACAGCAACTGATCAGAGAACTTCCGGAGCCATATCTGTTACTTGGGGATTTTAATGCTCACTCCTCCCTGTGGGGAAGCGAACGCTGTGACGCTAGAGGTTAAATAATCGAAGATTTTATCCTGACGAATAATATATGTCTTTTGAATACGAAAAAGGCCACATACTGTTCCCCAACGTCTGGGAAAATGAGCAGTTTAGACCTGTCTTTTTGTTCACCTTCTGTTTTTAGCGATTTTAAGTGGGACGTTTTAGACAACCCGTTTGTGAGTGATCACCTACCAGTTTTTATAAGCCTATCATCCTCACCTGCAGTCATCCCAACCAAACCACGGCGATGGAAACTACATTTAGCTGATTGGGCGTTGTTTAGAGAAAAGGCCAGATTAGAAGATATTTACTCAGAAACACTTAGCATAGATGAACTCAATGAAATTCTCACAAAGTGTATCATCGATGCTGCACGGCTAGCTATTCCCCTGTCCACAGGCGTGGTGCGCCAGAACCACAAGGTATGGTGGACGCGAGAATGTTGGGAAGCCAAAAAACAACAAAATAAGGCCTGGGGTGTATTTCGTAGGTATCCTACTCACGAAAATCTAATAGTTTTGAAAAAGGCAAAAGCTAGAGCCCGATATATACTGCGGAACGCGGAAAAAATGTCTTGGAAAAATTATGTGTCTTCAATAAACAGCTCGGTAACATCAAAAAAACTGTGGGAGCAGGTCAGAAAAGTAAATGGCAGCTATTCCCCATTCACCCTTCCTCTGCTGACGGATCCTGGTATTCAGACAAGTATTAAAGAACAAGCAGACATTTTGGGGCAACATTTTTTTATAGTTTCTAGTTCTTCCCACTATACACAGTCATTCTTAAAATACAAAAACACAACCGAAAAACAAAGGCTCCCTACGGCAGGCAGCACAAACGAGCCTTACAATAATTTGATTACACTTCAAGAAATACAGAGAGTACTGTCTATAGGTAAACAAACTGCACCAGGCCCGACGAGATTCATTATGAAATGCTGTCCCATCTATCTGAGCAATCTGTAGAAGTTCTGCTAAAAATTTTTAACAAAATATGGGTAGTAGGGAAAATACCAGCTGCTTGGAAAAAAGCCGTTATTGTTCCATTTCTAAAACCAGGAAAGCCACCAACCTCCCCTGACAGTCACAGGCCTATAACCCTTACAAGATGTCTTGCCAAATCTTTTGAGAGTGTTATAAATATTAGATTAATGTTTATTCTAGAATCCCGAGAGCTTCTTGATGTCCACCAATGTGGTTTTAAAAAAACATGTTCAACAGTCGACCATTTAGTCCGCCTGGAGAACGCAATCCGAGAGGCCTTTATACACAGGCAACACTGCCTTTCAGTTTTTTTCGATATGGAGAAGGCATATGACACGACCTGGAGGTTCGGGATTCTTCGCGACCTGGCAGAGTTTGGTATCCGCGGGAGGATGGTGAAATATTTGAGCGACTTTTTATCCAACCGTTCTTTTCAAGTTCGTCTCGGCGCAACCCTCTCAAATAATTTTACTCAGGAAAACCGCGTTCCTCAGGGATGCATTTTATGTACTACAGTGTTCATAGTAAAAATGAATTCTTTAACCAGTATAATTCCACAGTCCATTATGTACTCGGTCTACGTTGATGACCTTCAAAATGCATGCACATCTTCTAGCCTGGCAACTTGTGAGAGACAACTACAACTTACAATAAACAAATTAGCACTTTGGGCAGACAGAAATGGATTTAGGTTTTCTCCACAGAAAACTGTTGCGGTTCTTTTCTCGCTGCAGAGAGGACTGCAGATTGATCCCACCCTCCACTTGAACGACACCACACTTCCAGTAAAACAAGAACACAAATTTTTATTCTTAACTTTTGACAAAAAGCTAACGTTTCTACCACATATAAACACCCTAAAGAAGAAAGCCACCCAATCCCTGAATATACTCAAAGTACTCTCACGGAAGCGTTGGGGATCCGATAGGAGGTGCCTATTGCACATCTATCGCTCTCTAGTACGCTCTTCGTTAGACTATGGATCCATAGTGTATGGGTCTGCGAGGCCATCATACCTTAAAAAGCTAGATCCAGTACAAAACCTCGGGTTGCGCCTTTCAACTGGTGCTTACAGAACATCACCCATAAATAGCCTTCACGTAGAAGCAAATGAACCGACCCTCACCAACAGGAGAACAATGCTTACCTGTGCATACGTACTGAAAATAAGGTCGCTACCGAAACATCTTTGTTACACCATAGTTACAAAATGCCCATCCAGAACACTGTTCACCAACAAACCTCAAGCTGTAAAACCATTGCTCCTCCGCTTTGAAGAAATATGCCAAGAAATAAACATACTAGATGCACTTCCTGATGTTGCCCAGAGACCCGATAGGTTGCCACCTTGGTACTTGTTTCCTGGTGTATGCGATTTCGCACTGACACAGATTCAAAAAAGACATACCCCACTGGAATATATACAGCAAGAGTTTCTTGGAGTAAGTGAAAAATACAAGAATTGCACAGATTTCTGCACAGATGGATCTAAGACAGCACTCTATGTAGGGAGCGCGATAGTGCAAGGGAAATGGGAAAAAGTAGTCAGGCTGCCTCAGTGCGCTTCAATCTTTACAGCAGAATGCTACGCCATTGCTCTAGCTGTAGAACAAATATTGAAGAAAAACATACAGAACAGTGTTATCTACAGTGACTCCCTCAGCGTAATTACAGCAATAAACCCCAGAAATGCAACCGAACCCTTAATAGGAAACATAATACATAATGTAATACGAGCTGATTCACAAGGACATGCAATAAAGTTTTGCTGGGTTCCCAGTCACGTGGGCATCAGCAGAAATGAGAGGGCTGATGCAAGCGCCGCACTTGCCCTTAACGCAAAAATAAAACCAGTAAACATACCGCATAAGGACTGCATCGTTATTCCAGAATAAATTGAGAGAAAAATGGCAGGCTTCTTGGGACAACGAAGTTAACAACAAGCTGCGCTTTGTAAAACCTGTCCTGGGTGAATGGAACACCTGTAGGCACCAGGAACGATTTATTGAAGTAATTTTATGTCGTCTTCGCATTGGACATACACACATTACACATAATTTCTTACTAACGAAACAAGACAAACCTCGTTGTGAAAGATGTGGAGACGAACTAACAATAAACCATATTTTATTCTCTTGTGCAAAACACGAAAAACTAAGAAATAAGGACTTTACGAAGTTTTATAATTAATACATTCCTTTACACACAGCGCTGCTTTTAGGCGAAAATGCCATTGTTAACATATCTTCCGTTTTTAGCTTTTTAAAAGAAGCAGGTGTTCTTCAGAAACTGTAAACTTGGATCCACAGCTTTGATTTATAATATGATGGAATTTCAGCCATTTTCTCATTCCATGAGAAGAGGGCTGAGGTGGTTATTTGAATGGTTGGGAGCCTCAGGATCCTTGCCCAGCCAAGGATGGCTACTGAGGTCATCTGACCTTCTTGAAAGCGTTTATATTTAGCCATTTATAAAATTTCTTCTTTATCTTATTACTACCAGAACGAAATAGCAATTTAAGTCCTCTACACAACCATGTTTCCTCCCACCTACAGAAAAGTGTTCATATACCTTGAGCCTGGCGCATGATAGCCTTAGCTGTTATGTGCCATTAAACCCAACACAACACAACAAGTTTGTTTCTTCCTTTTCTTTTAAATTACTCTGAAATTTCACCCAAGGCACAATCATTAGCTTGACACCAGTTTACCCTATCTATGGGGTCTCCCCACTGAACCCTAGCCAACCCCTCGTCGTGGGTATGTGCCGTGTGACCAAGGCAACAAGTTACATACGCTTGTTATGGTTGAAATCGTTCTGCTTTAAGGGCCGATCGCGAACGGTTGCCATTCATACATCATATGCTATCCTACCAGTGATCGAAGAGGTCGCTATCAAGGGCGGCGCTTACCAGTAGCGGTACATCACGCTGCCATGGACGCTGATCGAACTGTCGAGGACATTGCGCAAAATGGCCAGCAGAGATTTCTGCTTTGTCCACATTGTTTCTTAAAATTCGCGATCAGCTGTCCCCTGCTCAAGCTGCGGTGGTTGTTATCGACGGGCACACAACCCGACAAGGCTCAGAAGCGTGTCCCTCAAGCTCCATAAGCGATACTCGCCAGCAGGAAGCAGAGAGCGTGGATCCCGTGGAATACTCGCACACTGCCTCCGCTGTTCCGGAGCCTGACTACGTGTCACATCCTCCCGTGTCCGAAGCCACTGCTCGATCGGCGCGGATCAAGCCGGTGAGCCCTACACTGGAGTCGGTACTTAAGGGGGGGGGGGGGGAACGATACGGTCAATACCAGTGAGTCCCAGAAGGAAGGGTGGTAAAGCGCGGAGAGGACGTTGTGTAATTAACCCCTACGATACTTGCTCAAAACGAGGTTCAACGAGCATTGAATTTCAGGGACGGCGCCAAGGGGACGCACCTGCCGCGGTGGCTCAGTGGTTTGGGCGATCGGCTACTGATCCGGAGTTCCCGGACTTAACCCGACCGCGGCGGCTGCGCTTCTATGGAGGCGAAATGCTAAGGCGCCCGTGTGCTGTGCGATGTCAGTGCACGGTAAAGATCTCCAAGTGGTCTAAATTATTCCGGAGCCCTCCACTACGACACCTCTTTCTCTTTTTCTTCTTTCACTCCCTCCTTTAGCTCTTCCCTTACGGCGCGGTTCAGATGTCCGCCAATATGTGAGACAGATACTTCGCCATTTCCTTTCCCCCAAAACCAATTTTCAATTCTTCAATGGGACGCGACGGGCAGCGGCAAAAATAGTCCCCCAGGCATCATGCCTGTACAAAAAATTAATTCTCCGAGAAACGTGTAGATTGGCCACACCAGCCGAAGCACTAATTAATGTCTGCTTACGAGAGCACCGAGCGTTCCTATCACGTCCACGTCTGACGGCGCAGTTGCACTGCAGGCAGCGCGGGTGCACTCCACTGTTTTAGTTAATAATAATAATAATAATAATATTAATAATAATTGTAAGCCATACATTTGGGGCTTGCTGCTCTAGCGGCCAGTGCCGCCGAAGGAAGGAAGGAAGGAAGGCCTCAGACGTTGCTGGCACATACCCACTACGGGGGAGTGGCCAAGGAGAGAAAGCTGAAGAAGACGAAGCTTACGCAGTTCAGTTTGCGAAGAAGACGAAGCTGACGCTCTCGAACTCTTGGCTTGGAGCTACGCTGTGTCGAAAAAGATTTTGCTTGTCCACATTTCTTGTGCACGCTTCTGATTTGCGTCTTTACATTTGGTGGAGGTGCTGCCTGTTCCCACCCTGGAGCTACAGACCTTACGGATCTACGGACCTGAAGATCTACGCCCCTTACCAGCCTCTACCACGATTACTGACACCCAGTTCCAGCATGGCTCCACTGTTCCTGCCGCCGTCGTCTGTTCCGGTCCTGTGCGTCAGCGAGACCCTGCGATCTTCAGCGCCACGGACGACACCGACGTCGAAGACTGGCTCGCCTCCTATGAACGCTAAGCGCCTATAATATGTGGGACGACAGCGTCAAGCTGACAAACGCCATCTTTTATCTGACCGACGTCGCCAACTTGTGGTTCGCAACCGCGAAGCCGATTTTTCTACCTGGACGGCCCTCAAAACCAGCCTTACCGATGTCTTCGGCCGCCTCGCTGTCCGAAAACTTCGTGCCGAACAACGGTTGCGCCGTCGGGCCCAGCAGAGTGGCGAGAATTTCACAAGCTATATCGAGGATGTCGTTGATTTATGCAAGCGTCTGAATCCATCGATGAGCGACGCGGACAAAATCGAACACATTCTTAAAGGGATTGAGGACGACGCATTTCAGATGTTAGTGTCCAAAAATCCTCAAACCATCTCCGACGTCGTTTCTTTGTGTCAGAGCTATGACGAGCTCCGGAAACAGCGTCTTGTCACCCGCCGTACCATTTGCCCGGACGACACCCTTTCGAGCTTGGCTGTCGGCGGTCCTGCTCACGATCAGTCGACCCTTCTTCAGCAGATCCAGCAGTTTGTGCTGTAGGAGGTTGCCCGCCAGCTATCGCTGGTTACCTGCCCACCCGCTCCAACGCCAACGCTGTCGCCTTCCATTCAGCGTGTCATCCAGGAGCAGGTTGCAGAGGTCCTGCCGCCCGCTTATTCACCTCCTGTAGTCACTGCACCGCTGTCCTATGCTGAAGCTGTCGTCCGGCCACGACCTCAGCCGGTTGTTCCTGCCTATGCGCCACCTTGCACCGTCTTTCCTGACCCGCCGCTCGCTCCTACAATGCCTCACCCTCACCGGCCTTTGCCTCGCACCGCTCCACGCCCTCTGAATCCGTGGCGCACGCAAGATAACCGCCCGATTTGCTATACTTGCGGCCTCGCTGGTCATGTGGCCCGTTGGTGCCGCACCCGCGGATCCCGTCCTCACGACTACGGGCGAGCGCCGACTTAAGACGTTCCCGTGCCCTCCGCACCTGACTCTACTCTTCTCATCTGCCCCAGCATCCCTCTACCTATCGCTCCGACTCCTACCACCGAACCCCCCGGTCGCCGTCTCCTCGCCGCCGTTCGGTCTCTCCTATGCGCCGCCGGTCGCCACCCCTCCAAGCGGAAAACTAGGCGCCGTAGTTCCGGAGGCAAGAACTGCGCCGTCACCGACCGTCTCAAGCCCTATTGCCGCTCCTGTGAACATTCTTCAAGTGCTGGTTGAAGGTGTTCCTGTTCATGCGCTCATTGACACTGGTACTGCCGTGTCCATCATTAGCCGCAACTTGTGCCGCAAACTAAAAAAAGTGACGACGCCGCTTTCTGAAATTTTCCTTCGAACCGCCAGCGCTGACCCCATTCGACCTCTCGCAGCGTGCACCGCTCGCCTCATCATCCAAGGCCTCTCCTACACCACTGAGTTCTTCGTTCTTGCCCGCTCCTCTCACTACATCATCCTCGGTTGGGGCTTTCTGTCCGCGCATCACGCAATCATCGACTGTGCACGTGCTCAAATTGATTTGTCGCCGCTGTGTGATACTCTAGTGGACGCCTACCCTGCTACTGCCGCGCATATTCTCGCCACTGACGACACCGACGTGCCGGATTTCTCTTCTGTTCTTGTGCCCCTTACTTGTGCTGCACTCTCTGACGCTACTGTCCTTTTTTCGCCCTCACCCCTTTGTGCGCACCGCAAATCTGTCATGCTCCCGCATGCTGTGCTCACAATTTCTGGTGGTTGTAGCGCCCTGTACGTTGCGAACCCGTTGCCTATCCCGACCACTTTATTTCGGGGAGAATCGCTTGGCACGGTTGATGTCATCGATCTCGACGACACTTCACCTGTTCCGGATGACCCTCCCGCGTATGACATCAATGCCCTCACTCCTCCCATCGTCGCAACCGATCAGACCTCACCCGACCGGCTTGCCGATTCCGTCGATGCCGCTCTGCCACCTCTCCAACGCGCCCAGCTTGTCGCCTTGCTTCAGCTCTTCCGCGCGTACTTCGATTCTCAACAAGACACCTTGGGTCGTGCAACAGCGGTTCGCCACCATATCGACACTGGAACACATCGACCTTCGCGCCAGCGCCCTTACCGCGTCTCCTCCGCTGAGCGCCGCATAATTGATGATCAGGTGAGCGACATGCTACACCGTGGAGTGATCCAGCCCTCTCACAGCCCGTGGGCTTCTCCCGTTGTACTCGTCAAGAAAAAGGACGGTTCCATTAGACTGTGCGTCGACTACCGCTGGCTAAACAAAATTACTCGGAAAGACGCCTACCCCCTGCCTCGTATAGATGACGCGCTTGACTGCCTGCAGGGGGCAGAGTACTTTTCTTCGTTAGATCTGCGCTCTGGATACTGGCAGGTGCCGATGGCCGAAGCTGATCGCCAGAAAACAGCTTTCATCACGCCTGGTGGGCTGTATGAATTTAATGTGATGCCCTTCGGTCTCTGCAACGCGCCTGCAACTTTCGAGCGCATGATGGACAACATCCTACGCGGGCTGAAATGGCAAACATGCCTCTGCTACTTGGACGATGTTGTCTTATTCTCCCCGGATTTTCCGTCTCATCTTCTTCGTCTTTATAGTGTCCTTCAGTGCCTCAGTGACGCTGGCCTGCAGCTTAATTTGAAGGAGTGTCACTTTCGCGCCCGACAGCTGACTATCTTAAGCCACGTCGTGTACAAGGATGGTGTCCTCCCGGACCCTGCCAAGCTACGAGCAGTTGCTGATTTCCCGAAGCCCACCTACCTGAAAGAACTTAGAAGCTTTATTGGACTTCGCTCGTACTTTCGTTGGTTCGTCAAGTTTTTTGCTGCAATTATCGCCCCACTGACACAACTTCTCGCCGCGGCCACGACTTACCGGCCTGGTATACTGCATGCGACGAAGCTTTTGCCATGATGCGCCATCTTCCCACCTCCCCTCTGATCTTGCGCCATTTCGACCCTTCCGCCCCTACAGAACTCCACACGGACGCCAGCGGCATCGGTCTGGGTGCCGTTCTTGCTCAGCGGAAACCTGGCTTCAATGAGTACGTCGTTGCTTATGCAAGCCGTAGCGGAGGCTAATTATTCCGTCACGGAAAAAGAATGTTTGGCAATTATTTGGGCGATCACAAAATTTCGCCTTTACTTATATGGGCGCCCGTTCACTGTCATCACAGATCACCATGCCCTTTGCTGGCTGTCGTCACTCAAGGATCCTTCCGGCCCCCTCGCTCGTTGGGCTCTCCGATTACAAGACTACGACGTTCAGGCCATTTACCGCTCCGGATGCAAACACTCCGATGCTGACGCCCTCTCACGCTCCCCTGTGTCCTCTGAACTCGAGCAACCCTCTATTTCCAGCCTCACGCCTTCATACAATACAATTGATATGGCTTCTGAGCAGCGCAAGGATCCTTGGATAGCTTCTATTCTCGATATCTTAGCCAACCGCTCGGCCAGCCCCCTTCTAGAGCACTCCGTCGTCAAGCCCGTCACTTTGTCGTGCGTGACCAGCTGCTGTACCGTCGCAACTACCTACCAGATGGTCGCAAATGGCTGCTCGTGATTCCCCGGCATCTCCGCTACGCTATTTGTGCCAGTTATCATGACGACCCGCAATGCGCTCATGCCGGTCTGCTGAAAACTTTTACCCGCCTACGTCTTCGGTATTATTGGCGAGGCATGTAATGCAAATAATTGGTCTTTGAGGAAAGGAAATGGCGCAGTATCTGTCTCATATATCGGCAGACACCTGAACCGCGCCGTAAGGGAAGGGATAAAGGAGGGAGTGAAAGACGAAAGGAAGAAGGAGGTGCCGTAGTTCAGGGCTCCGGAATAATTTCGACCACCTGGGGATCTTAAACGTGCACTGACATCGCACAGCACGCGGGCGCCTTGGCGTTTAGCCTCCATTAGGGCGCTGCTGCCGTGGTCGGGTTTGAACCCGGGTACTCCGGATCAGTAGCCGCGCGCTCTAACCACTGAGCCACCGCGGCGGGCAAATTAAAATTGAAAATTGATTTTTGAGGAAAGGAAATGGCGTGTGATTGTCTCGCATCTCGGTGGACACCCGAACCGCGCCGTAAGGGAAGGGAGGTAGGTGGGAGTTAAAGAGAGAAAGGGCTCTATTTTCCTTTCCTCAAAAATCAATTTTCAAGTCGAAAATGGTGGTGGTGGTAGTGGTTTTATTAAAAATAATAGTAAAAAGGAAGGAAAAGATTTTTGCTAGCCCCGGCATCTGCCATCGATACTGAAGCACCTGAGCTGGGGCAGCGGAAATAAAGGACAGCAGGCAGAATGGAGAAATGAAATGAAAGAGGTGAGGGGACAGGAATAGAGGACAGGGGGAGAAGTAATATGTACAAACTATTTACACAATAAGAAATGTGTCCAGGTTGTGCGCGTGATTAGTTCATTTTAGAGGAATTAAATCACACACGCGCACAGCACTGTGTAGGTTACAACTGGAGTGGGGCGTCCAGTTATTAATCGTTCAAGGTAGAACTCGCGGAGCGTTCGGTCACTGCGTGCAACTACCTGACGGAGAACACACGGGACGTCAAGCCCGTGTGTTCGAGGAATGCACAGAGGCTCACCAAAGTTCGCTCACGAGTGCGCGCACTGCCCTGCGGCCACAATAGCGTCTTGATGGAGTCAGGTGGTATGCCCTCCGCCCTATAGGCCGCGAGCATATCGCGACGAGCATCGGCGAACGCGGAGCAGCGAAGGAGCAGATGTTCTAGTGTTTCCACTGCACCGCATCCGTCACACACATCACTCGTCGCGATTCCGTGTTTTTGAGGCATTACATCACATGAGATATTACGTCTCCCCCTATCCTCTCTTCCTGTCCCCTCACCCCTTTCATTTCATTTCTCCATTCTGCCTGCTATCCTTTATTTCCGCTGCCCCAGCTCAGGCGCTTCAGTATCAATGGCAGATGCCGGGGTAGCAAAAGACTTTTCCTTCCTTTTTACTATTATTTAATAAAAAAAACCACTACCACCACCACCGCGCCTTCCCAGTAAAAATTTTCTGGCGCCGTTCCCGTTTAGGGATTATTAAGAAAAATATTTTTTTGCCCATTTGAGCACAATGGGATCTTAAAGGGGTTTCAATCCTGCTATTAAGGTACTAGTTATAATCACGTGATCGTGTGATCGGAGATATAAGACGCGGGTGAGCACGCGCTGTATTTTGTCTGCAGAAAATATTCGGTCATAGTGCTTAGATTATATATACTTGCGCTATTATTTGCAGAATTAAGGCTATTAAGTACGCCCTGTATTTAGTCTGCATTTTATTATTTGGCCATAGTGCCTCGAATATACTGGCACTATAATTTGGCTACTACGATGCGTTGCCATAATGGCTGCCACTGCTGTTGCAAGAAGTGGAGCTCTTGCTCTACAGTCATTATATTTACTCAATGCAGGAGGACTCTGGCGTGAGGAACCTTACGCCGGCAGCTGCCAGGATCGACACTGCTGAGCCTAATCCTGAGGCGGACATGGTTAACCAGGAGGAACTGAATCGGGAGCAAGTGCAAAACCTGCTGGAGCATCTAGCGTTGCTGGCTGCCGAGAACCCGCGTGGCTGGACGGGTTGCGAGGGCTATTGCCTAAATCGCGACAATTCCAAGCTGCACAGAATGTGTTGAAGAATTCAGCGCCCAGGTAACCGACAGCCAAGCTTTGCGTCTGCTTACTGAGGACTACCTGATAAATACCATGGGCATGACGTTTGGGATGGCTCTCAAGGTATGCGACGTGATCAGGTCCCTGATACCCGTCATGGGTCACGCGACAACATGAGCTGTATCAGGACTTGGCCGTCGTCCAGATGGAGCAGGGCACCAGCATGCCTTCGTGTCTGACCAACGGAGAATGGAGGGCTACAAACTCCTTGTGAATTGCACTACTATGTCGATGTTGTGTTAAGAGTGACTGTTCCCCTTGCAGTATGTCAAGATTTGCTCGAGCGTTCTTTTTTTTTGCAAAATAAAGATCATGTTTTGCATTGTCAGCCTTGGTGTCTTTCTGGCACTGCTCGTTGATAATGGCCAGTATACCGCTATTCACAAACCCAGAGCAAATGGGACTAAGACACCACGTGCCATATCTGATAAACTAAGCAGCGTTGGCATGACCGCAGGCTTACTGACAATGGACGCTTGGTGCTAGGACGCTGGATGCGGGGAGATAAGTGCAGCTTTGATGAAACATCGATGTCCGTCGAGGGACTAGCGCATTAACGCGATAGCGTTAAGGAGCTCGTGTCGCAGAAAAGCCTGTGTCGTCGGCGTCTTTGACCGTGAGCTAAAAATGGCACATCTCAGTGGACACCTGAACGCTCCGTAAAGGCCGATTCACACGACGGACCGTTCGCCCGCGGACCGCGCATCACGTGTTCGTGCGCCCCCAAATTGAGACGCACGCTGTCGGCCCGCGGACTGGACAACCAAGGAAGTTCAAGTGCCTCTCCCCTCGCGGGAATTAGCGGCGGCCCGCGAAGATGCGCGCGCTAGCTCTGGCAACCACCGCTTTTGCTAATATTTCGGCTGCCGCATTTCTCTGAGTGACGTTGAGCTGGCGCGCTGTTTCGACAAGCTAACTGCGTTCGCTACCATGACAAAGTGATCGACGGGGCTAGCAAGACGGCCCATCCCTTATAAAAATGGCTATCAACTTTCTTTTGAATTTGTATTAACTTTCTACGTACTCTAGTAACCGTGTAGTTACTTTTACATTCTCTCAACAGTTGTTGATAGAAAGTTGGTAGAAAGTTACTTCTTTGTATATATTCCCGTCAGTAGAAAGTTACTCGAAAATAGTTTTTGCATTCTATGGATCTTTGTGAAAAGAAAAGGTAGTGGAACATTACTTCCATGTATATTTTCCGGTCAATAGAAAGCTGCGATGAAATACTGGCGCAGGCCGACACATCGATAGAAATGAGTGAGAAACTGCATGGGGTTCGAGGTGATTAAAACTCTTGTTCGCATAACAGTCATATCTCACTTGAGTGTCCAGTGAAATCTGTTGCAGCTAGTTAACAATTTCCCTATATCGAAAAGCATCCAGCGTTTTTCGCAGCAAATTCATTGGGAATCAAGTCTGGGTATAGAAACGTGTTTTCAAAACTGAAGATATTCTATTTTAATAAATTTTTCTTATTGCTTTCTGTTCACGGTTGTAAGAAAAATATACTAAAAACCGAAAAAACACGTTTGGCCATGCGAATATAAGCCTTAAATAATCATGTACTATAGCCGAACACTTCAAAGCTATTAAAGCAACCTTGAACACGAAATAAAGGTTAGCAATCACATTCTGTTAGCTTAGCATATTCTGTTAGCATTTGTTGATAGGAAGTTGGTACAATTTTTTTAGTGTCTTCTATGTACTGTTGTTAGTAGCAATATGCTAGAAACCGAAAATTTTTATCATGCGAACAAATGTCTAAATTAAGTACTGCAGCTTAACAGGACAAAGCAGCTAAAGCAACATCGGACACGAAACAAATATTAGCAGTCACAGTCTCTTAGCCGAGCGTATTCTATTATATTTTTTGATCAAAAGTTGATACAATTTTCATACTGCTTACTGTACACTGCTGTCAATAGAAATATACAAAAAAAATTGCTTTTGAGGAAAGGGAATGACGCAGTAACTGGCTCATATATCTCGGTGGACACCCGAACCCGCCGTATGGGAAGGGATAAAGGAGGGAGTGAAAGAAGAAAGGAAGAAAGAGGTGCCGTTGTGGAGGTCTCCGGAGCAATTTCGAACCCCTGGAGGTCACTGACGTCACATGGACGCCTTTTGCGTTTCAAAGCGACAGAGGAGCTTCGAGTATCGAAAAAGCTGTAAGAGCTTTGGTCCCATAATCTAGAATGTGAGCAGGAACAGCTTTGAGGACAGCTGAAGCACCGGCGCAGTGCGTCTTCTGCATTTCCAATAGCATCTCCTTCAATGCAAATACGGTACGAAGATATGTGGCGAGGAAAAATGCGGTGATAATTTTATTGTCTATTTTCCCGTACTGCAATGACTTTGAGGAAACCGGGAAATAATTGCGAAGTTTTAAACTAAGTAGACGCGCGAACGCATGTGTTTATTCTTCGCCACTGCTTACTGGCATCTGCATATGCACACAAACGCGGTTCTCGATCGCTCTTCATCTTCACACCCTCTCTGCTCGGCAGCAACGGGCGTGACGTCCTCTTCCCATTGGCTACTCCTGGCTCGACGCTCCTACGAACTAACCTGATCGAGCTTACCAGAGTCACTCCAAGGCTTCACACAAGATAATCTGTGTTTGTGTGTGTGTGCGTGCGTGCGGTTTGGTTTACCTTGTTTCCATGCCCGCACTTCCAACGTGGTAAGCGTTACTTAAATAATGCCTTCCTTTCCCTTGATTCATGATTATACGCACTCTTTCAAATAACAAGAAATACTGTATATGGGGGGGCGGACGTGATGCAGAGCCGAAGACCACGAAAGGCAGAGCCAATAATTAAGGTAGCGCACTAACGACTACGGTAGCGAGACTGCCAGCGGGCCTCGCTCGAGTAAAAAGCGTACAAGGCGCTCAATGGCATGATGCACGCGCGCACAAAACAGAGGCGATGCGGCAGCACGGGCTTGCACTCTTTCGCATGTCGCTCTAGGCCGGCGCGCGGACGCTCGCGTTCTCAAGGAACACACACGTACAGTAAATGGCACGAGGCACGACCGTGGCGGTCGCGTTTCGATGGAGGCGAAACGCAAAAGGCGGCCGTGTGCTATTCCGGAGCCCTCCGCTACAGCATTTCTTCCTTCCTTTCTTTCTTCACTCCCTCCTTCATCCCTTCCTTACGGCGCGGTTCGGCTGACCTGTGAGATAAGTGAGACTGTCACTGAGCCATTTGCTTTCCTCAAAACGAATTTTCATTTTCAAGCTGTGCAGAGTACAGCAAGCCACACAATATGCGAAAATTAAAAACCGAAACCGCTGGAGCTGGCCAACGTCGTAATTCCCGATTCTGCGACGCAGTTACGGCGAAATAGCTAAAGCCTTAGAATCATAGAGATAGTGCCGCCGTGCAGCGACCGCGGCTCTCCGCCTGAGCCACATGGCCTGAGCTCAGCTAGAGTGTACAAGAATGTTTTGAGTGGCGCGACCAGCCGCCGCGGAGAGGGCCGGTGAGCGTGGAAGTTGGCGGTGGCGCTGCAGTCAACCGCACTTGAATGCGTCTCCGCGGTCAGCCTGCCGTTTGCTGCCGCGCACGGAAGTCGCTGCGCAATTAATGCCCGCTTGATGTTCATATTAATGCATCGTTCCTCTTTAGTAAAATTAATTATGCAAATGCTGTGACCTCACGCACCCCATAAAAAAAACTCAAAAAAATGCGTAGCAGTAAGTGAAATGCCTGGAATTTTACACAGGAGCTCCCTTCCCTGTGTAGATCCACGATCTTCCTTAGTTTGCACGACGCTGCGACACGGAATTACGTAACAGCTTAGCGGAATGCAGTGACTGCGATGTTGTTGCCATAATGCCATGGCACACACGACGGGGAATTGGCCGGGGTTCGGCGAGCAGCGTGCCGCGGTCGCATGGAACGCTTTCGTTGTCGTCTTTTAGCGCACGTAGTTCTTTAGAAGGGCGAGCTAGTGGACTTACTGCAGCATCAGTGCAAGTAGAGCCTTTGTAAAAAACTTAAGAGTCGACGGGGTTCGCTTCCGAGCCACATCGCGTAGCTCGTAATGCATTTCCAGCGTTCCATATTTCCTGAAGGTAATATTTTTGGTCCCGTTACCTCCAATGGGCTGAACGCCGAAAAGTGCTACAGGAGCCCCACTACACGGCCGAGAAGCAAACACCGTGAGCTGAGCTCTTGACAAAGGCTGTACCTAGTAAAAGTGCAGTTCTCGTTCATATATCTAATAGCAACTTTCCATGAAGTTGAGAGGAGCGCCAATAATAGGTCAGGCAAAGTTTGTGCACGGAAACCCAGTATTAAGGCCGCAGTAGCCCCCCGCTTAAAAAAATACAATATGCATGACACAACTAATTTTATTTACATATACTGTGCCCCAACTCAGTCCTCAATAAAATCGCATCTCCTACACACGGCTCAACTTTAAATGCTGCTGTGCTTTCCTTCGGGCAAAGTCACGAGACTTGTTGAGACCTTTGACAAAAAAATGCATTCTAGTCACAAGATAAAACCCAGTCAAATTCTAGGTGAGCTCTTTGAAGTGCTGATCACATCCAATACGGTTCATGCCTGTCTTGCTCAGAAAAGCAAGCACAT
Source organism: Amblyomma americanum (assembly GCF_052857255.1). Taxonomy (NCBI): domain Eukaryota; kingdom Metazoa; phylum Arthropoda; class Arachnida; order Ixodida; family Ixodidae; genus Amblyomma; species Amblyomma americanum. The sequence continues at coordinate 231,593,694 of NC_135497.1, forward strand.
CCATAATGCTGTCGTGATTCAGTTCTCTAGAGCTAAAACATCCTGTGAAAATGTCCTCGAGCTGACTGATAAATTTGAAGAGGCTCAATGTGGGGTAGAGCAAGCCACCAAAATCGCATGCGTTTGTAAATGTGGCCGCAGTCAAATTTTTGCCATCGGGAGCTGGTAACAGAAGCTGATCCATGCACACATGACATTTTGTTTTCAAGACGCACTTCCTTGCAACATACCCTGCAATATAGTACGTAAGCCTTGAGTCAGTCCTCTGATTGTTATAACAATGTTCTGTCATAGATTCTTTGTTGCTAAAAACTCTTTCTGCCTCATCAAGATTGCCCATGTTGATCAGCATATCAATAAGTTTCTGCTCCTTTTGTGAACCTGCCGCTTGGTCCTTGACTGAAAGAAGCGAGCTAACCATAACCTCAGGCACATTTGACCCAGAGACGCTCTTTGCCAGATTATAATATTTGAGGCAGTTGATGGTAATTAGGAATTGCTGTGGGCTTGGGTGGGCATTACACCCCGACGACTGCCTTACTATGCCAAATGTGCTCTCGAGCTTGTCTTGGCTCAGGCGTGATGTCATCACATATGAAAAGCCAAGCTCTGAATGTGCATAAGTCAACAGCTCCAAGGTACTTGTAAGAGTGACTCTCAGTCCTTCAGCTGTTGATTCACTCAGGAACTTCCCCTTCTTTGCATGAGCTTCCCACTTATTCAAGAAGTCCAGGAAATTCACAAGCTCCTGGGCTGCAGGTGAGTCTGGCTTCAATGCTTCAGATGGGAAACGTGACGTCATTGGGGTGATCAAGGACTCCATCCTCCTGTAGAAAAGTAACCATAATTGGTTTTAAGTTTGCTGAATTGACGGTATCAATCATGAAAATGATGTGACATTGCAGATAAAGAAAATGCCAAAAACATCTAAGCATTGAAAAAAATGGCAATACTATATTGAATTATAGCCACAGTAGCTGCACTTCGACGAAGAACGTGAAATGCAAAATAGCCCTTGTGCTGTACAACATGAGTGCCCTTTAAAAATCTCTAAGTGGTGATCTCGTATAACCCATGTCACTTTTGGATGTTGGAATAAAAAGGCCTTTTACAAAGGGACAGGATAAGAATGCAAAAGCAAGCGCAGGATGATAATTTCGAATATCAATAGGAGGGCTGAATTAGCAATACACACCGGAAAAACATCTATGTTGCTGCAATGTTTCCACAACGTTTTTCAAGCTGGGCCTTGTAGAGATGCAGGCCTCTTAGAGTGTCCGAGCTGAACAGCTGAAAAGCGTAGGACACTCTCATCTTCTCGAAGTTGTTAGGCTCAAGATGCACTTTTGTCAGTCGGGGCATTGCCTTCAGTGTTATATTGTTTGCGTCTAGATTGAGGGCTTCCTTAAGTGGCTCCAGGGATACCTATATGAAAAAATCAAAATGAGGACGAACAGAAATGACCTATTACATCTTGTGTTGTGATGCAATGCAAAATAAAAATGTTCATGCTCATATGAACCACAAGCGCTCAACACAATTTATAGCCATATTATAGACAGTCATGCCTGCGCCAGGGCGCAAAACATGGTGCACCAAAGCTATAGTGATGCCTAGCATTGTTTATTATGAGAAATGAACTTACTGTTCCGTCTGGTGTGTCGAAGGTTGTTTGCAGAAGCCGATTGCGAAGGTTCTTCACCAGATGAGGAAAGTCCGACAGGAAATGTAGGAAACGTTTGTTGTCCAATGGGTGGACCCTCTTTGCTACTATTTCCTTTGCTGTTGCCTTCACACCCATCACTCGCCACATCTTCCGATTCCATGGCGCAGCATCACATGTCACATAATCAACAAACAGACCGGCTTGCTCAGCGAGAACTGTGGCGTCAAGGATAATCTTTGCAAGATCTCCTTTGATGTTGGTATGGGTTGCAAATGTGCCCAAGATCTGAGTCCACTTTTCAACTAAAGGAACGAACATAACCACAAGCCCATGATTTGACAGCAGATGTACCTGCTCCTTCGGTGTGTAAGGGCCCAAGTCCACGAAGCCAGCAACTTTGCCAGCACTGTCAACGGAGAGGTGCTCGGATAGAGACATCTCGTCTACAATCAGCCCGCCGTGACACCTGAAAGGGTCCATTACAGAGGTTTTCTTCTTCAGTGCTTCCAGCATGTTCTGATTGAACCCAAAACTGCCCATGTAATTTGACAAATACTTTCTGATGGTACATCTGCTTGGAAGCACGAGGATGTTTTGTCTGCGTATGTATTCATAAAGCCTAGGGCTTCGCATCTTCAGGAGAATGCACTCAAGCACCACTCTTTGTCGTATGACATGCCTCGAGGGCTTTTCCTTTTTGCAGCTTGAAAGCACTGTTTTACAGCTAGCTGTTGCTTAGGGGTCAAAGATTGAATTCTGTCCTGCAGAATGCTCTCGGCGGTGGCTGCAGCAGCTTTCTTCATGCTAGCGATAACACAACATAGTGTTTTAGCCTTTGATTCAAGTCTCTTAGCTTTTTTGTTCGACGCTCGGAGTTTGCACAAATTGCTGCAAGTAGTTTTCGTCACTCGGCATTTCAGGCGTGACTTTCTCGTCTGTAGGGTCTTGCGGAGGTACTTGCAGTGTATGCAAGGCAACCCTGTAAAAAAATAGAAAAAAATTGATCCTTAAATTGCCTTACAAAATGTGATACAGTACACTTAAATATTTCTTGTCACATGATAAAACTTGCTGAAGCAGGTATGACGATATAAATTGCTTATTTGGGGTAGTTTTACTTAAATGTATCACCTGTGCTCTACATTTCGTGAAATAAGAACATTTCAATCTTACCAGCATCTGGTGATCTCCCTGAGCAGTTCACACTGAAGAGGGTTCCTCTTCTTGACTAGATTTGTGCATGAAGAGCTTTCGTGAGCTCACACGCAGCCACAAACGACGCTTCCGCCGCTCCACAGCACACAGGAATGTTTGCAGCACTTTGCAAGAGCTCTGTTGCTTCTTGCACGGTCATCAAACAACACTTATTTACCAGCTTTTCTGACACAAACACTTTACACTTGACGCTGTCCTGGCTTGAGCAATCAAAAAACACGGCTCTGTCGATTGCGAGCTCGTTTGTGCGGGAGTCCAATGTGCAGGCCACGTATGACACTCCAGGAAAGTTTGGAAATTCATGCGGTGTCCATGACTTCGAAGGAAGTGCGAGGTTGCGAAGATCAGCTAGACCAACGCAGTCAGCACTAGCATCGTTTCCTTCTTGTCCTCCTGCACCACGATCAATGTCGTCTGATCGAGTAGGAGATAAAGCATCCGTGCGACGACGCTTTATCTTCTTTTCAGGAGTCACTATTTGTGGTCGTTTCCTCTCTGCCCACGGTGCCGGTGTTTTCACGCTCAGGTAGTTGGGCAAGTTCGGCAAGATTGTCGGCACCGCATCGGGGGAAAGAGTTGGTGATCCTCTAGGAATTCGCAATTCAGCACCATTCACAATGTGCACATAGTCTCTTATTATGAAACGCGACTCAAAATGCAGCTCACACACTGCACAGTCGACGTCGAGTGCTTTGTCAGACCTGTGTATATTCCGTTGCCAAACCAGTCGCCGTTCTTCGTCAGCAGGAGCTTTGAAAAGGGAGAGCTTGCGGTTATGTCCAGTTCGAGCATATCCCGTCTTGCACCCTGGCGCGTAGCAGTGATTTAGACGTCGCTTGGGAGGCATCACAGGTGAAGAGCGGGCCAGCAGAGATTTCTCGGTAGGAAGAACTGCCAAAACCAAGCACAACAACCATTCACAGCAAGCAAGGGTCTTCAAGTGCGGGCGACGACAGCGCCGCCGACTCTTTCTACACAAGCGGGGGCCTCGGCGAACAATAGAACCGGTCTCCGCTCCTTCCACTCAAAACATTCTAGTACACTCTAGCTCAGCTGCGTCGCCTGCAGCTACTTCGCGCCCAGCGTTTCGAAAGCTTTCGTTCGCAGCGCCTCCAGGAACAGGTAGTTGCGAGTAGCCACAATTTTTTTACTACATCACTAACGATCAACTGCCTTCGTAATTAAAAGAAAATTTGGCGTCGTTTATTGCACGACGCATGTGGCAAAAATAACGTTACCAGTTTTATTTTAAAGCGTTTAACATTACGCGACTTTAACGCCGTCTTTTCGTTCGCCGGTTGGGGGGTTGAGCGTCCCATGCGTGCTATCGGCCGTGTCCTACACTACCTCTTTTAGTACGCTGTAACGCAGTCTTCGTGTTGAGTTTTGGCGGTTGTAGCTGTGGTGGCTTTCTTCAGCTTGATTTTCTTGAATGTGCGGCATCGTTGGTGTTGTGGTAGTGTGACTGAAATCGGAAGCTGACAGATGGCCCCTGCGCTGCGGAAGACGTTCTTACGCGCATGGAGCTCTCAAAAACTGTTCTGACGTACCGCACCTGACGCCCGATAGAAGAAACGGCTTACCGTGATTGCTGACGAATGTAAGTACTGATCTGTAAAATGACTTTTGTGGTGTGTCGTGGGGATGCATGAGGGTTCTGGATGCATTCAGGCTTGGTCTTTACGTCTTGTTCGCCGTGAGGTGCGAAATGCGAGCACGACACTATCACCTGCATAGAGGAGGTGTTTTGACACGCTTGCGTGCCAGCTATGCGGCTTTTAGATTCACCCCGTTGCGCTCTTTGCGTAAGCATCGTTGCGAAAAAGTTATGTGATAGAATTTGGTTGCACGCTGAGAACTGTGAGGCGCCGCTTGATTCGTTATTCTGACTGAACAGGAGCAGCGCGTAAAAAGTAGACCAGTAGAAGGAAAAGTGCTTGTAGCGGCTTGCGTCTTTTGATTCTGCGGCATGAGTGTTTACTCGATATTGAACATTGCCCGTTCTATGTCGCAGTCGTATGAAGTGCTACGTTTCTTAATACCTTTGGTCAACGAAACTACGTTTAAAAATAGCAGAACCATTCCATTGCAGTGCACCTGAGGTAATGGCACACTGGAAGGTTCTTTGTCGTTTTATTTGAATTAGGTTCAATATACTGAATGTCATTCCCCATTTTCAGTCTGAAGCGATAAAATTATAACGTGATTCGCGAATAATACCTCTAAGGAAAATATGACTGGCTTTGTAAGCCATTTTTATGCATACTAATGGACGTATAGGTAATTACTCATTAGCCTCCACTCCTGAACACATTGGACTGAACCGCTAGAGGCTGTAATGGGATGTTGCTTCTTTGGTTATGTTTACGAAAGCATCTCTCTAATTCAGCCTTTCTTCAAATGCATCCGCAGTGAAGGACTGTACAGCTACCCCACCGGTATCATCATGCTGCTGTTGCACCTCCTTTCATCCGTCATTGAGCCAATGCTACCTCAACCTGAGGTTAATGGCATCATCGACCTGTTGGTGCAGCCTATCAGCCATTGATACCGGATATCAAGCATGTCACCTGTAAAAGAATAGGTATGTGTGGGCATCACAGACAGTTCTTTTTTTCTTGTCTTTGCTTGTAGCCTGGCAAAACTCTTCTGGTCCAGGATATTGCCACACTGCGAGCGCCGCCATGCGGCCGAGCGGCATGACTGGGCTCGTGTGGGAGTGAAGAAGAGGACGTTCCCGTTCGAACGAGCGCTGCTGGGTTTCTGGCCTTCGGATTAACAAAAGCCCTTTTTTTCGTGCCGCCCTACGTTTGTCGGCGACATTTTGGTGGAGCCGCTGGGTATCGTTCCATGAACGCTCACCCCGAGGGCAACTCTGACGCTGATCAGCGACGCTTGGACACAACACCCGTCCACAAAGCGAGCCGCCGCCTGCGAGGCCTACAACCCGAGTTCGGCCAACTGACAGCGCCGGTAAGGGCCATGACATCCACCGCGGCTAGCCAGACAAGTCAGCACTCCGGGAGTGCCCCGCCATTTGTCCTTCACGCACCTCGATCGCCGCCACCGTTCCACGGGGGCAGGTTCGAGGACGTCGAAGACTGGTTGGCCAGCTTTGACCGAGTGGCGAGTTTCAATGAGTGGGTCGGCGAGCGCAAGCTGCGCAACGTCTACTTTGCGCTGCAGGACTCGGCCAAAACGTGGTTTGAGAACCACGAAGCTTCCTTTACCACCTGGGAGGCTTTTCGTCGAGAGCTGCTAGCGACATTTACCAGCAGCGAAAGAAAAGAGAAAGCGGAAATCGCCCTGCGCTCGAGATCACAGCAGCCGAACGAGGGCGTCGCGATGTTCATCGAGGACATGACGCAACTGTTCAACCGGGCCGACCCTGCTATGCCCGAAGCCCAGAAGGTACGACACTTAATGCGTGGCGTAAAAGAGCAGCTGTTTGCCGGACTGGTCCGTGACCCGTCACGAACAGTGTCCGACTTCACCAAGGAGGCAATGGGTATCGAGCGCTCTTTACAGGAACGGGGCGCCCACTTCGGACGTCAGGCTACTGTAGCAGCCTCTTCCCAGTCCCAGTACACGCCTACGTCGCTGCCCGCCGAGGACCTTCGGGAACTTGTAAGAAGCCTGGTGCGCGAGGAACTGGCGAAACTTCGCTTTGAAGCTCCACAGGTCAGCGTCGCTACCATTACGGACGTGGTCCGCGAAGAAATCCGACGAGTTGTGCAGCCACCCCCAGCTCCACACCCGGCGCCCTCCGTTATGACGTACAGCGAGGCGCTACGAAGTCCCGGGCCAGCGATGCGAGCCTTTTCCCCCATCGCTCCTGTGCAATACCTGCAGGAGCCAATCGCAACAGCACCCTCCGTGCGGCAGGAGTTCAGGCCCCCCGTGAGCAAAGCGCACGTTTGGCGTACGCCAAACAATCGGCCGCTCTGTTACCACTGCGGAGAGCCTGGCCATATCATCCGCCACTGCCCCTACCGCAGGATGGGTTTAAGGGGGTTTTCACCTGACTCACCTCGACCACGCTACGGTGAAAGACCACGGGATATCGAACAGTACTTGGCTGAAAACGTGCAATCTTCGACCTCGCAGCGACGCCAGTCCCGATCGCCATCCCCAAGGCGGTTCTCTTCGCCCGGCCGCCCGTCATCCTCTGGCCAGTTCAGAGGTACGTCCCCACGCCGGGAAAACTGAAGACGGCGTCCTCTGGGGGTAGGACCGGCGCTGCCGCAGAAAGTGAACAGCCTCCATCCGACGATTTTATGCGACGACCCCACCCGCCGACCTTAAAGACGATCCCACCGCCGACCTCACCGACAACCTCAGCGACGACCCCATCGACGACGGCACCAAAAACCTCGCCGACAAATTGTCAAACAATCGTTTCCGCCGCCGAAATTCTTGTTGCCGCCGATGGCTATGACGTATCTGCACTCGTCGATACCGGAGCCGACTTTTCTGTCATGAGTAGTAACCTAGCCGCAACCCTCAGAAAGGTTCTAACACCTTGGCATGGGCCGCAGATACGCACAGCTGGTTGCCATGTGGTAACGCCGGTTGGCGTCTGCACCAGCCGTATAAAGATCCGCGGTGCAACTTTCACAGGCTCCTTCGCCGTGCTACGAGAGTGCTCTAAAGAACTGATTCTCGGCATGGACTTCCTTAAAGAGTATGGGGCGGTCATCAACCTGCATGAGCAATTGGTATCGTTTTCGACACAGCGAGCCGTTGATACCGACCCCGAGCCGCACAGAGCACCATTACGCATCTCTGATGACCACACAACGATACCGCCGAGAGCAAGCAAGTTTGTCACAGTCCAGTGTGATACCAGCTCCGGTACTCGGGGCATTGCCGAAGCGAATATGTCGCTGCTACTGTCTCGGCAAGTTTGCGTTGCTCGCGCCCTTGTCGACCTTGTTCACGCGCGTACCACGCTCTTAGTGACAAACTTTAGTTGTGAACCCCAACATTTGACGAAAAACACGGTGATTGCCCATTTTGAAGAACTTGGTGAACATGCCGGCCAATGTGCCTTATCAACAATGGCTCCCGAAATAGTCGAACAGGACACTGCAACAGCCATTAGGACCGACGTGAACCCTGACCTTCTGACCAATCAGAAACGCCGCGTGGAAAGCCTTATTGACTCTTTCCGCGACTGTTTTGCATCAACATCCAAGGTTCGCCAGACGCCAATAACTAAGCACCGTATTATCGTCGACAGTGACCAGAGACCGCTATGTCAGCGTCCTTATCGTGTTTCGTCGAAGGAGCGCGATGCTATCCGCCGCCAAGTTGCCGAAATGCTCCACGACGACGTCATACAACCATCGACGAGCCCCTGGGCGTCACCTGTTGTCCTCGTCGCAAAGAAGGACGGCAGCCTACGGTTCTGTGTAGATTATAGACGCCTCAATAACGTTACCAAAAAAGATGTCTATCCACTGCCGCGCATTGATGACTCATTAGACCGCCTCCGCCATGCTACCTACTTTTCGTCACTCGACCTTCGGAGCGGTTATTGGCAAATCGAGGTCGACGAACGTGACCGAGAAAAGACCGCCTTCGTTACTCCTGACGGACTGTACGAATTTAAGGTGCTTCCTTTCGGCTTGTGTTCAGCCCCTGCGACGTTCCAACGTATGATGGACACCGTATTAACTGACCTGAAGTGGCAGTCCTGCCTTGTCTATCTCGACGACGTCGTGATTTTCTCCGACACGTTCGAGGAGCACCTGAAACGTTTGCGTGCCGTCTTCGAAGCAATTAGTTCTGCGGGTCTGTCTCTCAAGCCTGAAAAGTGCCACTTCGCATTTCGGGAGCTCAAGTTTCTTGGCCACATTGTGAGCGCTCAGGGCGTTAGCCCCGACCCAGAAAAGACCGCCGCCGTTGCTGCATTTCCCCAGCCAACAGATAAACGAAGCTTGCGGCGTTTCCTGGGGCTTTGCGCCTATTATCGGAGGTTCGTTCAAAACTTCTCCAAGCTCGCAGAGCCGCTGACTCGCCTGACAAAAGACTCTGAACCCTTTTTCTGGGGCCAAGATCAGGAAAAAGCTTTCATAGAGCTTAAGGCCCGCCTCCAATCTACGCCTATCCTTGCCCACTTCGACGAGCAGGCCGACACGGAACTGCACACAGATGCCAGCAATGTGGGCCTCGGTGCGGTGATTGTGCAGTGGCAAGATGGTGTGGAACGCGTGATCGCATACGCAAGTCGCACTTTGTCCCGTTCCGAAGTGAATTATTCCACAACGGAAAAGGAGTGTCTCGCTGTTGTGTGGGCATTCACAAAATTTCGCCCATACCTGTACGGCCGCCCGTTTCGAGTCGTCAGCGATCATCACTCCTTGTGCTGGCTTGCGAACCTCAAAGATCCATCGGGGCGACTTGCACGGTGGAGCCTTTGGTTGCAAGAGTTCGACGTCACCATCGTGTATAAGTCGGGTTGGCAACATAGCGATGCAGACTGTCTCTCCCGAGCTCCTCTTCCGTGCCCACCAGATGTGTCCGACGACGATTCTGCTTTCCTCGGCGCTGTCACCACATCCGACCTTGCCCACCACCAGAGGGCCGACTGCGAACTGTTGCCTCTAATTGAGTACCTCGAAGGAACCGCTCCGTCTCCGCCCAGACTCTTCTCTCGCGGACTTTCGTCGTATTGCTTAATAGATGGAGTCCTCTACAAGAAAAACTACGGCCCGACCGAAACTGCGTATCTCCTCGTTGTCCCAACCGCACTTCGTCAGGAAGTTCTCGCTGCATGCCACGACGACATTTCTTCTGGCCACCTCGGTTTTTCCAGAACATTGGGACGCCTCCGCCACAAGTACTACTGGCCACGGCTTGCTGCGGTCGTCCAACGCTACGTTCGAACCTGCCGTGAGTGTCAACGACGGAAGGTACCACCGACAAAACCGGCCGGCCTTCTGAAGCCAATTTATCCACCGCAAATCCCATTCCAACAAGTCGGCATGGACTTACTGGGCCCATTCCCGGTGTCCTCCATGGGAAACCGGTGTATTGTTGTTCCCACGGACTACCTAAGCCGCTATTGTGAAACCAAGGCTCTTCCCCGTGGCACCGCGGCTGAAATTGCACAGTTCTTTGTTCACCACATCGTGCTTCGCCACGGCGCCCCCGTGGTTGTATTAACTGACCGGGGAACCGCGTTTACGTCGGCTCTTACACACGAGGTCCTCCGTCTTAGTGGCACCAGTCATAGAAAAACTACTGCTTACCATCCTCAAACGAATGGACTTACTGAGAGGCTGAACAAGACCATCACAGATATGATGTCTATGTATGTCGATGCTGACCATCGCAACTGGGACGAAATACTTCCCTACATCACGTTTGCGTACAACACCGCCCTCCAAGAAACGACGCGCTTCACCCCCTTCCGTTTGGTGTATGGCCGAGATGCCCTGACCATGCTTGACGCCATGCTGCTCCCGGATTGTAGCCCCTCGTCTGCCCCAGGCGCTTACCAATTCGTTCGCGATGCAGAAGCCGCTCGCCACCTTGCTCGACAACGCATTCGCCACCAGCAGACAACTGACGCCCGGCGTTACAACCTCCGCCACAGGGAGGTGATTTACCAACCCGGCGAGCACGTCTGGGTATGGAGCCCTATACGTGTGCGCGGTCGCTCTGAAAAAGCTTCTGCGGCGCTACTTCGGTCCCTACGAGGTGCTACGTCAACTCAGCGATGTGAACTATGAGGTGTACCCGCAAGGAGTTGTCCGGTCTTCTCGCCCGCCCAAGTCTGAAGTCGTCCACGTGTCCCGCATGAAACCGTATTACGCCCGTTAACCCCTCCCGGAGTTCACATTCAGTGCTGCCGCCGCACGCCATCGCACTTTCGGTGTCTCCACACTCTTTATCCCCCTTGCCGGAGGCATCGAGGCGATGCCTCTTGAAAGGAGGGGGGCAATGCCACACTGTGAGCGCCGCCATGCGGCCGAGCGGCATGACTGGGCTCGTGTGGGAGTGAAGAAGAGGACGTTCCCGTTCGAACGAGCGCTGCTGGGTTTCTGGCCTTCGGATTAACAAAAGCCCTTTTTTTCGTGCCGCCCTACGTTTGTCGGCGACAATATATATATCTCTTTCATTTGTTTCTTTTCCATCTTTTGAAAGAGCATCAAGAAGAAAGTTAAAAGGTATTGCGGGCATCATGAGAGCACTGTTTCTAATCAAACGCATTGTGTTATAGTGTGTAATGGTCTCTTTACAGTTTTTATGCTCATGCTTCTGCTTGGGAATCTTGACCACAGTATAGACCAAATAACAAATATATGTGCTTCATGACCTTTCTACAGTAGCCTAAAAGCAGCAATTAAATTTCATAGCTTTACTTCACCAGTACCTGCCTGTTGCAAGACACAGCAAGTTTGAAGTGAACCAGTGGTGTGATAACTAGCAGACATAGCAGAAGGGGCAATACATTATTGAATATTAGTGTTCAAGTGGAAACGAGAACAGAAAACTGGGCATGTCGGAATGGATTCATATTTAAGCAGAGCGAAACGAAGGACGTAGTGGAAGAAACACGAGACGACACGAGCGCTAATTTTTATTTTTGACGTTCTTCAACAGCCGAGCATGGGGTAGGGAGTAAAACAGATCCTCCACATTCATGCTAAAGGCATAATGTTTCTTTTCCTCCATCTGTGACAGGAAGTGAACTACCTCAGTAGTTTTTTTAAGCGATGTGTATTGCCTCAGGGCATAAAAACTATGAAGTGAAAGATGAGTCAGATGCTTAAATAAATGAAAAAAGTTGAGCTGATCTGATGAAATCAAGAAGTGAACGATGATATGGACCCTGTGTCCATGCAATATATGAATCCGGATTGTCCGGTGAGAGTCCCACTGACGCCAGGTGCTGAATTCTCGTCAGCTTCAACGCCGGGCAGTCCCACAACAGGGGCTGGATATCCGCCTCACAGTCTCTGTTCTTGCAGACTGGACACCCGGGGCGGGGATATCAATCTTTGAAATGCAGCCACTTGCGTGTCACAGCTGGAGTTAGGGCAACCCCGATCCGTATCCTCCGAAGCGCAACCTCCTCTGCACGGGTAAGGCCAGGGGGAGGGTTACCGCACACGGAGGGATTAGAGCACGTGTGCGGCACCGGAGGTGGTCCTTTCTTGTTAAAAGGAGGGTGCTGTCATCTAGAGTGAGGTTTCGAGGCAAAGACAAGTTTGTGGTCGAAAGGCGGGTCGCAGAATCTGCGCGGCTTTGTGCGCTCAGGAGGTCACGCGGGACCCACTCAGTACGGATTTGTTGCGGGATGCGTGCCGCTAGACGATGGATGTCTTGGCAGATTTCTGGAATGCGACTGTCTCGTCGTAGTAGGCGTGTGACGTGAAGGATGTCGGTGCGAATGAAAATGCGGGCCGTGGGTAGCATAGTAGAGTTCTTCACCATAAAAGGGTCGGGCAGCTTAAGGGAGCCTAAATGCCACTGCAAATAGCCTGAAACAGCATGCTGCCAAGTGTCACGCTCTGATACTACTGCCGGAAAAGGGACATCGGGTTTATAGGTCTTGACCGTAAAAAAGAGGTCCAACACTGTATCTTTTTTGTTGTTGACGGCGGCATGTAGTCCATCCAGGCTCATTCCTTGTAACATATTTAAGGCTTCTTGACGGCAGCAGGCCTCAACACCACGAGTATAAAATTCTTTTTCACAGCTTCTTCCTTCTTGGTGAACACATCTTCTGGTGCGAGGACAAATAATCCCTCTTTGTTCGAAAGGAGAGGCCTCAAGCCTTCAGCTGCCAAGTAGTTGATCAATCCCTTAATACGTCTTGACACCTTTTTGCCCTTGTAGTTGCAGACGACTTCTGAGCACTCATTGACACACCTCTGTTTGTCTCCTTCGGATACGTCCTGGGACACGACGAGTGTCCCAGGGCTCGTGTCGTCTCGTGTTTCTTCCACTACGTCCTGTGTTTCACGCTGCTTGAAGATGAATTTAAGTGGAACACTGTGCCTTAGAAGCACAGGTGTGGCTAGCATGAATAATTCGTACCATACGAAATTAGCCTTGCATTACGTGAAACCCTGTGAAGCTTATATTGAGGCTGTACAGAAGAAAGGCATTTGTTCGATATGTCATGAGTGTTGCTAAGGTTATTGTTCTTTCACACTCCCTTTGTCACCACTTACTGCACTGTACAGGTCAAATGCATTTAGAATCTTTTGAATATTTGTTCATTCTTGTTTTTATTCATACCAAGATTCAATTACATGTTGCACTACACTAGCTGAGCTCAAGTCAACAATTATTACCATGACCTTAACCATGCCCCTTGTTTTACTTGAACCGACCCATTTGTAGTTGCCCCCCTCCTGAGCCACCAAGTTTTGCTATAAGCTGCGCAAATTATTTCATTCACTTTCAAGAGGCATTGCGGCAATTAGTGGCATGTAATTGCATATATACCTGGGTACTCATTTTTATCTTCTTTGGAACACATTTCTTTGTTTACTTGTTTCCCTTGTATTGAGCATGCCCCAGCACTGGAGTGAGGTGCTGCGGGCCAAGTAAAGAAATGTCAGTCCAGCTGCTCCCTTAGGGGTTCTTTTCTGAGGTTTTTCTCGCTCGTAGGCCTGTGTGGCTTTACTTACAAGCCTTGTATGCGACACAGTGTGTGTCTTAATGCTTTGATTTATTTGCTTTAAAAAGGGCCACTCTGGAACTCTGACAACCTTGCTCACCTGCGTACTATTTGTTCATACATTTTACCCTCACACGCCTGCTATAGCTCCAAATGGTGATACATTATCTACAGACAGGTTAATAAACTGAAGAGCAAGTAAACTTGAGTTACCTTCTCCTAGCTACTTAGAGACACAAAGGTGCACAAGTTATATTGTGTGTTTCAGGTACCGCTTTTGAGAGCAAAAGCTGCCTGAAGTTTGGTATATACCAGTCAAGAAATATGAAATAATTTTCACATTTGGTGGTGTGCAAGATATCTTCAAATGACTGGAATCACTAAATATCTCTTTATAGCAGCCCTATTAGGCACAACATGTTAATGTCAGTTCCTGTGTATATCAGTCTTCAAATGTTGGGTAGAGTTGAGCACAGCAGCATGTTATGGCTTTTTCTTGTTCAAGGAAGCATTGCATTTATTTCTATTGTTGTGTCTTGTGCTGTTACTCAGCAACCTTATTAAACCTGCACTGAGTGCTGCGTTTTTGTGCTCATTACTCAGCAACTTTATCAAACCCGCTCAGTGCTACGTTTTAGTGCACATTTAGCCGATTTTTGCCTCTCCAAGTTTTGATTATGAAAGAATTCACTATAACTGTATACCTCGAATCTGTTTCTCATGCAGTTCTTTTGCCGCTGCATTCCGCCGTGGAGGAACCTACCTATTGGTGCTGTTGGTGCACACATCTCATGGCTAGGACGCTACCTCTTCCTGCTTGCAACGCAGAAAAGTAGTGACAAGAGGGCTGGCTGATATTGCGGACAAGTGGCACGATGGCACACCAAATAACGGACCAACCAGGTCACTTCAGTATCCTTGTGCTATTATGTTTTTTAAAATCACCTCAAAGCTTGATATCTACATCAATGTGGACTTTTAGCATATATTTAGCAGTCTTGAATGTTTGCAGCCTTGAATTTCAGTCTTAAGACAGTGTAAGTACTGTTTCACTGTGAGATATTTTTTAGCTATTTAGAGAGGTAAACAATCACATCCTTAGAAATATGAGTCTAAATGTGCATATTGTAGTGCTGTCAAGTGTTGAAAAAGCATGTAGCTTTGATCCTTGTCAAAGGTAAAAGTCCACATCTAGTTATGTGAAGCTAATCACATGTCTGCAGTTCTAAATTGCTGCACTTCAAGCTCGCTACAGGGTGCTTCACATCTTGAATTTTGTAACGAGTTTATTTGGCTGCCTTGACTGTTCTGGATTGACTGGCATGTCAGGAAGCTAAAAGAGAATCTGCCTTGAATTCTTACTGTTTGAGCAACAGTGCTTCACTTTCTGTATGTATGTGCATGCACAGAGTTTTTCGAAAGGTTTGTTATGTGGCTAATGGAAGCTTCATGTTGCAGAAGAAATTATTTCACTTCTCTGTTGTACAGGAAAGTGAGCAGTAATAGCATACACACCTGGTGTTTCAGAGAGAATGAAACAATTTTCAAAAACATGCTTTCTGGCTTCAAAATATGGCTTTTGCAGCATAGTATTACAAGTGTTGGCAGACACTGGAAAGCCAGTGAATTGTATTTAATAAGCTGGTTAACTAATTTCTGGTAATAAACTTTTAACTATCACAGTTAAGTAACTGGTTGCAATTAGAATTTGTAGCCTGTCATTAGTAGTAACCATATCAGTATTTAGAATTTACAAAATGCGATTACCCTAGCCACTATGGCTCATCAAAATTCGACTGCATCATGCGAAAATACATGCGCTTTTGGAAGCATGCATGCAAAACAACTTCTCCAGTGCATTATACTAGACGAAAAAGCCAAATTTTGTCGAGCCACAGCACAAAGTGTAATCGTGTTTTTAAAATTCTAAAAACTGATATGGTTATTACTTGATCGGCTGCACATTTTTTAATGGCAACTAGACGCCTAACTTCAATAGTTAAAAATTTTGTGGTTGGGCGATTCCACGAGGATACACTGTCTAAATATTTCAAATTTTTAATTTTTTTGAGTAATATATATAATATGCATACATTTTTCAGTAGCCCAGCAGTGAATTACGTTTTGTGGAAATGCTAATATTTTCGGAGAAAAAGTATAAAATAAAATAAATGACGTAGTGGCGGCAGCGTGATTTTCAAGCACAGTTCAATTTCGCAAAGTTGCAATGACGTGAGCATCGGTATAAGAAAGCCATGATGTATGTTTTGTGAGAAGAAATATGTTGGGCTTATTTCCGCCATTTTGAAGAAGTTGTCGCTTACTGGAAAAAATTTTGAAAACGAAGTCTCAAGAGAGGCTATTTTCATGAATTTTTTCGCTGCAGGTATAAAGCACTTCTTCAAATTTGCAGAATGTATAAGCATCGTGGGGCTAGAAAAGTGTACAGACTTTCATTTTTATATAATACAGGGAAGTGCACAAAGTATTGCCTTAAATCTGACATTTTTTACTATAGTAGTGTTTTTACAAATAAAAAAAAATCCATCTTAAATTTTTTTGAAAACTCCTGAAAGAAGTCTCTAGAAGAAGGCGAAAAAGAATACGAAAGAACGTATTGCATTATTTTGCTTCTAACAATGATATCCAAGCTCGAACTTGTAGCTTTTTGAGCATCTGCAGGAGTGCCTAATTGAGGGCGCGGAAGCAGCAAACACGCCCCCCGCTGCTCTAAACTTTTCCCAAATCCCAAGACTGAAACATTTTCCATCAAGAGAGAGCGTACCTAATTACTTTTTGTGGACAAACACCGATCTGTGACGTAACCAGGATTCGGTAGCACCGCTACCGTCGAGTGCAGGTAACAGAGTTAAGCGCTCTTGTCGATGCTCAAAAAGCTACATGTTTTAGCTTGGATGTAATTGTTAGAAACAAAATAATGGAACATGCTCTTAAATATTCTTTTTCACCTCCTTGAGGAGACTGGTTTCAGCAGTTATAAGAAAAATTGGAGATGTTTTTGAAAGCCCTATTTTATTCAAAAATGCCGGATTTAGGGCAATACTTCTTGCACTTCTATGTATTATACAAAAATGAAAGTCAGTACACTTGTTTAGCACCTGATGCTTATCCACTGTGCAAATTTGAAGATCTGCTTTATATTTGCAGAGAAAAAATTCTTGAAAATTGCCTCATTTGAAACTTGTCTCTTCAAAATTTTTTGTAATAAGCGACAACTTCTTCGCAATGGTGGAAATAAGCCTGACATACTTTGGTGGAAATAAGCCTGACAATATATCCATCATGTCTTGCATATTTTTTATTCCTGCATCAAGCAAATTCGCGAAATTGAGCGCTATGTAAAAACGCTCGCTCTGCCATGACGTCATTTACTGTTTTTTCTCTGAAATATTTGCATTTTCATGAAACTTGATCCACTCTTGGCCTGCTTTATAATGTGTGCACAGTGCATAACATAATCAAGAATATTTAAAAATTCGAATAGTTTGATTTTTCTTGGAATCAATCTATTAAAAATTAGTTAACTAGCTAACTACTCATCACGATGCACCAGTTTTCTGGTTCCCACCAACACTAGTAGTACTATGTTGGAAAAGCCATATTTTTTCCTCAGAAAACCTATTTTTTTCTTAGAATTGCTTAGTCTTCTCTGAAATTCCTCGTATGTAAGAAAAAAATAACAGGATTTAATCCATGACATCTCAGCTGGAGGACCAGCCTTTTTCAAGTGTACTACAGCATTCGAAGCACACAGCTTTTGTTTCAAATGCTGTAGTACACTCGAAAAAGGCTGCTTCTATGAAAATGTGAATTAAATCCTGTGATGTTTACAATTTCTGCTGACATTTTCTTGCATTGATCAATCAGTTGCCAAGAAATCACCTTTGATGTATATATATATATATATATATATATATATATATATATATATATATATATATATATATATATATATATATATATATATATATAAATATATATATATATATATATATATATATATATATATATATATATATATATATATATATATATATATATATATATATATATATATATATATATATATATAATCGCTAGACGGTTCCTGTGTGTCAATCATTGATAATAAGAGGAAACTGAGGGGCTAGGGCTCTTGCGCCGAAGGGAGTATTCTGTTCCCCTGTTATCCGTAAAATATTTTGATGTATGATGCATATCTTGCAGTGCTTATGTAGGTTAGTGCTTGTGTGCAATAAATGAATGTAATAATTTGTATTTTGCTTCGGTTATTCTTTAAACAGTCTAGGATACAGTTCAGAAATGATTTTGAAGTGCTAAAACAATGTTGATCAAAATGCCATACAGTGATGGGTGGCAATTATGCTTTCTTCATACTTGAGCCTTGGATAACGGTGGCCAATTGTCGGAAGACCATTGATATGGTGTTGGTAGTGAGTGTTCGATAGGAAGTATGTAGAAACTGTCGTTAAGGAGATGATAGGAAGTATAAAGACTTTCTATGTACTTGAGTCTTTTTGGATAACGGTGGCCAATTGCCGAAAGATAGGTGGATACTACAAAGTATGACAACATATAAAAGACTTTCTATACAATCTCAATAGGCGGTATTAACATTTGTCTAAAGACTTTCTAAAGAATGTTACTGAAAATTTTTGTAAGGGCAGGCCATTGGGGAATTGGACAAAGGGCCGCACCTGCACCATTCAATCGCAGGCATGGGTCGTATATGCGTTCCAGCGCTTTGGATCTATTTTGTCTTCTTTCATGTCTAGTTCTGGGTGCATCCTAATGCAACTCCTATTTTCCTTGTTAATTCCCTCCCTTTTTTCTACAATTGGTTGTTGGTTCTTTGGTAAAGGGAATGGCGCAGTATTTGACTCACATCGCGGTAGACACCTGAACCGCGCCGTAAGGGAAGGGAAAACGGATGGAGTGAAAGAAGCAAGAAAGAGGTGACGTAGTGGAGGGCTCCGGAATAATTTCGACCATCAGGGGAGCTTCAACGTGCACTTTCATCGCTCAGCATACGGGCGCCTTAGCGTTTCGCCTCTATCGAAACGCAGCCACCGCGGTTGGGCTCGAACCCGGGAACTCCACATCAGTAGCTGAGCGCCCTAACCACACAGCCACCACCAAGATATGTTTACTTTCCTTAAATTGTCCGGGCAAGGTGCTGCGCCGAACGGAGAATGGCGTTCCATAGATTCCTTGGCAATGCTGCAACACGCTGTCGCGTTCTGCTCGTAAAGACTAAGTTTAAGCGTCCTTCAATTATTTTTTACTCATGGAGTGTCCGGGAGCTTTTACTTGCTGCATGCGCTGGTATGCTGCACTGCCCACCCTCACCTGGTCCCTTTCCACCGCACCCCAAACCCCCTGGATATTTCCGTAAGAGTTCTCCCTGTCTTGTAAGCTTCCATCACTGCTGTTGAACGCGAAGCATTGTGTTCCCAGACGCCGAAGCACTTGCACAAAATATCAGTCAGTGCCGCGGCCAGTCAGTCAAGTGCGGCCCGGTGTCTACCGGCGCTGCCGGTACCAGGCGTCCGCCACTATTCCAAAGAAATTTAATAATAATAATTGGTTTTTGGTGGAAAGGAAATGGCGCAGTATCTGTCTCATATATCGTTGGACACCTGAACCGCGCCGTAAGGGAAGGGATAAAGGAGGGAGTGAAAGAAGAGAGGAACAAATAGGTCCGTAGTGGAGGGCTCCGGAATAATTTCGACCACCTGGGGATCTTTAACGTGCACTGACATCGCACAGCACACGGGCGCATTAGCGTTTTTCCTCCATAAAAACGCAGCCGCCGCGGTCGGGTTCGAACCCGGGAACTCCGGATCAGTAGTCGAGCGCCCTAACCGCTGAGCCACCGCGGCGGGGCCCAAAGAAATTTCTCGGGAACACAAAAGCGTTAAATCGCCTTCAAGCGGGAAGCGAAAAGAGAACACCCAGCAGTGAAGGACCTCTATAACCTGAGCCGATGGCGTAACTTCCCGCTGCCCCGACCGAAAATTGTGACATCTTAACGACCTCAATTATCAGACAAAGGGCAAGCTCTCCCCAAAAACACGGGAGACGAAGGATTAGCGGCGCCCCTCCGGAGGCCATCGCCTTGCCAGACGCCCAGACGGGAAGACCGATCTGCCAATTCTCTGTTTACAGTTTTACTGGAATTTTTTGTAACCCGAATAAATAACGAATGAATATTACAAAGCACCCTGTCGCCAGAGAATAGCACATGAGCGAAAGAGACTCCGGCGCGCAGCTCGGAAGCCACACAAACCTATCTTCTTTACAAGAGCCATTTAGTTTTGCAGCCCCGATAACCGTTTGAAAAAGGATAAGTCTGTGTGCTCCAGTCTTTGTGCTGTCCTTGCTGCCTGTGCACAGTGCTGACTTCCTGCTCACACGAGTACAGTCAGGGGCTTGAAGTTATCCGGCATTAGAAGCTTTTCGACTGATTTGGTAATGCGAGTGCAATTAAGTGTGAATACTAGATACATGCGTAAACACTGCATGAAATAGACGTGAAACTTATTTTTTGTTAAGTACGTTCTTTGATTGAGCAAATTTGAATACGTTCAGGTAAGCGCACAAAAATTTGTTTGTCCCACATCCTGTGGACCATTCTGTGCACCATCTATTCATGCACCTTTTTTCGTCAATATACGTTTGTGTACCTAAAGCTTCGTATTTGTCATTGCACTGAAGACACCAGGAAACACTGTATCTGAAGGCGGTAGAATGGGAATCGTACGCCAGCGTATTCTCAGCCTTCTCAAACGTAGCGGACGGGAGCTATTCAGAGGAGCATGCTCTAGCCGATAGGCCAGTCGGCGAATCTGGCAAGCAGAGATGGAGGATGTATTCGCTTCTGCCATGGCTGCCTTTGAAATAATGGACATTAATGGGACATGCAGACTGTTAAATTCAGTTTATATTCTTATTAAAAAAAGGAACGTTTACGTTCTTGTTGTCTTAACGATGTTTTTTCGGGAGCCAAAGAAATATCTGCTGCTGAGAAAATAGCATTTAAGGATGGAACCATTTTTCTCAGTGGCTCGACTGAAATTCTTGAGGTCAGATATGAACAGGGGTCCGCGATCAGCTTTGGAGGTGAGTGGCAGTGTGGCCTCACCTCAGAGATATCCCCAACTTCAGGCATTGACGTGTCAGTACTTTCTTTTGCTTGCTGTTGCCGCGATGCCTGTATATCATTTTTTGGCCTTTGATGACTTATGAAAGATTCGTTTTCATTGAGTGCGCCTTCTTAGTCATTAGAATGAAGCAATAAATCGATTCAGGCGAACTTCGTTCTCTCCTCCCTCTTTATAATGCGGATATGCACCTGTCACCTGTCCACCTTACCTTCAGGGCATTCAAATTTCTCTCGAAGTGTTTTTGAAAAGTGTGCAGGAGTGCGCTTGATGAGGAGGCCACGATGGTTCACTGGTCACGGGATTCGGCTTCTCAGCACGAGGTCTGGGGATTGATTCCTCGACGCGGTGGCCGCATTTCCAGGGAAGCGAAATACAAAAATCGCCGTCCCGTGTACTTTGTGATGTCAGGGCACGTTAAAAGGCCGCCGAGGTGGCTCTGTGGTCATGGCATTCGGCTGCTGGCCCGAAAGACGCGGGCTCAATCCCGGTCGCGGCAGTCGAATTTCGATGGAGGCGAAATTCAAGAGGCCCGTGTACGGGGCGTTTTCAGTGCGCCCTAAAAAACCTCAGGTGGTCAAAATTTCCGGAGCCCTTCACTACGGCGACTCATAGCCTGAGCCGATTTGGGACGTTAAAACCGTATAAAAGAAAAACAAAACAAGCACGTTAAAAAACCCTGAA
Source organism: Amblyomma americanum (assembly GCF_052857255.1). Classification (NCBI taxonomy): domain Eukaryota; kingdom Metazoa; phylum Arthropoda; class Arachnida; order Ixodida; family Ixodidae; genus Amblyomma; species Amblyomma americanum. Next base: position 231,615,085 of record NC_135497.1, read on the forward strand.
ATAACCTGGAGCTTTCCACTACTGCGTCTCTTCGTCTCTATCTTTCTTGCTTTGACTCGATTCCTCAATCACCGTCTTCCTTAACGGCGCAGTTCAGGTGTCCTCCAAGAGGGAAGCAGTTTCGCCGTTTTAAAATTGCGAAGGTTTGCAGTTGTATTTTTGCCCTACGCGCAGAGCTCTGAGAGGGCATGGTAAGGAACCTGCGCTGGAGTTATCCATACCCAACAAACACAAAACCTCCTCAAAATATCCCATCAGGACGTTTGGAATGTCCCCAGGAGGTTCTCGTTTTTCCCGAAGACGTCCAAAAAACGTCAGCACAACTAGCCGTGTCCAAAAAGTTGTGCGTCCCAGGGACAGCCCCAAAAGGTTATTGCTTGATTTCTGGGCTCTGGCTCATTAAAATTATTTGTTCTTTTTCAAGCACAATTCGGGCATCTAAGCGCACATATGTGCCAAATTTCAGGCACATGCTTACGTTACAGGTGGTGTAATACATCTGTCAACTCGCATGAATGCTTGCTGGCTAGGCCATTCAGACTTCCCTGTTTAGATGAAGTGTGCTTTAACAATGTGAAAATTTGGGCTGGTTGCTGCATGATCTTGTGACGGGAGCAGCGCAGCACGAGACAAAGAGAGAGGCGGGACATGGCTCTGAATAACAACCAGATTTTTAATGCACGTTCGTCAAATATATACACCTTGCTCGTATAACAACGAAATGAAAGAAGCATGAAAAACGCATAAGATGTACACGTGGTGAAATATTAAGACATTGCACGCAGGTAATTTCTCTTTCACGAAGCGCTATGGAAGGTATGCAGACGAATATGTCGCTCTTTGGTCGGATGTTGAAGGCTTCTTCAATCTACCTGGTCCGTTGATCAAAATACGACGGGAGGACCTCCCTCTCGCTTTGCCTCTTTCAAGAGCGTCGGAGTAATCTTGAGCGTGTTATCAAAACAGGAAAAAAAATTAATTCTACGAGGCGATAATAAAAAACGAGCATAAACCACATACCTTGATGATGTTGCCAACAGAAACCCGGGGATGAAATAAAATGCTGCAACTATATATATGAGTGCAACGCAGCCTTCTGCCCTGCGCCTTCTCACGGCACAGCGAACGCTCAAACATACGCGTTACATTCTCGTTACACCCACGTTTTATTTTCTTGTGACTAAGTGTGGAGATAAGACTGCTTGCAGCCGGATGGAAAGGGGGACGTCTTGAGGCAGGAGCCCTGGCTCGCCGCACCCATGGTACAGCAGACCACGCGTGCGGCACAATATGGCGTGGGAGGCGAGATCAAGGGGATCAAGGCACAAGTAATCCGGTATGAGTGGTTTGGGAGTCAGCGACGCGAGCACAACACAAACTATACCGCTGCGACAGGACGGCAATGTAGGTAGAGCAGGTTAATCAATGGGCACTCGCAGCAAGAGTCTGGTGGGCTTCCGAAGATCTCTCCCGCCTATGACCGCAGTGGACGGCCACGCTGCCACCAACCACACGCCACAGTCGTCGGAGGCGCTGAGGGATGCAGAGTGCGCGCTAGGAGTCGCCCATTGCCTTGAAATCCGCTGCCCCGAACGGCGCCTGTAAGAGCGCCATTATCGTGTAGGGCCGTGAAGCTGTGCAACAGAATTGCGATGCGCCGCGCGCCGCTGCTCCTGTTCCAAAAGGAATTATGTGGGAACGCCGAGCTCCCATGAATCCGCAGCTACGAAGTTCACGACAGCCCAGTGATGAGAGCAAGAGCCGCTGCGCGCTGGGGCTTGCTCGCCAGCGGCTAGGGGCCGCGCGAATACGTGTGCGCAAGATGGCTTCCGTCCAGCGAGCTACGGGAGGCCCATTACTGCGCCTCTGCTAGACAGCGGCGCAACGATGAATGCTGGTAGTTGGAGATGCCTGCAGGGACCGCCGCACCGGGCTGAAGTTGGAAACACGAAGACGGGCACGCTGGTGACCGTCGCTCCCGGCGATGCGTTGAAAATCAGACCGCCGTCGCCTGCCTGCATGCAGCATAGAGCCGGCGATCCAAGAGAGAGATACGGGGTGAACTGCGCTCCCTTCGGCTGTTCGAACAAAACTGTGATCTCTCAAAACGGCGAGTGCGAGCGCAAAACCTACTCTCCGCGTAGCTTCTGGCGCGTGGGAGAGAGAAAAGAGAGCGAGGAGTCAATTTGTATTTTTTGTTGAAAAGCATTGGTCCCAAAAACGCTCTCCCAGTTACCTTTCTGGGGCCAAAATGCTATGATTTGTTTTTGTTTCTGCTTAACACCATCGAAAAAACGTTTCTAGGATATTAGTGGGCGCACTTCCCATTTGCTTGTGTTTCTATGTCCTGCCTCTACGGCCTGGAAATGTTCGATAAATGTTGTACTGGGACAGGGACATTCCATCCTTTCTGGGCGCTCCTGGGGAGGTACGTTGTTTGCGGGGTATATGGATGCGTCACGTATATGAACCTTAGCGTAGTAACACAGGGCCTCTTCGATTTAGCGGGCTCAGACAGCCCGCTGGCTGCCAACCAGTTCGCCCCTGACAGGAAAGCGTATCGCGTTCACGTCTGACGGCCAACGGAACCAGCCAGGTGGCAGTCACGGCGACGGAACCCGGAGGGCAGATGCTCTCCGTATAGCTTCGCGTTCTGCTGCGTCTCGTTGCTGCGCACGTGAACGGCAGAAACAGATTGCTTGGGACCGAGAACAATAAACGACCTGAAGTTACTGAGGTCTGCCGCAGACTGCAGAACAGACCCCCCCCCCCCCCGCCCCAGTTGTTGATTCTCGCACCCTTACAACCTCGGCGACGACAACGCGAGCGTGTACTTCAGTGCACCGTGTGCTGTGTAAGCTTCGAGAAATCCTCAAAAGCATGTGCCGAGCTATCGCAATCTAACGTCTTCAGTAGCCACCGCATCGGAGGGAAAAATTGCCCGTGCGTTGTTTGTTAAACGACATGCGGTACTAGGATTATCGCGTGTTTGTTTACTGCGCAGTAAGTATGACTGGAATGACCACAGAAGATGGACCCTGCATGCATAGTGACTCACTCTGCTGTGGTCGTTGCGCTTTCTGTGTTCGTCAAGTGCGTGCTGTGCGCTGTTTGCGGAAAAGATTCGGAATACGTTCCGCTCAACTGTAGTCTGTCGCCCGCACCCGCCGGCAAGGAATGCACGTGTAATCTCGACAAAAGCGATTAGCTGATTTGAGTCTTCAGCTAGAACAAGTGGATGTACAGTACTAGCTGCGTATCGTATCTTTAATGCTACAACTTTACCGCAGAGGACTGGCACGTACCGCGTGGGCTGACGTGTTGATCCGCGCAGGGAAATTTGTCTTTGCTTACTCTAACGCGAGCTGCTGCGTGCGTAAGGTATTTCTCAGATATTTGAAGCATTTGTAGCAGAAGCCCCGAGCATCAAGCTGTACGGCAGTCGGCGAAGACCTGCTCGGCATTCTCCCCAAGAGCCGTATGCGACAGGTGTGTGGCCACATATGTGCCCGCACAGATGTCTCGAGCAGTGTGTTCGTGAGGGCTTTTAATAAAGGACAAGTTTCAATCAATCAAGCATTTCTCAAAGAAACTCCGCGTTTCCACTGCGCAGAAAGCAATGAAGACCAGGGTCTCGTAACGCGCTCAATCACTCCTTGCCAAGCACGTTCAACACATGCATGTATGCGCGCGTCTGAGCGCGTACTCTGAGCTCGAGTCTGCGGCCGCTTTCGTGAAAGGCCTCGAACGCCATCGCAATATCATCTCAGCCGGGCGAACGAAATAATGAATCGGGTATGAAGCGAGCATTTTTGCTTGCCAGGTCATGAGAAGGTCGAACTGCGGACACTCACGTACGCAAAACATACAAATAAGCAACGATAACTGCCAGAAAATGCGTTATTGTAGGCGACACAGACGATATGCACCGTGGTGTAGTCGAAACAAGCGCCTGCATCGAGCTAGGGATCCAACAAAACATCGCATGAAGAACCGCGTTCCTTCTATAGTCCATATAAAAATGGCCGCGCGCGCTTCCCGCTATCATACCACCTCTACGTCGTCTGCTAGTTACCCGAGAGCTGCCAAGCTCCCCAGCCAGAGAAAAACGAACGCGTTCTGGACAGCCATTGGAAGTGAGCGGAGTATACGGAGAAAATAGAGCACCTGGCACCGCACTCTGGAAACTCGCGGTCATCCAGAGGCGGATGATCGAAAAATTGGTTTTTAGAATTGGTCTTGAAGGAAGGAAATGCCGCAGTAACTGTCTCACATATCTCGGTGCACACACGAACCGCGCCGTAAGGGAAGGGATAAAGGAGGAAGCGAAAAAAAGATAATCGAAGAGGGCACAAAGTGCAAGGAACAAGCACATGTAGCGGTTTCGCGACGTCACTGCACGTGCATATATGCCGAAAGTTTATGCAGCCGTCCGCGCTATGCCGTACAGGGAGCACAAAAACAAGGAATGCTCTCACCTATGCGCGCGTCTCACGTACTTGGAAATCTGCTGTCGCCCTTGACGCGACCCATTTGTAGCCGGGAACCAATCACTCCGCCGTTACTGGTGTGTACGGCGGCTATTCGGCGTACATTTTTTTACATGTCTCCAAGAGCGTGCTTGTCCGCCCCTGTAAGACAAGCAATAACACATACGTGTACAAGCATACGTGCATGCGCACACAGAACACGTCGACACTCTCTCAAACACACACTAATTCACGCGCTCTCCCTCACGCACCCTCAATCTCACTTTCCTTGTTTTGCCAACAGAAAAATCATGACGACGAAACAGTTCCGTTGGCGGGTCAGTGATCCATTCCGCTGTCAAACAAGTGACACCCGTCTCAAGGGGTAAAGGCCAATTGTAGCCCTTTTCGGGATGGTAAGGTGCAGGCTCCTTTCCATAGCCGTCCACACTGGAGAGCCGACAACTAGGCCCAGGGATAAGTTTGTACCCATTTGAAGAAAGTAGTGGGAAGCCGGGAGGCAGTGGAAGCCGCAGTCACCACTTCCCGCAGCCCAGGCAAGTGCTGGAACTTAAGGCCACTGTCTAAAACCTTTTTCCGAAGCATTTCAGCCCAGAAAAGCCGAGCACCCGGCCGGGAGAAATCTTGTCCCCACGAGATACCCGGTGGGTTCACTACCCGGCCACCGACGATCAGATTCAGCACTTCTCGAATGCGAGGTAGGTGTTCTACCACAAGGTCACTACAGGACTGAACTATTGCTGCTGAAAACTAAAAGAGAAAGAAATAAACCCAGACACAAAGATTTTCACTACAAATTGAAAGTTTATCGAATAATACAATGTATACCTACAACCATTAACACAACTATGCGAAACATCTAACGACAACAGTAAAGAACAGCAGAACAATGCATATACTACAGTGCAATCAAAATTAAGCAACGAAATTTTACATTCTTGCATATGTCTTCCGGACGACGGGTGGGGCACTAACAGTGCAGAGACATCGTCTCCAGTAAATCGCGAAATGTCACTTTCCAGCGTGCGTGTCGTGCTCGACGTCCTTGATGAGGCAGTGTCGAGCAGCTACAGCAGCATCCACTATCACCGACATGAGCGACGCTAGGAACGTTGTAGGCCGTGATCTTGCACCACCGTCTTCGGTCGCTATGCCCAGCCGCCTAGACTGGGTCACGAAACGGCGGTTGCACGGCGGCTAGGCGCAAAGCAACAATGGAGAACAACATGCAATTCTCGGTATATCGGCGCGAGCAGCTGCTTGGCCAGGACCGTCGTTGCAGTGCATGGTGGTGTTCTACCGTTGTGCCGTCGCAGACGAGTGCAGCAGTCTTCAGGATGGAGTCGTGGCTACACTTGCCAGCGCATTCGGCTGTCTGGATGGCCAGCTGGCACGTCGGAAGTGGAATCACGGCTACGAGCACCTCTTCCGGCTGGTAGGAAAAGTCAGGTGAGGCACCGTTGATGAGCGGCGTCAATGCGACCGTCGTGATGGACCCAGCCTGGGCACGAGCCATGGCATTCCTGTTGGCCATGGGAGCCTCGACAGCGTACGCCTGGACGGGCGTCTTGGCTTGCATGGAGCGCCGAAGACTTCGTAGAAGCAGGACGCACGTACGGGCCTTTCTCCTGAATGCTTCCGAAAAGCTCCGCGAAACCGTGAACCGCAACAGCACCGTGCTTGTGGAACTTGTTCCCCGTAGAACAAAGCTGTGGCCGCACTCACGATGAGCGTCCACGTCAACTGCTAATGATGTCGATGTTGCTGCGGAGAGTGCAGGAACAATTTGAAATGCGCTTCGGGCGCCCCCAACGAATGACGTCCATAGAGTATCTTTGAGAGCTGGCGGCACTACACTTCATCCACCAATGACTGGCTAAGTGTTGCAAAATTTTTGTGTTTTTGACAAATGTTGTATATTATATTTATTTCTCCTTTTCTTGAAATGCATTGCGATACTGGAATATTTACTTTTAAAACCACCTAATGTTTCAAAGTTGCCTATTTAAGGCGTTGATTATGCACTGCGTTGCCTCATTTTAATGATTGAATAAATTAAATATTCTTAGGTCTGAGGTGTTTGCAGTCCCTTACAAAATTATGTTTTTTGCTTCAGCAAAGCGTTATCGCAAATGGAGAATCTTTTAGCAATGAAGAAGAGCTGCATCATCAGCTTCGGATCGACATCTGGTGGCTTGTTATTTGTTTTTGTTTCTTTTTTTAAATGAAGATTGTTTTTTGGGGAAGGAAATGGAAATAAAGGAGGGAGTGAAAGAAGAAAGGAAGGAAGAGGTGTCTTAGTAGTGGAGGGCTCAGGAATAATTTCGACCACCTGGCGATCTTTAACGTGCACTGACATCGCACAGCACACGGGCGCCTTTAACGTTTTGCCTCCATAAAAACACAGCCGCTTCGAACCCGACCGCGGCGGCTGCGTTTTCATGGAGGCTAAATGCTAAAGGCGCCCGTATGCTGTGCGATGTCAGTGCACGTTAAAGATCCCCAGGTGGTCGAAATTATTCCGGTGCCCTCCCCGACGGCACCCCTTCCTTCTTTCACTCCCATCCCTTCCCTTACGGCGCGGTTCAGGTGTCCAACGATATATGAGACAGGTATTGCGTCATTTCCTTTCCCCCAAAACCAATTATTGTTATTTAAAGGAAATGGCGCATTATCTGTCTCACGTATCAGCCGACACGTGAACCGCGCCGTAATAATAATAATAATTGGTTTTTTGGGGAAAGGAAATGGCGCAGTATCTGTCTCATATATCGTTGGACACCTGAACCGCGCCGTAAGGGAAGGGATAAGAGATGGAGTGAAAGAAGAAAGGAAGAATTAGGTGCCGTAGTGGAGGGCTCCGGAGTAATTTCGACCACCTGGGGATCTGCGTTTTTATGGAGGAAAAACGCTAAGGCGCCCGTGTGCTGTGCGATGTCAGTGCACGTTAAAGATCCGCGCCGTAAGGGAAGAGATAAAGCTGGGAGAGAAAAAAAGGAAGGAAGAGGTGCCGTAGTGGAGCGCTCCGGAATAATTTAGACCACCTGGGGACCTTTAATGCGCACTGACATCGCACAGCACACGGGCGCTTTAGTGTTTCGCCTCCATCGAAACGCAGCCGCCGCGGTCGGGCTCGAACCCGGGAATGAAGGAATGAAGGAAGGAAAACGTTTATTGAGCTCTAGAGAGTAGGTGAGCAATTTGGTGGAGTCAGATGTGTCGTCCGTCTTCTTAGCAATGCTGGTCTGCCCCTAGTCCAGGGCAACGCTGGATGCCGCTGCCAGCTGTGCTCGCCGGATCAGCCCAAGTTGGACGTCCTGACGGTCGCTGGAGAGCATTCCTTCACATTGCTCCGCACTCGTGTTTGGTATTTTTGGTGCCACCTCTATTTTCTGGCAGGCCCACGTTATGTGATAGAGCGTGGGTGTTTCATGGCACCATGGTCATTTGTCTGTGTATTTTGTGGGTTGTATTTTGTTGAGTGTATTTAGATACTGGTATGAGCCCGTCTGTAGCAGCCTCAAGGCGACGGCGTCTTCCCTGGAGAGAGATTTATGTGGTGGGGGGTACCGTTTCATGCAGCCCTTGTAGTGGTTTAAGATTGCCGAGTAATCTCTAGGGACAGGTTCGGCTTCCTCGAGGCCGCTTGTGGGGGGAGCTCGGTAAAAAGTGTACCCTCGAGCTACCCTGTCGACCGCTTGGTTGCCTTCCACTCCCGCGTGTCCCGGCGTCCATACTATCGTATGTTTTATTGGTTCTTCTTCTGCATGTGCTTTGTTTGGGCCGGTCCCCAGAGCGGAGTATGCGGAGCGCTCTGTGACCTATTCTAACATGAAGTTTCGGCATGCCGTTAGAGAGTCGGTTAGTATTGTTAAGGATCGCTTAGTCCCGTAGCCCTCCGCTGCCGCTAGAGCGATGGCCACTTATTCAGCCTCGACTACAGTGCAGTCCCGTAGCGACGCGCTGATGATTTCCCGCATGTCCGAGTTTATCACATCCGCTACCGCGTTGGGGTTGTTTTGTCCCGTCCTTCTGGGGTGTATGGCTGCGTCCACATACACCGTTGTTATCTGGCGGGCTAGTGATTTTTGGATGTACGCGGCTCTAGCCTTTCTGCGTTCTTCGTGTAGGTTGGGGTCCATGTTCTTGGGCATGGGGGTCACTCTAATTGTGCCCCGTATGCCGTCCGGGATAGCCGCGGTTCGCTGGATTTCTTGTATTTGTTCGTTGCATCCCAACTTCTGCAGAAGCTCCCTGCCAGACAGAGTCTGCTGTAGTCTCTGCAACTGGGCGACGTGTTGTGCCTCTCTCAGAACTCCGGATGAGCAGCCGAGCTCCTAACCACTCAGCCACCACCAAGATATGTTTGCTTTCCTTAAATTGTTCGGGCAAGGTGTCGCGCCGAACAGACAATGGCGTTCCGTGGATTCCTTAGCAACGCTGCAACACGCTGTCGCGTCCTGCTCGTAAAGACGAAGCTTAAGCGTCCTTCAATTATTTTTTACTCATGGAGTGTCCTGGAGATTTTACTTGCTGCATCCGCGTGTATGCTGCACTGCCCACCCTCACCTGGTCCCTTTCCGCCGCTCCAAAAAACCCTCTGGATATTCCCGTAAGAGTTCTCCCTGTCTTCTAAGCTTCCCTCACTGCTGTTGAACGCGAAGCATTGTCTTCCCAGACGCCGAAGCACATGCGCAAACTATCAGTGAGTGCCACGGCCAGTCAGTCACGTGCGGGCTGGTGTCGACCGACGCTGCCGCTACCAGGCGTCCGCTACTATTCCAAATAAATTTCTCGGGAAAACAAAAAAGCATGAAATCGCCTTCAAGCGGGAAGCGAAAAGAGAACACCCAGCAGCGAAGGACCTCTATAACCTGAGCCGATGGCGTCACTTCCCGCCGCCCCGACCGAAAATTGTGACATCTTAACGACCTCAACTATAAGACAAAGGGCGAGCTCTCCCCAAAATCACGGAGACGAAGTATTAGCGGTGCCCCTCCGGAGGCCAACGCCTTGCCAGACGCCCAGACGTGAAGACCGATCTGCCAATTCTCTGTTTACAGTTTTACTGGAATTTTTCTGTCACGCGAATAAATAACGAACGAGTATTACAAAGCACGCTATCGCCAGAGAATAGCACAGGAGTGAAAGAGACGCCAGCGCGCAGCTCGGAAGCCACAAAAACCTCTCTTCTTTACAAGAGCCATTTAGTTTCGCAGCCCCGATAACCGTTTGAAAAAGGATAAGTCTGTGTGCTTCAGTCTTCGTCCAGTCCTTGCTGCCTGTGCGCAGTGCTGACTTCCTGCTCACACGAGTACGGTCAGGGGTTTGAAGTTACCCCGCATTATAGGCTTCTGGACTGATTTGGTAATGCGAGTGCAATTAAGTGTGAATCCTAGATACATGTGTAAACACTGTACGAAATAGACGTTGTGAAACTTTTATTTTATCATGTACGTTCTTTGAGCAAATTTGAATACGTTCAGGTCAGCGTAGAAAAATTTGTGCGCTTACCTTTTTTTTTTGTCTATATATGTTTGTGTACATAAGGCTTCGTATCTGTGATTGCACTGGAGACACCAGGAAACACCGTATCTGAAGGCGGTAGAACAGGGGATTCGTACGCCAGCGTATTCCCAGCCTTCTCAAACGTGACGGACGGGAGCTGTTCAGAGGAACGCTAGCATGCACTTGCCGATAGGCCAGTCGGCGAATCAGGCAAGCAGAGATGGAGGAGGTATCCGCTTCTGCCATGGCTGCCTTTGAAATAAGAGACATTAATGGGGCATGCAGACATTTAAATTCAGTTTTATATTCTTAGTAAAAGCGGAACGTTTACGTTCTTGTTGGCATAATGATGTTTGTTCGGGAGCAAAAGAAATATCTGCTGCTGAGAAAACTGGATTTAAGGATGGAACCATTTTTTTCAGCGGCTCGAGTGAAATTCTTGAGGTCAGTTATGAACAGCGGTCCGCGATCAGCTTTGGAGGTGAGTGGCAGTGTGGCCTAACCTCAGAGATATCCGCAGCTTCAGGCATTGACTTGTCAGTACGTTCTTTTGATTGCTGTGGCCGCGATGCCTGTATATCATTTTTGGCCTTCGATCACATATGAAAGATTCGTTTTCAGTGATTGCGCCTTTTTAGTCATTAGAACGAAGCAATCAATCTATTCAGGTGAACTTCATTCTCTCCTCCCTCTCTAAAATGCGGACATGCACCTGTCACCTGTCCGCCTTACCTTCAGGGCATTCAAATCTAACTCGTAGTGTTTTCGAAAAGTGTGCAGGAGTGCGCGTTATGAGGAGGCCACCATGGTTCACTGCTCACGAGATTCGGATGCTCAGCGCGAGGTCTGGGGATCGAATCCTCGACGCGGCGGCCGCATTTCCAGGAAAGCGAAATACAAAAATCGCCGTCCCGTGTACTTTGTGATGTCAGGGCACGTTAAAAGGCCGCCGAGGTGGCTCAGTGGTTATGGGGTTCGGCTGCTGGCCCGAAAGACGCGGGCTCGATCCCGATCGCGGCGGTCGAATTTCAATGAAGGCGGAATTCTAGAGGCCCGTGTACTGTGCGTTGTCAGTGCACTCTGGAAAACCTCAGGTGGTCGAAATTTCTGGAGCCCTTCACTACGGCGACTCTCATAGCCTGAGCCGCTTTGCGACGTTAAAACCATATAAAAGAAAAACAAAACACGCACGGTAAACATCCGTGAAATAATCTGGAGCTTTCCACTACGGCATTTCTTCGTCTCCATCTTTCTTGCTTTTACTCGATTCCTCAATCACCGTCTTCCTTAACGGCGCAGTTGAAGTGTCCTCTAAGAGGGAAGCAGTTTCGCCGCTTTTAAAAGCGCTTGTTTTGCATTTGTATTTTTGCCCTACGCGAAGAGCTCTCAGAGGGCGTGGTAAGAAACCTGCGCTGGAGTTATCCCTATATGGATGCGGTTAGTATATGATCCTTAGCGTCGTAACACAGGGCCTCTTCGATTTACCGGGCTCAGACAGCCCACTGGCTGCCAACCAGTTTGCCGCTGACAGGAAAGCGTATCGCGTTCACAATGTCTGGCGGCCAACGGAACCAGCCAGGCAGCAGTCACGGCGACGGATCCCGGAGGGCAGATGCTCTCCGTATAGCTTCGCGTTCTGCTGCGTCTCGTTGCTGCGCACGTGTACGGCAGAAACAGACTGCTTGGGACGGAGAACAATTAACGACCTGAAGTTATTGAGGTCTGCCGCAGACTGCAGAACAGACCCCCCCCCCCCCCCGCCCCAGTTGTTGATTCTCGCACCCTTATAACATCGGCGACGACAACGCGAGCGTGTGCCTTCAGTGCACCGTGTGCTGTGTAAGCTTCGAGAAATCCTCAAAAGCATGTGCCGAGCTATCGCAATCTAACGTCTTCAGTAGCTACCGCATCGGAGGGAAAAATTGCCCGTGCGTTGCTCATCAAACGACACGCCGTACTCTCGGATTATCGCGTGTTTGTTTACTGCGCAGTAAGTATGACTGGAATGACCACAGAAGATCGATCCTGCATGCATGGTGGTGACTCACTCTGCTGTGGTCGTTGCGCTTTCTATGATCGTCAGCTGCGTCCTGTGGGCTGTTTGCGGAAAAGATTCGGAATACGCTCCGCTCAACTGTAGTCTGTCGCCCGCGCCCGCCGGCAAGGAATGCAGGTGTAATCTCGACAAAGGGATTAGCTGATTTGAGCGTTCATCTAGAACAAGTGGGTGTACAGTACTATCTGCGTATCGTATCTTTAATGCTACAGCTTTACCGCAGAGGACTAGCACGTACCGCGTGGGCTTACGTGTTGATCCGCGCTGGGAAATTTGTCTTTGCTTATTCGAACGCGAGCTGATGCGTGCGTAAAGTACTTCTGAGATATTCGAAGCATTTGTAGCAGAAGCCCCGAGCATCAAGCTGTACGGCAGTCGGCGACGACCTGCTCGGCATTCTCCCCAAGAGCCGTACGCGACAGGTGTGTGGCCACATATGTGCCCGCACAGATGTCTCGAGCAGTGTGTTCGTGAGGGCTTTTAATAAAGGACAGGTTTCAATCAATCAAGCGTTTCTCGAAGAACATCCGCCTTTCCACTGCGCAGAAAGCAATGAAGACCAGGGTCTCGTAACGCGCTCAATCACTCCTTGCCAAGCACGTTCAACACATGCATGTATGCGCGCGACTGAGCGCGTACTCGGAGCTGGAATCTGCGGCCGCTTTCGTGAAAAGCCTCTAAAGTCATCGCAATATCAGCTCAGCCGGACGAACGAAATGATTGAATCAGGTATGAAGCGAGCATTTGTGCTTGCCAGGTCGTGAGAAGGTCGAACTGTGGACACTCACGTACGCAAAACTTACAAATAACCAACGATAACTACCGGAAAATGCGTTATTGTAGGCGACACAGACGATATGCACCGTAGTGTAGTCGAAACAAGCGCCTGCATCGAGCTAGGGATCCAAGAAAACATCGCATGAAGAACCACGTTACTTCTAGTCCATATAAAAATGGCCGAGCGCGCTTCCCGCTACCATACCACCTCTGCGTCGTCTGCTAGTTACCCGAGCGCTGCCAAGCTGCCCAGCCAGAGAAAAACGAACGCGTTCTTGCCAGCCATTGGAAGTGCGCGGAGTATCCCGAGAAAAAAAGAGCACCTGGCACCGCACTCTGGAAACCCGCGGTCATCAAGAGGTGGATGATCGAAAAATTGGTTTTTAGAATTGTTCTTGAGGGAAGGAAATGCCGCAGTAACTGTCTCACATATCTCGGCGCACACCCGAACCGCGCTGTAAGGGAAGGCATAAAAGAGGAAGCGAAAAAAAAGATAATCGAAGAGGGCACAAAGTGCAGGGAACAAGCACATCTAGCGGTTTTGCGACGTTACTGCACGTGCATATATGCAGCTGTGCGCGGTATGCCGTGCAGGGAACACAAAAACATGGAACGCTCTCACCTAGGCGCGCGTCTCACGTACTTGGAAATCTGCTGTCGCCCTTGACGCGACCCATTTGTGGCCGGCAACCAATCACTCCGCCGTTACTGTTGTGTACTGCATCTAATCGGCGTACATTTTTTTTAAATGTCTCGAAGTGTGTGCTTATCCGCCCCTGTAAGACAAGCAATAACACATACGTGTACAAGCATACGTGCATGCGCACACAGAACACGTCGACACTCTCTCTTAGACACACTCACACTAATTCACGCGCTCTCCCTCACGCACCCTCAATCTCACTTCCCTTGTTTTGCCAACAGAAAAATCATGACGCCGACGAAATAGCTCCGTTGGCGGGTCAGTGATTCGTTCCGCTGCCAAACATGTGACACCCGTCTCAAACGGTAAAGCTCAATTCTACCCCTTTTCGGGATTGTAAGGGGCAGGCTACTTTCCATAGCCATCCACACTGGAGAGCCGAGAAGGATTAGGAACCTGGGATGCAATGGAAGCCGCAATTACCACTTCCCGCAGCCCAGGAGAGTGCATTAACATAAGGCCACGGTCGAAAACCTTTTTCCGAAGCATTTCACCCCAGAAAACCCGAGCACCCGGCCGGGAGAAATCTTGTACCCACGAGACACCCGGTGGGTACACTACCCGGGCACCGACGATCAGATCCAGCGCTTCTTGAATGCGAGGCAGGTGCTTTACCACAAGGTCACTACAGGACTGAACTATTTCGGCTCAAAATTAAAAGAGAAAGAAATAAACCCTGACACAAAGATTTTCACTACAAATTGAACGTTTATCGAATAATACAATGCATACCTACAACCATTAACACAATTATGCGAAACACCGAACGACAACAGTAAAGAACAGCAGAACAATTAATACACTACAGTGCAATCGAAATTAACCATCGAAAATTTTTAGCCTTGCAAATGTCTTCCGGACGACGGGTGGGGCATTAACAGTGCACACACATCGTCGGTAGTAAATCGCGAAATGTCATTTGCCAGCGCGCGTGTCGTGCTCGACGTCCTTGATGAGGCAGTGTCGAGCAGCCACAGCAGCATCCACTATCACCGACATGAGCGATGCTAGAAACGTTGTAGTCCGCGATCTTGCACCCCCGTCTTCGGTCGCTATGCCCAGCCGCCTAGACTGGGTCACGAAACGGCGGTTGCACGGTGGCTAGGCGCAAGGCAACAACGGAGAACACCATGCAAATCTCGGTCATATCGGCGCGAGCAGCTGCTTGGCCAGAAGCGTCGTTGCAGTGCCTGGTGGCGTTCTACCGTTGTGCCGTCGCAGACGAACGCAGCAGTATTCAGGAAGGAGTCGTGGCTACACTTGCCAGCGCATTCGGCTGTCTGGATGGCCAGCTGGCACGTCGGAAGTGGAATCACGGCTACGAGCACCTGTTCCGGCTGGCAGGAAGAGTCAGGTGAGGAACCGTCGATGAGCGGCGTCAATGCGACCGTCGTGATGGACCCAGCCTGGGCACGAGCCGTGGCGTTCCTGTTGGCCATGGGAGCCTTGACAGCGTACGCCTGGACGGGCGTTTTGGCTTGCATGGAGCGCGGCAGACTTCGTAGAAGCAGGACGCACGTACGGGCGTTTCTCCTGAATGCTTCCGAAAAGCTCCGCGAAACTGTGAACCGCAACAGCACCGTGCTTGCGGAACTTGTTCCTCGTAGAACAAACCTGTGGCCGCACTCACGCTGAGCGTCCACGTAAACTGCTAATGATGTCGATGTTACTGCGGAGAGTGCAGGAACAATTTGAAATGCGCTTCGGGCGCCCCCAACGAATGGCGTCCATAGAGTATCTTTGAGAGCTGGCGGCGCTACACTTCATCCACCAATGACTGGCTAGGTGTTAATAATATTTTGAGTATTTGACGAATATTGTATATTTTTTATTTCTCATTTTTTGAAATGCATTGCTCTACTGGAAGATTTACTTTCAAAATCACCTAATGTTTCAAAGTTGCCTATTTAAGGCGCTAATTATGCACTGGGTTGCCACATTTTAATGATTGAGTGAATTAAATATTTTTAGGTTTATTTAATTCTTATGTCTGAGGTGTTTGCAGTCCCTTGCAAAAGTATGTTTTTTTTTTACTTCAGCAAAGCGTTATCGCAAATGGAGAATCTCTTAACAAAGAAGAAGAGGTGCACCATCAGCTTCGGATTGACCTCTGGTGGCCTGTTATTTGTTCTTTTTTTGAAAATGGAAATAGGTTTTTGGGGAAAGGAAATGGAAATAAAGGATGGAGTGAAAGAAGAAAGGAAGGAAGAGGTGCCTTAGTGGAGGGCTCCGGAATAATTTCGACCACCTGGGGATCTTTAACGTGCACTGACATCGCACAGCACACGGGCGCCTTTAACGTTTCGCCTCCATAAAAACGCAGCCGCTTCGAACCCGACCTCGGCCGCTGCGCTCCAGATCCAAGCCTGTCGGTTTGGATCTGGAGCGTGTGCAACCCGCACATATGCCGTTGCGACAAACTGTGCATCGCGGTCGGCATCCGCAGCCACCAACGTTTATCGCAGTCTGCATGCATTAACCCCCCCCCCCTCTCTCTCACACACACACACATGAACAGCCAGCACTCTGGAAGCAGAAGATTCAGCCATCTCTCTCGCAATACGCTCCATTGAGGAGTAAGAAACAAACCCTCACCATCACCAGCTATCAAGCTGTCTGCTGCAATTACGGCATGTGCAGAATATGCGCCCGCGCAGATCATATCCTCAAAAGCAGACCACACCAACGAGCCGATTTTATTTCCACACTTGGTCACTACTAGCTCCGAAGAAAACCAGCGCACGCGCTATGGTGGTGGTGGTAGTGGTTTTATTAAAAATAATAGTAAAAAGGAAGGAAAAGATTTTTGCTAGCCCCGGCATCTGCCATAGACAACCCACGAGCTCATTATAACCGTGCCCCGCAAGTCGGCTCTATACCATCACAGCCGATGTTCGTACAGTACAGCGCATTCCTCCAACACCATAGGCTCAACCGACACACGTACCCCTCGCCACACAAACACCTGACGTGGAATCGAGGAAGGTGGTGGTGAAACCTTTAATGGACACAGGGTAGTTTAGGACACGCAGGTGCTTCGGCCCCCCGCACGGCCATACTTCACTCGAGGAAGCGGTTGCATGGAAACTGCTCCACACCAAAGCCTACCGCTTTCTTAGGCTCCCCAGCTGACAGGAAAGGCCGTAGGAGTTCTGTAGTAAGGGTCGCTCCCCGCACAGGGTGCAAAAAAAAGTTCGTCACAGCTGTCATCCATTCCCTTTTTAAGCCGTTCCCTGAAGGCGTGTTTGAGGTGTCCACAGAGTGAGTCAGGTGGCGCCTTCAATCCGAATTTTTGTTGCCTTAGATTACACCATCAAGAGGGGACGCTCTTTGACAGCTTGCAGTTATATGTGTCGTTTTGTTGTTATTTTCGAGATTCGTTGATAAATAAAATCAAGTAAAAGAATGCGCAAGTATGTCCGTGTTACCTGTGTGTATTTGAGTCATTTTATGCGAATACACGCATGAATTTAGGGAGAGCTTAAGAACCGGAGGAAGCCTCTGAAAGGTTGTTCAGAAGGTAGGCCTGAACCGCGAACAGTTTTAACAACCGGCTTTGGCAAAGGTGAATGGTGGATTACATTGTGTCCACACGTGTTTTATTATATGTTTGAGACGAGTAAATCTCTACCTCTCTTTGTGTGTCCATCAATGACAGTCCGTGCTATGGTGCGTGCGTGAATAGCGCATGTGCTTGAAAGGGCAAACTGTATTATAACAGAAGAATTCAGAACCGCAGGCCCCTGGGTCCCCGCTCGACCCAGATAGCGCTTAAGTGTTTGCCGCCTGGTACAGTCTGTCGTGCTGGATGCCTTTGTCACCTTTGTCACATTGTAAAAACCGCCCCTTCGTGAAATAACACGTGCGCTGACATGAGATTTTTCTCTTTTGGCTCGCGCTTTTCATGGACAACCACGGGAGATGGTCGTTTTTTTCCTTCCCAAATTTGTCCTTCGCTTCCTCGTTGTTAGCTTTGGACGGTATTTTACACAAGCAGCGCAAGCCCAATGGAGCTATCGTCTCATCTCAGTCTTAAAAGAAAAGAACGTGGATTAGCTCAGATAATTCATAATATAAAGCGAAAGCTGTTGGAGTTCATTCTGTTTATTGCCGTTTGCGTTGACAACGTTCTAGACACCGATTATGTTTGTGAAATCAACTGCGTATAACCGGCTACCTGGCTCAGTGGACGCTTCATTTGCGCTTTTAAGGTACGTGGTGTGGCGGTACTGAGAGAGAAAAAAAGGTTTTTCCAGAAAGGAAATGGCCTAATAGCTGTCTCGCATATCTCGGTGGACACCCGAATGGCGCCATAAAGGAAGGTAAAAAAGAGAGATTGAAAGAGGCGCCGTAGTGGAGGGCTTCGGAATCGACAACCTGCGAGACGCGCAATTTCCTTAACACTGAGTTTATTAACACGACAGCCTTAAGCGCCCCGCGACGCAGAAAAGCCGGTGTCGTCGGCGTCGGCCGTGAGCGGAGAATCCTAGAAGCATTAATATATTAAAGCAAGTAGTAAATTGGTCGAGGTGGGGAATCGAACCAGGGCTTCCGGAGTGCGAGACGAGCTCGCTAACCACACCGTCACGCCAGCTCGATGGTTTGGAATGAACAGAGGCGCGCCTAGTGAATACGGTGTCTTAGAAGGGTGCTTTTTTCTTTCACTTACGGCGCGGTTTGGGTGTCCAACGAGATACGTGAGACAGGCGTCATTTACTTTCCTTAAAACCAATTTTATTTTCATTTTCCTTGGTTATGGCGGGGTTTGGGTGAAAAATTAAATTGGTTTTTGGTGAAAGGAAATGGTGCAGTATCTGTCTCACAAATTGGCCGACACCCGAACCGCGCCGTAAAGGCTGATTCACACGACGGACCGTTCGTTCGCGACCTGCGCTTCACGTGTTCGTTCGTCACCAAATGAGAGGCGTGATCTCGGCCGGCGGACCGGACAACCAAGGAAAGTCAAGTGCCTCCTCTCGCGGGAATTAGCGGCGGCCCGCGAAGATGCGCGCTCGAGCTCCGGTAACCATCGCTTTTGCTAATATTTCAGCTGCCGCATTTCGCCGAGTGACGTTGAGCTGGCGCGCGTTATGACAAGCTGACCTGCATTCGCTGCCATGACAAATCGATCGACGGGGCTAGCAAGACGACTAGGCCATTGTGGAATTGGACAAAGGCTTCACCTGCACCATTCAGTCGCAGTCATGGGTCGTATATGCGGTTCCAGCCCTTCGGATTTCTTATGTCTTCCTTCATGTCTAGTTCTGGGTGGATATTTTTGTAGCGGAGCTACACTTGGCTACCAGTTGAGGATTTCGTGGTACACGCGTGAGGACAGTTGTGCGCTTGCGCCGTTACCATGGTACATGCGAGAGGAAAAGTTGTGCGCATGCGCCTTTACCATGGCAACCGGGGAGGAGGAGAGGTGCACCGCGCGCTTCGTCGCCGCCGTTGCCGCTCTTTCTTCTAGGGTCCTCCTTTATCCCTTTCCCTTATGGCGCGGTTCAGGTGTCTGCCGATATGTGAGACAGATACGGCGCCATTTCCCTTCCCCAAAACCGATTTAACCTTACGCCGCGTTCCGTGGTGTCGTTCTCCATGGCAGGCGCCGCATGGATCACACCTACCGTGCCGCTGAACGCATCAAAGTGCACCGGCGTTTTATGAAAATTTGGTTTTGAGGGAAAGGAAATTGGGCAGTATTTGTCTCACTGTATGCGCGGACCACCTTATCCGCGCCGTAATGGAAGGAATAAAGGAAACACTTAGAGAGAAAGGTAGGAAGAGGTGCCGAAGTGGAGTGCTCCGAAATAATTTCGTCCACGTCGGGATCTTTAACGTGCACTGACACCCCACAGCCCACGGGTGCCTTAGGGTTTCGCCTCCATCCAGACGCAACCGCCGCGGTCGGGTTCGAACCTTGGTACTCCGGATCCTGGACTGGAAGGATTGACCTTGTGTATCTGAGAGAAAGAAACCAGTCTAAATGCAGTGTAGGCAGCATTGAGACAGCTGCGTGTTACTCAGCCGATCATCGGGCAGTGTTTATCTCTGTCAAAAGAATTTAATAAATAAACAATGCGTCTCACCGAATACTTCTTCAATGCTTAACATTTTAGACACAACAACAAACTCGGCAACATGCGTAACCAGCGTAGAACTACAGCTCTCGCTACGTATATCCTGGAATAGCTGAGCTAAGCCACTGCCAATTTTTTGGGGAAAGGGGGATCCTAATGCGCCTCCTGTTCTCCTTGTTAATTCCCTCCGTTTCTTCTATAATTAGTCGTTAGGGAAAGGAAATGGCGCAGTATCTGTCTCACATCTCGGCGGACACCTGAAGTGCGCCGTAAGAAAAAGAATAAAGGAGGGAGTGAAAGAAGAAATGAAAGAGGTGTTGTAGTGAAGGGCTTCGGAATAATTTAGACCACCAGGGGTTTCCGGGTTCGAACGCGACCGCGGCGGCTGCGTTTTTATGGATGGAAAACGCTAAGGCGTCCATGTGCTATGCGATGTCAGTGCTCGTTAAAGATCCCCAGGTTGTCGAAATTATTCCGGAGCCCTCCACTACGGCACCTCACTCTTCCTAACTTGTTTTACTGCCTCCTTTATCCCTTCCCTTACGGCGCTGTTCAGGTGTCCAACGATATATCAGACAGATACCGCGCCATTTCCTTTCCCCCAAAACCAATTATTATATCTAACGTGCACTGACATCGCCTAGCACACGTTCGCCTTAGCGTTTCGCCTCCGTCGAAATCCGGAGTACAGCATACTAACAGCACGCTGCATGGGAAAAACGTACTCCATCGTAATCACTTTCGACGCAGCTGCGGTCCCTCACTCCATCAAATACATGGGAGCCATCCACCGCTGCACGCCATATCGCGGCAGTCCGGGTGCCTGCACTAACTGTAGACAGCCGGGTCACCGCCACGACGTATGCCCAAGCCCCAAGACCATTCTTTGCCCCCGCTGTGGAGCACAACACTCGGAACAAGACCGCCCTTGCGCGCCCAAGTGCATTCTGTGCGAGGGCCCTCACCTTAAGGTGTATCCATGCAGACGGCGGGCCACGGACTGGCCTGCGGACCGGTCACGTGGGTCGACCGCGCGTGGCCCGGCTGGGACTGGCCGGCGAGAGCATCCACACGACGGACCAAAAGAGCAGACGACAAGGCGGGCCAAGCCTCTGTGATCAGCTTGCAGCAACGCTTGTCTCACGCTTCGACATTCGGCAGCTAGAACAAGCGGAATCCGCCGCCGCGGCAGAGATTCCGCATAAATACCCAGCATGAAAGCTCGGTCAGTACGGGACTGATTTCTGGCGAGGTGAGGAGGAGGTTGCATTCCTACGGCGACAAACATGGCGGCGCGCTTCCAAGCAGGACCGCTCGTTTCGGTCTCACTTCGGCGTTTTTACTGCCTTTTATTGGGAAAGCAATAATACGCCCGGTCTAACCACCCGTCGTGTATGCCGTCCTCTACCCAAAGCCGGTGCTGCGCTTGGCAGGTAGTGTGACGTCAGCTGTCTCCGTTGCTATGACGACGCGTGACGTCAGCTTGCTCCCTGCCGCAGCTAGAAGGGAGCCGCTCGTTGCGTGTGCGGTCGCCCCCGAGCCGGCGCCGCGCGTAGCAGGTGGTCTCTCCGTTGATATGACGACCTCCTCGCCTTCCGCTCGCTGCGTGGCGGCTTCACTGGGATATGCAGCGGGGCGCTACGCGTTGGTTGATCAGTCTCGCAGTGGAAGTTACCGACGAAGAGTCTATATCTGAATCTAGTTGCTCTACTGCTTCGGAACAGTTAAATTCTAAGGCGAAAGATCAGCAAGCTAGGAAGAATGAGAGAGAGAGGATGCAACGTGCCCAGGAAACAGAGGAACAACGAAAAGAACGATCGCGAAAACGACGAGAAGCCGAAGCAGCTAAGCGGGCCACTTTAGATGGTGAGTCTAGTCGTGCTATACGGAATGAAACTATAAGATGACGACGTTCCGAGGAAACAGAAGAACAACGGGCCGAACGTCTTGAAAATCGGAGGAGGAAAAATGTGCTTGTTTCTACTGAAGAACCTGTGCAAATAAGTGACTACATCGAACGAGTGGCTCAGTTTGCATCAGCTACACGCGAATTCACAATTCGCAATCAGCTTTCGCAATTCAACCAGGTTTACCCGGAGCTAAACCGCGGTAATTTTTTAATGCGTTCATTTTCCATAAATGGGGCACCCATTTTTCGCTTGGTCTCACCTCGCCTATAAGAGGATGTATGAGGGAAATATTTGCTTTATTTTTTATTTAAAGTGACAATTCTGCCAATGCTGGGCTGAAGAGTAGCGTAGTTTTTTTGGCAGAAATAGTTACCCGTCCTAACAACTAGATGGCGCCACAAGGCTGAGCTGTCCGCCTCTCTGTGAGAACATACGCTGAACTATAAGTACGAAATGCGAGAAATGCTGTAACGTGCCGAAGCATACCTGCGGTTAATGTACATTAGAGTGCATACGCTTGCGGCACGTACACAGCGTCAATTATTATTATTTTCTAACCAGATCTGTGTACGTCGCGAGCGCAGACGTTGCAACTAATTTCGCTCGCCCTCGCCACCGAATGCCCAATTATGAATGAGCCATTAAGCTATACTAAGGCTAAAAAGTAAAATGTAGCGTCTTCAGACCACGTTGACATGTTAACAGTGGACGCAAAAGTACTTTCGCCGGTATCGCCTCGACTGCCGGGAACACTGAGCCGGGAAAGAGCAGTGTGGTGTAGTGTCCAGACTCGATGTATGCTAGTAGGCTAAAATGTCCGTGGTCTGCCGCCAGAAAAATGTTCTCGCATTTCTCGCGCGATTCGGCCCACGGACCATGTGCGGACCTCGTAGACTGGAAGCGAAACAGCACGTGAGCGTTAGTCCGCGGGCCAAGAACGGGTCCGTGGTCCGTCGTCTAGATAGACATTTATACCGGCACGAGATCCTGCGGGGACGAAGCCTTCACCAGAAATGAAAACAGCCCATCCACACACAAACGCAGAAGCAAGATACGGTCGCAGCCAGGGACACTTTTCCCCAGTGGTCGTCCGGTTACATCCAGCCCAACCAAGACAAGCTAGCTTGGGCAGTGCCATTTAAAACAAGCCTGGAACACCTCCCCCCCCCCCCCACCGCAATCTACAACACGCCCTGCCAAAATTCCAGGCGTAGGCAGAGGCGGGTAATAACCCGGTCACATGGACAGTTTCAATGGCCATCGAGTCGAGGGCCTTCGAACTTCTCAATCACCATCGAACTCGAAGGAGTTGTATCACTGCTACACGGCCAATCCCAATGGTCATTGAAATGGTTCTCGTGTCTTACGACATGCTTGTGTGGCGCCAGAATCGCTACTTCAGATTTTGTGAAAATAACTAAACTATTTGATGAATGTATACCAAATGCTGAAATACACGCATACGCGCATGTCGTTTAAAACCCTTTTAATTGCACGTACGCGACGGACAGATACATACATACACTGCTGTAGACACTCTAATACAAGACGAACCAAAACCAAGCCAGTCCAACTGCGTCGGAGGGCTGCTTCGTCAGGCTTCATCATCATCATCATCAGCCCTACTACACCCACTGCAGGGCAAAGGCCTCTGTCATGTCTCTCCAATTAACCCTATCCTTTGCCAGCTGCATCCACCCTTTGCCTGCAAACTTCTTAATCTCATCCGCCCATCTAACCTTCTGCCGCCCCCTGCTACGCTTACTTTCTCTTGGAACCCACTCCGTTACCCTTAAAGACCAGCGGTTATCTTGCCTTCGCATTACATGCCCTGCCCAAGCCCATTTCTTTCTCTTGATTTCGACTAGGATGTCATTCACCCGTGTTTGTTCCCTCACCCACTCTGCCCGCTTCCGATCTCTTAACGTTACACCTATCATTTTTCTTTCCATGGCTCGCTGCGTTGTCCTTAACTTAAGCTGAACTCTTTTCGTTAGCCTCCACGTTTCTGCCCCGTAGGTGAGTACCGGTAAGATTATGCTGTTGTACACTTTCTTCTTGAGGGAAATTGGTAAACTGCCACTCATGATCTGCGAGAATTTTCCATATGCGCTCCACCCCATTCTTATCCTTCTAGTTATCTCCCTCTCATGATCCGGATCAGCTGTCACTACCTGCCCTAAGTAGACGTATTCCGGCACAATTTCTAGGCTCTCGCTGCCAATTGTGAACTGTTGTTTCCTTGCTAGGCTGTTGAACATTACCTTGGTATTCTGCATGTTAATTTTTAGACCCATCGATCTGCTCTGCCTGTCTAACTCGTTGATCATGATTTGCAGTTCACCTCCTGAGTGACTCAGCAAGGCAATGTCATCAGCAAATCTCAGATTATTTAGGTATTCTCCATTTATTCTTATTCCCAACTGTTCCCAATTCAGGCCTCGAAATACCTCCTGCAAACATGCGGTGAACAGCATTGGCGAGATCGTGTCTCCTTGCCTGACGCCCTTCCTTATTGGAATTTTATTGCTGACTTTATGGAGGACTATAGTAGCTGTGCAGTTGCTATATATATCTTCCAGTATTTTGACATAAGGCTCTTCTACCCCCTGTTTACGCAATGCCTGTATGACTGCTGAGGTTTCCACTGAGTCTAATGCTTTCTCGTAATCAATGAAAGCTATATATAGAGGTTGGTTATATTCTGCGCATTTCTCTATCACCTGATTGATGGTGTGAATATGATCTATTGTAGAATATCCTTTACGAAAGCCTGCCTGATCATTTGGTTGATTAAAGTCTAACGTTGCCCTGACTCTATTAGCGATTACCTTAGTAAATACTTTGTAGGCAACGGATAGTAAGCTGATCGGCCTGTAATTTTTCAAGTCCTTGGCGTCTCCCTTCTTATGAATTAAGATAATGTTTGCATTCTTCCAAGCTTCTGGTACAGTCGAGGTCATAAGGCATTGCGTATACAGGGTGGCTAGTTTTTCTAGCACGATGTCCCCTCCATCCTTCAACAGATCTGCTGTTACCTGATCCTCCCCAGCTGCTTTTCCCCTTTTCATTGCTTCTAAGGCTTTCTTTACTTCATCTTTCGTTACTGGCGGGATGACGCATTGCTGTGCACTGCTGTCTTTCTCATTAGCGTTCTGATTACATTGGCTACTGTACAGGTCTGTGTAGAACTCTTCGGCTACGTTAACTATCTTATCCATATTGCTAATGACATTGCCCTGCTTGTCTCTTAATGCATACATCTGGTTTTTACCTATGCCTAGTTTCCTCTTCACTGTTTTTAGGCTACCTCCGTTCTTTAGAGCATGCTCGATTCTCTCCATATTAAACTTCCTTATGTCGGCTACCTTGCGCTTATTTATTAACTTTGATAGCTCCGTTAGTTCTATTCTATCGCTAGTGTTAGATGCCTTCATGTTTTGGCGCTTCTTAATCAGATCTTTCGTCACCTGAGATAGCTTCCCGGTATCTTTTCGAACTGTCCTACCGCCTACTTCTACTGCGCACTCCGTAATTATTGATGTTAGGTTATCGTGCATTGAATGAACATCAAGATCATCTTCCTCAGTTAAAGCCGAGTATCTGTTTTGCAGCGCTATCCTAAACTCCTGTGCTTTCCCTCTTACGGCTAACTCGTTAATGGTCTTCTTCTTCGCTAGCTTCTTCCGTTCCCTCTTCAAGTCTAGGCTAATTCTAGACCTTACCATTCTATGGTCGCTGCAACGCACCCTTCCGAGGACGGCCACATCCTGAATGATGCCAGGTTTAGCGCATAGTATGAAGTCTATTTCATTTTTAATCTCACCATTGGGGCTCTTCTAGGTCCACTTCCTGTTTTCTCGTTTGCGGAAGAAGGTATTCATGATCCTAAATTATTTCTATCCGCGAATTCGACTAATAACTCTCCCCTGCTATTTCTAGAACCTATCCCATAGTCACCTACCGCGTGGTCGTCAGCCTGCTTCTTGCCCACCTTCGCATTGAAGTCGCCCATCAGTACAGTGTACTGCGATTTTACTCTATTCATTGCTGATTCTACGTCCTCATAGAAGCTTTCAACGGTCTGGTCATCATGGCTGGATGTGGGTGCGTAGGGCTTAACGCCTGGAAAATCGCCTTGATATCTGAAAAACAAAAGCTATTTGTCTCTTGAAACTTTATGTGAGGATGAGAATGGGCAAATAGAAGGCGAATGCAATAGTTTAGAACACGATATTGTGTTGAGGAATTAGCGTCGAAGCAGTTATCGCTGTGAAACAGGCGGGCAGGGCGCCGCCATGTTGTCAACGCTATGTACGCAAGCAAAGCAACGACCGCAACTCAAAAATTAATGCCATTAATTCGCTTCAAACCAGACTGGTACAATTTTAAAACTATGGTACAGACTCGTTGCATTAAAGTTTATGCGAATAATGTTTGTTGATGCTTTTGTACTGTGAACGTATCGTGTACGAAAGTGCGCTTGGCGACGCTCGAAGCAAAGCTAGCAACCTTGGGCAGCGCTCGAAGGCCCTCAAAATCTCGATGGAGTTCCACACTGCTTTGTTGACTCAATCGACTATTGACTCGATGGCCATTGAAACTACCCGTGTAGCAGCGCTCGGTCGCCTTTGAGTCGGTAGGCTGTGGGTTCGAGGGCCTTTGAAATGCCCGTGTGACAGGGGTGTAAAGAAGAAGCTACAGCAGCCCGAGCAGAAGCCGCCGCCCTTCGACAACAGATCGCAAGACTGGAAGCCCAGATAAGTGCTCCTGCCACGGGATCTCCCATTCTATTTACCTCCGCTCCTACCACATCCTACCACGAGCGGGCGGGCGGGCGGGCGGGCGGGCAGGCAGGCAGGCAGGCAGGCAGGCAGGCAGGCAGGCAGGCAGGCAGGCTGGCAGGCAGGCAGGCAGGCAGGCAGGCAGGCAGGCAGGCAGGCAGGCAGTGTTAGTATGGAGGTAGCAGCATCCCACCGCTGCCAACCAGTTGTTGGGATGCAGGTAGCGTGGTCGGGCCGGAGAAGGGACGAGGAGCATTGGAGACGAGGTTAAGGAGGGAGAAACAAGGAAAACTTTATACAAAGACTATCTACATACTGTACAGGTGAGAGCAACTGAGAGTGCTTCTCAGTAAAGAGAGTTTCTTGGCGGTCGGAAGTCTCGCCCAGCAAAGGGTCTCTCTCAAGAGGTGGCGGCTCTCTGGTACCAAACCAGCAGCTCATTAAATACCCTTCGTATTCCCCAGATCCCCGGCTGGGGAATACAGTTCGAAGAATGATGTCCAATCAGACGATGACACTGATGGTACCACCCACGGCAGGGCGGTCCTGATGTTCTCTCGCAGCTCGGTCGACGGAAAAAGAACCGGACCCGGTCACTTTGTCGTCAACACAGCCTCAAGGTGGGTGCGCACGTGGGTCCGGACTGCGCCCATGTGGAACAGGAAGGCGCCTGCGTGACACAGGAATGCGGGCTGCCTCCCAGCAGGGGTTGGAAGATCTTGCACTTTGTCGTCTGATGACCGGAACGCGGAACCTCTGTCGAAGGCGCAGCTCTCGGGAAAGTGTCCAACCCCAGCGTGACTGGCGAGGACAAAACTCGGTTCGTCGACTCGATGGAATGCTCGACCACGTGGAAAAGCCATTTTCGTCGCTGCCTCTGCCATTCCTTCCGCGAACGCCAGTCTTTTCAGTAACGTTTCTTTGGTTTTCTGGAATTCCTGGTCGTTGAGTCCGCGTCTATATTCATTTGGGCTGGAAGGCACGCCAGGCATAACAGCAGCCAGGCAGCCAGGCAGGCAGCCAGGCAGCCAGGCAGCTAGGCAGGCAGGCAGCCAGGCAGGCAGCAAGGCAGCCAGCCAGACAGCCAGCCAGCCAGCCAGGCAGACAGGCACCCAGGCAGGCAGCCAGGCAGCCAGCCAGGCAGGCAGCCAGGCAGGCAGCCAGGCAGGCAGCCAGGCAGGCAGCCAGGCAGGCAGCCAGGCAGCCAGTCAGGCAGCCAGGCAGGCAGACAGACAGGCAGCCAGGCAGGCAGCCAGGTAGGCAGGCAGGCAGGCAGACAGCCAGGCAGCTAGCCTGGCAGGGAGGCAGGCAGGCAGTAAACTTTGTAGCAGAGTGCGTGGGGCTGAGCCCCTCATAACGCAGCAGGTCAACTCCATCGCATGGCCAAGGGCTTACGTTCTTCGGCGACCCAGTCAGCCCATTAGGTGCTTATGTCTTTTGGTGCTAAGGGCTTAGGCGCTTGACACTCAAGACAGGCGATGCTTAGGTGCTGCGTCGGTGGAGCTTAGGTGCTTGACACTCAGGACATGTTCTAAGCTGCTTACATGATCAGGGCTTAGGTGCTTAGGTACTTACCGTGCTTACCTGATGACCCGCTCGCTCGGCTGCCGCACCGGCGGAGGCCGAGTAGCGATGCTCGGAGACCGCGTCTTGCGGTCATCCGTGCTAAGGGCGGGGCGGCGGCCCGCGGCGCTTACTGCAGGTCGACGCTCCGTCATTGGCCGGGAATCTGGCTTTTGTTTAATGCTTTTTAGCTGCCGTGCGCCCTCGCGAAAAGCAGATGCATCGCAAGCAGAGCTTTGACGAACGGCTTACACTTCTCTTTCTTCGCCCTCGAAAAGTGAAAATGATGCGAGGAGGACAAGGTTGATGACACGTGACTGGATCGGTTGGGATATGTATCCGAAATCGTCGCCATTTGATTTTCTCATACGGGCACGTAATGTATAGGATAGGAGCCGGTAAGTTAAAGCGCTTTGAAGTATTCATTTTTTCCCGCAGATATTTATTTTTTTTGCATGCACTGTCTCCACTTTGCGTTAGTATTGATGTAAACAAAAGGGTTGTATCGTCAGTGTAAATTGCTTTCCGAATGTTGAGTAAAACGGCGAGTTGAGCTAGTTAATGGATACTGAGTACAATTAGAGAACACTGAGGGAACAATTAAAGAACACTAACATCAATTAGGGAGCACTGAGGACGATTAGAAGTTGACCTCCATCAAGAGGGGACCGCATTCTAATCACGAAGGAAGCGCTCTTACTGAAAACGGAGATGCATAAGCCAGCAAAAGACCAAGAAATGAAATGTAGGTGCCGCCACCACCGGCCGATTTCGCAGGTAAAATGCATGCGTCGACACTGAATTTTGGGCGCAGAAGTGAATGGCAGTGTACCTCCCTTTTCGGTAATAACTTCACGAGTTTGTATTGACTGGCGAGGTCTTTAAGTACAATTTTGCCACCGATAAATGCGTATTTTGTTGACAGACAAATGTCAGGATAGTCAGAAAGGGAGAGAGATTTACTGAGAACAATAACTGCCCAATGGGTGCCCAATAACTCCCTTAGATATGCTGAGGACATACGGTACGTCTGGCGGGTGTCCAGTGGAGTGGATGAATTTGTTCCCTGTTTTTCCTTACATCAATAGCATGCGTGGTGCAGTGGTTGAACAAATCCTGCTCGAAACTTAACAGGCTCCCTCCTGCTGTTTTGCGTCCTATGAAGGGCATGCTGTTGACGCCAAAAGTGGTCACCAGTGCAGGGCGCCGTTAGTATCGGCAACAACTGCCCTTAATTTTTCCTTGAAAATGTAGGCACATAAGGTGCAACGCTGTAGATAGTGAAGCTATACAGTCATATGTACTAAACGAAAACTTGATGTACTCCTTGGAAAGAGGGAATCACAAGTTTTCACTTGGATGTGAAGTCTTCCATTTCGCGCGCACACACAGAGACAAAAATGCAGCCCAAAAGGCAAAACTTTCTTCACACACCTTTTATTATATTGTAACCTCGATCTGAAGGTCATGAAGGATCTGTGGGAGAAAATTCCGGATGGGCTAGCTCTGTTAGGCCAGGATATACGTAACGAAAGCGCGGCGACTTCTGGATCGAAATAGTTAATATATTAAACCCGTGCATTCACTAGACGCACCTTTATTCACGACTAAACCGTTATCTGCCGTAGCGGAGTGGAAGCGTCTCCGCCTCAAACGGCAAAGGCCCTGGTTGAATTCCCAGCCTCGACACAGATTTTTTTTCTGCAGTGAGTGTGCGGCGGTTTCAGTGGCTCCCATTGATGCCGCCACCGAATTCGTTGATTAGCGGTTAAGCGCGTAAGGGCGGGTGAGGGTAAGGGTGGCGAGGCGCGGTGTGACGTCATGCCATATGGCGCGGCGAGGGCGCGGCGTCTATGTTGCCTCGATGCCAGCGCCGCCGTTCGCTGGCATCGAGGCACCCTAGCGGCGTCCGCCGAGCGGCGGCGGTTGCTAGGCAACGGCTCAATGTTTGTCTTTGTGCCTCCTCGAAGCATCGCCACAGCAAAATCAAAAATTAGTGGCCAGTATAGCTTTCGCTATAAAATAATAGAACATGAACTACTGGTGCATTACTCGGTGCAAACCAGCGTGAGGATGGTGCTCAAAGTTTCAGCAAGCTGTGGACAGCGGAATATGAGTTTCGGAAAGCGTACAAAGCTTCTGCTGTGGATAGGCACACGGATATACTGAAATTTTGCAGCTATGATTTACGTGTAACAATGCAAAATTTCATGGCATTAGGTGTAACAGAAATATCTTAGGAGGCAGTTTTCAGTCTTCACAAGGGATTAATGAAATATTTTTGTCTCTCTCTCAAACAAGAAACAACTAGTTTTCCGGTACATGACCGACCTCATTTTCATGCGTGCCCTTCATACCATTAGTGACTTCGCGATGAAGTTTTAAAAAAATACAGAGGGCACTTAAAACTGGTTACGTGCTTTGGCGAAACCATAAATATTGAATTCATAATTTTGACCTTCCTTTCTAATGACAGACCTATTCATTAACATGTAGTCGTAAGACAACGCGTACACTATAGGTTCACCTTCATTCGCCACAAGTAACGCGGTTTTGTTGCGTATGAGTCACGTGCTGACCTCGCAATCGGAAGGCCCTTGGTTTGATTCCCAGCACCTACAGGAGAAACATTACTTTTGACTGATGACGTCAATGAGGGCTTTGCTCACCACATTTCCTGGACGCCGAGAACGACGCCGAGTTTCGTTGTTAATGGTTCATATAAGGTTTTCGCATTAAATTATATGGCAATTGCACCATTTGTAATGTGAATGGTCGTCAGCTGGTTCTTATTGACCCTTTGCAATTGGTGCATTTGCTTTTGAATGCTGTTCCACAGGAGCGTGTCATGACTATGTTTCAGTTTCGGGAGGGTTACAAGGAGCGCCTTAGAATGTGAAAAATGCGTTCGAACGGACTTAACTTGTCATGCGGCTCGTTAGCGGGCAGTGTCCCGACAGCGTTCGTCCTCTGTGTGACACGCAGCACGTTTGTGGCTCCGTCATCCCACTTACGTGCAGCGTTCCGAGCATGACGCTCAGTCTCGGCGGCATCTATGGCCCTTCCACAACGGTTCTTATGTGCCACTTCGCCAGTGGCGGCTCTATCATAACTGCTGCGGTTGCTGCTGCACAGGAACGCAGAATGCTGCGTCATCCAGTCACGGCAGGTTATCTTGTGAGGCGCCGGATATGCGCAAGGGGCCGTCATGTGATCGCGGACACTGCACGTTAAAGCCGATATCAACGACCCTTCGCGTTAACAGCTAACGCGGTAAAACGTTTTGGACGCGGCGTGGTCTCCCTTCCGTTTCCCTGCGGCAAAACAACGTTTGTCTGAACGAGCTGCTCAGGAGATTTTCGTCGATGCCAGCTGCCTGCACCTTGATGCAGGTGTCACTGTGCACGTGTGATATAAAGGCCTACCTGCTGCTGTAACTTATTGGTTATGAAGCAGAAGACAAACTTTACGCCCCAGATTTGAGCAGAGATAGTGGTTCCGCTGCTGAGCTCTAGGACGCGGTATGAAACAAAGAACACTTTTTTTAGGAAAGGAAAGGGTACAGTAACTGTCTCATATCTCGGTGGACACCTCAACCCAGCCGTGGGGCAAGGGAGGAAGTAGGGAGTCAAAGAAGGAAGAGAGAAAGGTGCCGTAGCAGCGGAGGGCTTCTGAATCATTCATAAAAAATTTCAAATTGTTTTTTGGGGATAGGAAATGGCGCAGTATCTGTTCTGGCCAAACTAAGCTTTTTGTGACCATTATTAAAGCAGTTGAAAAACGTCTTGAAACCTCTTGCAGAACACCCCCACGCCCCTTCTCTGCCGAACCTCCACGGCCCACAAACGAGATGGTGCCACCGGTGCAATCGCTGAGATAACAGCTCGTTTTGTTTCGTAGACGAAGCGAATATCCGACTTGTTTTGATCGATTCTGTCGAGTACCCCAAACAAATGTAGCACAATACAATTCTGCCAACCAAATGACATTTATGTGCGAAATTTTAGCTCTAACAATTCACCAGTTTAGCTAATAATAATAATAATTGGTTTTGGGGGGGAAAGGAAATGGCGCAGTATCTGTCTCATATATCGTTGGACACCTGAACCGCGCCGTAAGGGAAGGGTAAAGGGAGAGTGAAAGAAGAAAGGAAGAGAGAGGTGCCGTAGTGGAGGGCTCCGGAATAATTTCGACCACCTGGGGATCTTTAACGTGCACTGACATCGCTCAGCACACGGGCGCCTTAGCGTTTTTCCTCCATAAAAACGCAGCCGCCGCGGTCGGGTTCGAACCCGGGAACTCCGGATCAGTAGTCGAGCGCCCTAACCACTGAGCCACCGCGGCGGGGCAACCAGTTTAGCTCAGAGAAGAATTCTACGGCGCGTGCTTAATTGGGGAACACGCTGTATCTTTCGGGGTTAGCTACCCCGTAGGTCCGATCGAGCTTCGAGCTACTCCGGTCGACTTAAGAAGCTGGCTTTCCCTCAGCACATCCCTGAACGTTAGTTTTCCCGCATGGATATGCGGCTGCTAATAGTACTGCGTAACATGGGCAGACCAATTATGACGCGGATTTTCCATGACCTAGGCGGCGGGAGCGTAACCAGCCAACCATAATATGCGTTTATAGCACGTTGCGTCAATAGCACGTTGCGTCAGTTGTGCCCGCGTTGCGATGGAGTTGGCACGGTCGCACGGTGCGTCGGACTGTCGTCGGCAATTTTGCATGGTTTTCAAGGGCTGTGTGCGCGCGCGACGGCAGCCGCGAAAGGCAAAACCTTCCTGCCCCACTTTTTCATGAATCTGGAAATTAGAACGATACAGAGTAGATTAGCATGGCTGGAAATTATCATGTGAGTTGAACGAGGTGAGAAGAAATCTGAAGTTGCTCGCCACCAACATGGATGGATCGACGAAGCTTCGATATCTTCGACCACTCGTGATCGAAAAAAAAAATTGCTGTTGGCCTAGCTCTGTTCGGCCAGGATATACGTAGCGAAAGCGCGGCGACTTCTGGATCGGAAGAGTTAATACATGAAACCCATGCATTCACTAGATGCGCCTTTATTCATGATGAAGCCCTGAGCCGTCATGGTGGAGCGCTAGCGTGTCCGCCTCAAACGCGAAAGGCCCTGGTGCGAATCGCAGCCTCGACACAGGTTTTTCTTTTTTCATTTTTTCATTCAGTGAGAGTGCGGGGATTTCAGTGGCCCCCACAGATATTGCCACCGAATACGTTGGTTAGCGGTTAAGCGCGTAAGGGCGGGTAAGCGCGGCTCCGCGGCGAGGTGCGCGGTGTGAAGTCATGCCAGATGGCACGGCGAGCGCGCTGCGTCCGCCAGCTGCAACCGTTGCTAGGCAATTGACGGCTCGGTGCCTCCTCCTCAGGAGTGCCACAGCGAAATCGCAAGTTCGTGGCCAATGTAGCTTTCGCTACAAAAAGCAAGTCCCAGCTGTGATTGCAGAACGCGCTTTGCGTTCTGATGCCCTACACGACTAACCGCGAACTTTTTTGACAAGTGGCGGAAGGCTTGGAACGACGAACTGAGCACACACACGCACGCGCGCGCACATACACACACGCGCGCACACACACACGCACGCACACGCGCACGCACGCACACACACACGCACGCACGCACACACACACGCATATATATATATATATATATATATATATATATATATATATATATATATGAAAGGAGCGAACAGTCACCGCAACCAAGGTGCATAGGGGAATGTTCAATTTTTTTAAGTGTTGTGCTTAACAATGGGATAATAATACTTAAATTAATCTATCGGTTAAAGAAAATTACTTATAGAGCAGCTGAAAAAACAACCATGGCGCAGGTGGGATCCGCACCCACGACCTCCGAATATCGCGTCCGGTGCTCTACCAACTGAGCTACGACGACGGCTGTCCAATTTGCTTCTCTCGTGGGCATTTATGCTTTTTGGCTGTAAGCGAACCTTGAGAGTGTTCACCAGCGCCACCCTCGTCCATTGCGGCGGACGTATCACGTCCTGTGATACGGCGAGTGTGACGTGGAACTTCATCTAAAGGCGAGGGCGGAAACTGTGTGAGAGCCCTCTTATGCTACCTATGGCATCAAGACTGCCAGAACCGAGACATTCGTTAAGCTATTAGCAGGCAAGGTAAAGGAAATGAGGGGCTCGTTTGACGAACTTTTGAAGGGAGCCAACAGTCACCGAAACCAAGGTGCATAGGGGAATGTTTAATTTTTTTATGTGTTGTGCTTCACAGTGGGATAATAATACTTAGATTAATCTATCGGTTAAAGAAAATTACTTATAGAGCAGCAGAAAATAACCATGCCTCCGGTGGGATCCGAACCCACGACCTCTGAATATCGCGTCCGGTGCTGTACCAACTGAGCTACCGCGACGGCTGTCCAGTCTGCTGCTCTCCTGGGTACTTATGTTTTTAGGCTGTAAGCGAACCTTGAGAGTGTCAACCATATATATATATATATATATATATATATATATATATATATATATATATATATATATATATATATATTCTCGACGTTTCGGACAGGCTCTGTCCGAAACGTCGGCTCAAAATAAATCTATGGCTAAATGAAGCGTTTTCAACTTTCAATTTTTGCCTCTAGCAACCAAATACGTTTATCTTTCTATACTTATATATATATATATATATATATATATATATATATATATATATATATATATATATATATATATATATATATATATATATATATATATATATACCACCGGCGGCGTGGTTCTTTTTTCTCCTGCTTTATAAGTAGTTTTCTTTAAGCGACAAATTAATCGAAGTATTATTCTCCAATGAATTGGCACTACAAATTAAACAAAAATATAGACATTCCCCAGTGCACCTTGCTTTCGGTGACAGTTGGCTTCCTGCAATATATATATATATAGCCATCGCAGGTTGTGATGATAACCAGCTGCCCGCATTTGTTGGTGCTATTTGTGATTGTCGGGAGGGGGGGGGGCAGCGGGAGAACTTGCGAACGAAGACGTCATTGTGCTGACGTCGCGGATAACCAGGGCACCACTGATCCGCATTGTGACGAGGACTTGTAAACAGTGGGTGCCTATGTGCTTCGACGTGCACGGTTCACTCAGCGTGGTTCGTTGCTGCTGCGCGACGATAGAAGGCCATGGTCTCAGCTCTTCGTAGTCCATCGATAACATTGCAAAATGGGTTCACTCGGAGGCAAAATTCACGACTGTTTCGCTCGCTAATCTAGCTGCACGCAGTTAGTGGCTATCAAAGGAATTTATTTTTTCCATATCAATTAATTTTATATCGAATTACACGCTATATCGAACTCGTAGCGTTCTTTTGCGTGTTCGATATAGGCAGGTTCGACTGTGTGGCATCCCTAAAGCAAATCGTCCGCAACAAGGGTCTTAGCCAGAAGCACGTGACCGCACTGGAGAGCTTAGCAAGGAGCTTGATGGGGCGTGCTTCGAAGAAACAGACAAAGTCCAGCGGACTTTTTTAAACAAATAAACGCCACTCTTGTATGACTTTGTGTTTTGGCTGCAATAGCTTAAGTCCACCTACTACGATACAACAAACGCTATCTCCGTGACCGTCGGATTCGTTACAAGTAGGTGCAACTGTATTAGTGACTGGCGCCGGTCGTTTTCCTGGAAGAGATCCAATGGAGGCAATACTTTTGTTATTCGTCTACTGGTTTATTTTATGCTCACTGACAAGATTTATAAAAAAATTACCTTTTCACCTCTAATGTTTTTTTAGTCTGTATACTCGACAAAATTAGTTGTTTTTATTGGCAGTTCCCCTTCAAAAAGTGCAGTTCTACCTGAGCCTTCCTGTGGTTCTTATGAGGTGCTGTTTTTGTGGTATTGCAGTTACAACATTTCCCACTCATCTTAATTTTGGCAACCAACACAGTGCCCTGTGCAACAGAAGAACATTGGTACGTTAATTTCTTTCATCACAAATAGCAACAGCAAGCATCGCACTGATTGTCCATCAACCAAAATTTTACAGCTGATGTAGACTCTCCTTCTGTCGAGTGTGTGTAGGCTGAAGTGGCTTGATCCATCTATGCGTATGAGAAAAGCTAAGCGTTGTGGAAACCTGAAAAAGCATAGGCATTCTTTTTGAAGGCGTCTGTTAGAGAAAACTAATTGTGTAATGATTTAAATAAAATGTAATCAAAGACATTGGTGCAAATTACGGCATGACATCCGTGGGCCCCAAACACATGACCTTCCAATATTGCATGCAATGCTTTACCAACTGAGCTAAAGTGGTGGCGGTCTCAGCTCTCTCTTTCGAATGCATTCATGTTGTGTGCAGCGTAATCTTGAGTATTCACAGCGTTGCTCCCAACTTTGAAGTGGACGACGTATATCCTGTATTGTCATTGGTTTCAGTGACTGTTGGCATTTTTTGCTTTTCGCGAATTCTGACAAATCTTTTTTCCCTTTGTCCTTCTTTCATCTAGCTGCATAATATGTAACGAGTTCATGACCATGTAAATGTTTGAAACCGTGACTGCCTGCTCTGTGTTCTTGCATTTAACGTCACCATAACTTCCTACGGACAGACGGGTTCCGGCAAAACGCACACGATGGGAATTCGCTGCTCATCAAATGCTGACGATGCAGGAATCATCCCCAGGGCAATTGGGGACATCTTCAAGAACATAGCAACAACCACAGGGAAGTCTTTTCTTGTGCGTGTCTCGTTCTTGGAGGTGAGTGTGTTTTCTGCAATACATGAACGTTGGTATTTTGTGACCTCAGCCAGTGCACACTGAACGCAACCAAACTATTTTATGGGAAGAAATTGTTAAAGCTGTTCTGCCTAATGGGGGATTATGGTCTGTCCCTCCTCAGAGCCAATCAGAAAAAAAGAACTTGTTTGGAAAAACTTTGTCCCTGAGCGGTATGTAAACCACTGCCGGCGCAAACATAACAGCTTTGTCTTTCGATGCCTTGGACAATTCGGCTACCGCCACAGTTTGTACCTGCTCTCGCTTTCAAAATACAAACAATTGTGCGTCTTAAGCGCATTTCGAGAAATTATTGCACATTTTAAAAATGAGACATGAGTGCTGCTTGTGCAGGATTTGCTTTAAATGCGAGTCCTCCGGACACCAGGTGCACTAAAGTAGCTGAAAACAATACTAACTGGAGTTTCCTACCCCTGACTGGGAGCGAAAGCATGAGCAGCAACAACACTGAGCCATGCACGAGGCCAAGTGCGTTCGTGATGGATTTCATGACCAAACTTAGCATGGGCATCAATCAATCAATCAACCTTAGCCGTTGCAAATTTTTGTTTGGGCATCACTAGTTCTTCACTCTGATTTCCATGCATGCTTATCGCTTACGAAGTGCCACCGCATGCTGTATGCACCTTGAGGATGTTTGAATTCATTGATTATCTGTAAAATCCCCGTAACCTAGCATTTGAACATTGAAGTACAGCCTTTCTTCCTGCGGTCGTGTTATCCAGAAATAGGTGTAAATGGAGGATATTGCATCATGTCTGTAGCGTGCAAACTGGCTTCTTGTGGATTTATTGCTGTTGCAAATTTCTCGCAGATATACCAAGAACAAATTTCCGACTTTCTCTCAAAGAGCTAAAGGTGGGAGCCACTTGCAATTCGGGAGGACAAGACTGGTACAGTAAAGGTGAGATTTCACTCCTATATTCCACATCCCTGCACAAACTGCATGATAAATAGCATGCAACTTGAATTTCATCTGCACGGAAAATGTAGTACCTGGCTGAGTTAGCAGTTCCTATTTCAGGGCCTCTACATGAGTAAAAAGATGGCGTTTGCTCATTCTGCTACGCTAAGTAATGTGACTGAATTTCTGTGCAGTATGCAAAACATACCTTGGCTGTGCTTGTTTTGTGGCCTAATCTGTACACTTTTGAACTCTTCATGGCGCTTCCGATTTGGTTGAGGCTCCTTATTCTTTTTTTATTTTATTTTTTTTGGGGGGGCGGGGAGTGTAGTTCTGTCTCTTGCTGCGTTCGTTCCCATTTGCAGTTTTCACCCTGCTCACGAAGACGTGCCCATGCAACAAACTTTCTTATTTTTAACGCTTCTTTTGTGTGCGCACGTTACCAACCTGACTGAACACAAACTGGCGACCGCAGATGAGACAGTCAGGCTGGTTGGCATGGGCTCTGCGTCCCGGATCACTGCGGCCACCAAGATGAACATCTGCTCCTCGCGATCGCATGCCGTCCTCACACTGACAGTGGAGCAACCAAACGAGAGCGGAGGCGCCACGATGGTGGCAAAAATGAATTTTGTAGATCTCGTTGGTTCTGAACAGACTGGGAAGACCAAAGCAGTTGGCGAGAGGTTCATGGAAGGATGGTCACTGATGTTTCAATGTTTAAGCCAGCAGTTCTTGATGGGCGACTCCGCCGACAGTCAGAACTGCACGAGCAGGCGCAATAGCAATAGGCACAGTAGTCAAACTGCAGTGACAGATAGAAGCAATTGGCAGAAGCATAGAAAAGACGCATTGCTGTCGCACTGTGTGTGTTTGTACTCTCCTGCTGTCCTGTCACTTGATCTGCGCCATTATTCCGTTAAGCTGTCGCACTGCCTGCAAAGCCAGTGGTTTAAATCAATTTTTTAATGTACTAGCACCGCTGGACGCAGTGAGATATTTCAGCAATGTCTGTGGTGGCCTTCAGCGTCACACAAACAAAAAATAGCAGAAAAAAATTTCCGGGAGTTGGATTCGAAGTCGGCAATTCCTCGTTGGAAGCAAGTACTTAGTCTCATAGGATTGACGAGTTTTTTTTTTCTTTACAGCCGGTGAACAATACATACGCAGGAATAAAAATCTCTAGCCACACTTTGGCCGAGACAATGGGTTAAAACATTTTCATATCAATCAGTTCATCCATAACTGCCACCCAGTCCGGCGGCTGGGTTTGACTGCGGAGAACATCTCTCAGGAAAACTGCACTTTCTATAAAATTTTTCCTCACTGGTCGCACATTTGCGTCGGCGTGCCTGGCCGCCATTCTCGTTTTCCAGATGCTGTGGAGGCCCAGTAGCATAAACATGTCGTAAGGAACCTCCTCACTTTCTATAGGTAGAAACCGGATGCCATAAGGAGTTATAGGTAGTTCTTTCTTTATTGTTATTTGCAAGATGTCCCAGTGGAAAACGGGGTCCCAGCAGTCGATAAACACATGTTCGATGGTCTCGGTTTTTTTGCAGAGTATGCAGTCGATGGTCCGTGGCACAAAAATGTCTTCATCGTTTAGCCATGTTTTCACCGGAGGGGTACCAGTATGAAGTTTAAAGAAAAAGGATTTGACAGTCGGTCTTACCGGCATCTTCTTAACTCGCTTTAGCACATATTTGCCTGGGCCTCCGCAGTAAAAGGAACAGTATAAGGGAGCAGGTATAAAGATATCTAGCAAATCTTTGTACAGTTTTTTTCCTGGGTACAGCACATAGATACTGTGTAGAAAAGTGAGCGCTCAAAGTGCGAAAGGCTACCACAACTTCACGCAAAAAACCTGTTACCGCACGATTCGTGGCCGGGTAACTGGACAACAAATTCCGGCAACACGTTGCCTAAGCCCACCTACAACATTGTGCGCAACAAAGGATCGGTTTGATCACGTAGAAACAAAAATCTTGAGACAACTTGTTTCGGAAACAAATTAGAAAGACCAAGGCCGCCCCTTTTGACCTGAAGGAAAAGATTAACTCGACGTGTTCGCTCCCAATTTGAGCTCCCCAAATAAAGACAGCAAACACTCTATCCAGCTTCTGCAGGTTTGCTCTGGTAATGAGCACGAACTGCAATAAATACCAAATTCTGGCTATTAAAAATACATTGCACACGAGCGCGCGAAAACAAAGGTCACGTCCTTTCCATCCATCCGCTTTTTTCCTTGCACTCTGCGTTATCTCACCCCACAACTCCGTACTGCTTTTATAGTGATCTAAGGGTACCCCCAAGTACTTCGCAAGGGAGGTCGCCATTTCATGTTAGCAAACATGGCAGGTGTGCTGTCCCAATCACCGTGCCAAAAACATATGCACTAATCCCAGTTAATTTCGGACCCAGTCTTTTTGCAATATTCCCCCGCAACTTTCACAACTTCTTTAACGCTTTCTTGATTCGCGCAAAAAACAGCAATATCATCAGCGTAAGCAAGAACTCTTACTTGCGCCGACAGAAGAGTGAAACCGCAGATCCCATCATTGTGTAACAGTAATAACAGA
Source organism: Amblyomma americanum (assembly GCF_052857255.1). Taxonomy (NCBI): domain Eukaryota; kingdom Metazoa; phylum Arthropoda; class Arachnida; order Ixodida; family Ixodidae; genus Amblyomma; species Amblyomma americanum. The sequence continues at coordinate 231,655,237 of NC_135497.1, forward strand.
AAAGGCTCAAGGTATATCGCAAAGAGCAGAGGCGAGAGCGGGCAACACTACCTGACCGAAGAACACACAGGCACAGGTTCAGTCAGCTGTTTGTTCACTATAATTCCGGTAACACAGTTTTTGTACGCCATCTGTACACCTCGTATTATCACAGAGCCTACGTTGGCATATTCTAGAATGGCCAAAAGAATATCGTGCGACACTCGATCGAAGGCCTTTGCAAGGTCAAGCTGCATCATGGCAACTCGGCCCCCGAAGGCATCGCAGCATTCAAGAACAGTTCCAGCAATGTGCACATTTGTTCCAATGGTGCGACCTTTAATACCACACGTTTGGTGGGGCCCTACAAGGTCCTTTATAACCTTTTGCAGTCTGTTGGCAAGAATCCTCATAAACACTTTATAGTCAACGTTGCTTAGGCCTATCGGCCGATTTTCCCCAACGGACAGCAGTTTAGCCTGGTCCTCACTCTTGGGTATTAAAACCACGTGTGCTGTTTTAAATTATGGTGGCATTTTTTTTGTTTCATAAATTTCGGCGAAGACGCAGTGGAGAGCTTGGATGAGTTCGGATTTGAACTTATTATAAAAATGACTTCCTAGGCCGCCAGGACCGGGAGATTTTCCGGCACTCAGCTCTTAGATTGCTCTTTCCACTTCGCTTACGCTGATCGGTACCTCCAGCCCTTGTTTTATTTCGTCTCGTAGCTTTGGCATACGGGACAAGAACGTGTTTGAAAACCAATCTTCTTCAAGCCGTCGCCGCCCAAGAAATTCCCGATACTGCTCAACAAACGCCAGCTGAATCACTTTGCTATCATTCGTTACCTCGTTTCTGTACCTGATTTGTCTTACTTCATTCTGAGTCGCGTACTTCTTTTCATCACTAAGCGAGCGTTTAGTAGGTACTTGGTCAAGCCAGAGACGTTCAACACGGGCCCGTGTCATGGCAGCTGTATACTTGTCTTTTTCGATAATCTCAAGTTTACTTTTTGTATCTCTTATTGCTTTCTTATATCTTCCCGGCTGGGAACTTTCCAGGCTTACGAGAAAGTCAAGTTGGCAACGTAGTCCTTTTTCTTAAACTCGTTTATCGTGGCATATAATGCTTGCCCTTTCAATCGCGTTTCTTTTCACTTGCTGTTTGAAATCTTCCCACCTAATTACCCAGTTCCCCTGCTCTGCTGATAGCAATGTTTTAATGCATTCATTAACTTTAATGCCAAAGCGTTCGTCCTCGAGTAACTGTGCGTTAAACTTCCACAGGTCCCACGAGAAACGAGATTTCTTGTCTTTTCTCACCAGGGTAAACGTGACTAAGCTGTGGTCGGTAAATGACATTTGTTTCACCTCGTAGCTATTGCACAAAGGAATCAGATCAAGCGACACATACGCTATGTCAAGTCTCGCGTGACTTTCACCCTGGAAGTGAGTAAACTGCGGCGCTACCGAAAGAACTTCAGCAACATCATCTAAACCATTTTCTTGCCCAATCGAATTCAACAATTCCGCACTTTTGTTACGAAAGAGTCTTTTTGTAATTCTATCCTCTGCTTTACAAACGCAGTTAAAGTCACCCGAAAGCACAATTAACCGCTCACAGCACACATATTGTTAAAGGCGCTCAAAAAATTTCTCGCGCTCGTTCTCCCTGTTAGGTGCATACACGCATATGACCCTCCATAGCAAATTGAAATAAAAAAAATCAACTATAACCAAACGGCCAGTTTGACACAGTTAAATTCTGCTCGACAATCCCCAGAGAATTCCTAATAAATACAGCACAACCGCCCGATGTGCCAGAAGAATGGCACACACAAACATTGTAGCGGGCCGTAAAAGGCTGGACCATACGGTCCGCCTGTTCCTGTCTTTCGACTTTCGTCTCCCGTACGGCTATTATGTCTAGGTCATTATCAACGAACAGCCGGCTTAGTTGGTGCTGACATTTCTTGGAAGCCAGTCACCTGACATTAATTGTTGCAATGCGCAACGCTCTAAGAGGTGTAGAAGCCATCTAGTTTAGGTACAGGAGCCTTATGGTGCATACCTCGGGACACAAGGCGATGGTGCGGGTGACTTGCCTAGTCTAAGGTGTTCGATGGGTGCGGTGGCGGTAATCCAACGTCTTTTGCACAAGTTCCTCTTGCGTATAAACTGGAAAATCAACCCATGCAGTCCGTCACCGAAAAAGGCCATCTCACGCCCACAGAAGCCACTCACAGCGCACTCACTCCAACTAAGGCGGCGGCTTAGCCGCCGCTCGTTGACCGTCCTGTACTTTCGGCCACGGTTTCAACGTCGGTCGCCTGACACCAACAGTCTTCTGCGGTGGCTCGTCGCCTTCGCTCACTTTGGGCTCTCCATCCGCACTGTGCTCGTGCGGTCGCTACCCTGCTTGGTTGCTGGTTGACGTATCTGACATTTCCATGCTGTCGCCATGCTGGGGAACGACGGGAGCTGACGCCCCACTGCTCAAGACTTTGTCCGTTGGCGCCTTAACTTCTGCAGGCTGCGCTACCTGTTGCTGCCGCTTACAGCTGGGCTCCTCTACGCTTGTGGATATTTCCGGAGGGGGCACAGCTGGGGCTTTCTCCTTCTCCACCCTGTCCCCTGCCTCTGCTGCAGCGTCTTCCGCGTCAGCCTCGTCTATGACAAGTTCGGACGAAATGTCAGTGTTCACTTGGACGGCAGCACTCGCGTACGTGCGTACGCAGCTACTTTCTTCGTGCCCGTAGCGACGACAGGCGCCGCATCGTGGAACCTTGCAGTCACGGCGAATGTGCCCAGTACCGTGGCAGCGCAGACACAGCGGAGCTCTGCCTGGTACAACCACGAGAGCCAACTCAACGCCAACCCTGACTTCGTGAGGGAGGTCTTTCCTTTTCACGCCAGGATTCATTTTCAATGAAACCGAGCGCGTCGTCGACCCCTTGCTGGTGACACCATGGACGCGCCACCGTTCCTTGGTGACTTCGCTCACCATGCCGTACGGAGCAAAAGCTACCCTCACGCCTTCGTCGGGCACGTTGTGCAGCAGCCTGTAGCTTGACGCGGACGTCCTGGTTTGCCGGGTCGATGACGAGACAGCGGCGGACCTTGACTTTCAGTTCGCCGGCAGAAAGAATTTTCGTCCCCGCCTCAGCACTCGCGAAAGTAATAGCCCATACGTGGCTCATGCGATACGCCCCCAAGGCGATAACCTCGGGGAGCAGCATCAGCTGAGCCAGCGCATCCCTGAAATCTTCGACCCAATAAGGACGGGCCCGCACGTCAGCGTGCAAAAAAACTGTGTTTAACACAACACGTCCTGTAGGAAGGGTAGGCAGAATCACCTGATATTCTTCATCCGAAGCAAAAGCCCTGTTTACGCGGCCAGACATGGCCGCGGTAGCTGCTCCAACGGAGCCCGTCATCGCACTTCGCATAAACGGTAAAATATATAAAACAAAAATAAAAACAACAAAATTAAAATAAAGAAAAAACTATCAAAAGAATGATGCGCTGTTAACAAAACGGTGGTGGCAATGCCTAAGCAGTAGTTAAAAGCGAATAAAAGGAAGTGTTTGCAATGGCCGACGAAAGGCGTTTGCAAATAGCCAAGCAGTCGTTAGTATGGTCAACTGCTTGCTAACGCATTCAAACTTTGGTCTTGCAGCACATGACCTTTTTTCATTGATGTTTTTATGCAGCTTTTACTCTGCCATGTCATCTTTCATAGCGTTAGTTTTCGTACTTTTTGCAGTTTTCTCTGTGTGTGTTCAAGGCCAGCAGTCATATGTGACAAGACGCATTGAGAGAAATGTATCATTTTGCTATGTGCCTTACTGCATATCTCGCTCAAGTGGTCCGGAGGACGCCTGGCCCACGTTGTTTGTGTTACAGAAGGCCGTCATCTCCTCATAAATCGTATCTTGTACACACTGCGCATGGCAGTTTTATTGCTTGATTTTGCCAGACGTAGTGCTTGTGATAATTATTTCCGTCCTGTTCTAGGTCTTGTGTCGCTTTCTTTATCATTTAGTTACCAATCAGCTTGAATTTGTTTATTATTTCCCAGCGCCAAAACATGGCTGAGTTTGTACTCCCAATTTGTTCACAGGCATGATGGCTTCACACTGGCCAAAGTGACCTTGTGCAGTTCGCTGGTGTCTGACTACCATTTGGTAGTGTTCACTGCTCGAAATTCGCAGATACGAAATACATTGGACCCTGCCCGAGCTGGATGCATGGACCGCACGCAGTCTTCTTGTTTCTACTCTTCAGCTGACAGCTGCACTTCTGCGCATGCGCCTAAAAGGTGCGTCGCGCCACTAGCCTCGGATATGGGACCTTTGTCTGCACTCTTGCATGCACTGAGAAGATTGCACAAATGTATCAGCGAACGGAGAAACGCTTTGCCGTTAACCAAGTACACCCAGAGAGACGAGCGACTGTGTTCTGGAAACGTTGAAACTGGCATGACGGAATTTCAGGCAGCCATCAGTGACGTGGCAACCATAACGAGTCCAAACAAGCTCCGACTGTGGAGCAGTTAACTGTCAAACGCTGACCACAGTTCTGTTGAGTGCAGTGGTAGAGACATTGAAGTGCTCTAAGCAGTAGTATGTTATGTGTTTACTTTTTGTTCTGGTTGTTGTTTTATTCATTCGAATCTCTGGATAATTACAAATTCAGCGGGGAACTTTGTTGACCTAAAGTGCGGTGAGGCGAAAGCCTTTAGCGCGGTGTTGATGCTTGTGTCAATGATATGTGTTTAAGATGTTAATTAAGTACCTACTTGTTTTTAAGTGCTGAAGGCACTGCAGGACGTTTGGGAGGCATCCGTCCGATTCGACGCCTTTCCGCACTCTCCAGCGTCCTAGACAGGAAGAACTGCGTATGCGTTGGCATGAAGTAGCGTAGTCATTAGTTTAACAAGGTGATGGTTCGGGCTAGTGGGTATGCGTTATGATTCATAACGCAGCAACGAAACAGGGGACAAACACAAGCTCATTAGCTCGCTCGGCTGCGGAATGGAAGGATCAGCCTTCACACACCCATGAATTAAATGTCCCCTCAAAAAATCGCGCGCTTCTCCAGATGCCAAATAATTCGATAAAACGCGTTTGATTTTCACGTTTTCAACGATGCTTCAAGCCGCTTCAGCGATGAAGAAGGGATACCATAATATCTGGTGAACACAGTGCTAGATTGGCGAACAAGCTAAAAAAAATTATTCAAAACTGAAAAACTTTCTGCTTGCAAGAGAATTGGTGAAGCGTTATAAAATAATGTTATTGCTACCGGGAGCGCATAATTTCGTACGACATACACAAAAGCAGCACCGGTACTGTGGCCTTAGCGGCCAACCTAAGCAGTGTGTCACGGCGTAATGCTTTGGGATTGTCGTATTTTTGCGATAATTAATGCGCCAAAATGCTTTAAGAGAAATTGAAACCACGTGTGATGTCGACACATTAGTGTGTTATTAAATTAGGATGTCGCCAAAAACCGGGCATATTGGTTTGCAGTTTGCGACTTCGGGTCAGAAGGCCGGAAAATCAGGCAGCGTACGTGCAGCCACACTGACGACTTTCGCTTTTCGTCCTAAACAGTCGTACAACGGCCGCGACTCTCAAGTGTGAATTAGCAAGTCGGGGAGGTTGTGCTATTTTTTGCTAGAAAAGCGGAAGTCTCGTGACGGTCACACGATGATCGTTTTTCCAGCCTTGTGACGGTCACACACACCATTTGCGCCTCCGGTGCGCCCTCCGCTGCACAAGCTGGGGCACACTGAATTCTGGCTTCCTCTGATTCAGTTCTGAAGGGGAAAAAAAGAGGCCTTCAGATAGTTGGGTCTTGAGAACAGAAGGTGTTGGTCATTGCCTTCCAGGAAAAATAAAGGAAAAGGTGATGAGCTCACTTGGTTTCTAGCAAAACCCTGGTATAGTTTGGCTCCCGGCGAACCTGATTTGTCGAGTATATTTTGGAGCCTTTAGCGGGTTTTTTGACTGAGCACATAAAACAGTTTCGTAGTCATCACTGGTTGGAACAGATGGTTGTATGTGTTCTCAGAATTGCCTATAGACGTCAAAATTGTGACTCACCGCAGAACAACCAGGGTGATGCGAGCTGTGGAATGGTCGGAAGATTTTGCGATCCTGGCACACCGTGTGTGCAGTCCTATGCTTTGAGCACTAGCTCAAAACTGAGATTGATGTGCGGAAAGTTATATTTTTTATCATTCTGGCATGAATGCTTACCTTGTGTGTTTTCCTTCAAGTTTTATGGACCGTTATAAAATATTCGGATTATTTTGACTTTCCCACAAGGTGGTTTGGGGTTCGTGATATGTCCATTAAAGCTTGTTTTGCTACGATTACGCAGTACCTCTCTTGCATTCGAAGCTTATAGAGGCATAGTTTGCAGCTTAGAGCCCTGAAATTCGAGAACAGTTATTCCAACTTTTCCTTGGGAGAAGCATTAGCCAGTTAGGGTTTAATAAGAATATTTTTCAAGGTCCGACGGGCTTCTAATTGGTCAAAGTTCTATTGTGTTTAGTATGCTCGTGGACTGTACAGTTTATCTTCTGCATACGACACTACATTTTGTTTCCATGAACTTTCTTAAAAATCTGTCACTCCCTAGCGTTTTATTTCCTCCCCATTCTTATTTATTTACTTTTTTCCTCAGATAGCTGGGAGGTAGTAGCCACACGGTAATGATTGCCTGCATTAGTCCGGCAAACGGCAACCGTGAGGAGACGCTGGACACACTGCGCTACGCAGACCGGGCTAGGAAGATCAAGAACAAGCCGACGGCGAACATCGATCCGACCCAGGCAGAAATCGCGAACCTTCGCCAGAAGGTGGGCGTCTCTTTGTAATGCAAGTATAGGTCACCGTACAGCAAACAGCATCCGTGGTACTTGGATGTGATTGCATCGATGCCACTCAGTACCTTTGCAATTATCATATTTACAGGAACGTAACGAGAACTTTTCCTTAGTCCGTCTGTTTGGGAACGCATCTTGTGTTATTTTCAAAACCAAGGCATGAACATACTGCTTTTTTTTTTCGGCTACTTTCATGATGGCTACAGCGAGCTTCACCACCTGGCTCGCGAGCTGCTAGAAGACTACTTTTCGGCAACCTTAGGCTTTCTCTCGGTGTGCATGGGCAAAGGCGAGGGTGGCGCGGGCCGATGTGAAAGAGAAGGCACTGGAAGAGATGAGTTAGGTAGAGAAAAGAAAGAACGGGGACTGGGAGCAGGCCGCACGAAGCGTGAAGCAGCGGTGGCACTGCAGCGATGGCGGCTGCTACTCTATGGGAGTCTGCATGCATCAAGGTGCCGAAGGCTTTGCTGCACTCTTTGGCTTCGCATGCATTACACCGTGATATGTCGTTTTGCCAATATTATTAACGCACCTGTTGCTTTCATATTTTAGTGTGCCGTCTCCATTTTTGCAGAGCCCTCGGCAGTAGCTGGCTTGAACAGGCTGTGCTCGTGTTATACAGTTAAGCCTGGATTTAACGAAGTTGGTGCAATCAGCAGTTTACTTTGTGACACTGTAATTTCGCTGGATAGAAATTAGTATTTAGTGTGCCAACAATCCTTCAGAGCATGTTGCAGATTCCTCACGGAGGAAAACGTCATTTGCGGTGAAGACGGTCCTTTCCTTTTGTCTTCGCCGTCAAACACAGGTTTACCCGTCACTCGTATGCCCACTAGGATTGCATGTGCTCATGCTGTGAGCTCGCGAGCCACCTCAGCATGTCTACCACGCTGAGCATTTGGCCGATGACGGGGATCGCTATACTCTCTTGTGTTTCATTTTGCTGTCGTCATCCTTATCTGATTGCCTGAGCACTGCCGACTCGACACATTCCGCCGCCACCATGCCAGCTCACCCCAATTCCACCTTTTCTTTGGCGTACTTTATTTTGGGACCTATGCTATAATTAATTGTAGCCGACTTCCACTATAAAGGCAGTCATTATTAACTTAATTTGTTTGGTTTTTTTTAGCGGACACGCATGTGCATACTATTTTATGAATGCATGTTAAGTAAGAACGAACAGATTTGAAAATTTGGCAAGTTTCTCGTAGAAAGCCAAATATTAAATATTGAGAGTGCCTGCCTGAAAGAATTCAAAATATTCCCTTTGCAACTACTCAAAATGCGCTGTGCGATGTCAGTGCTCGTTAAAGGTCCCCAGGCGGAACAAATTATTCCGGAGACCTCCACTACGGCACCTCTTTCTCCCTTCCTTCTTTCATTTCCTCCTCTATCCCTCCCCTTGTGGCGCGGTTCGGATGTCCACTGAGATATGTGAGACAGTTGCTGCGCCATTTCCTATCCTCAAAAACCAATTTTAATTTTCAATTACTACTACTCACTTCATATTCACTTCAAAGAATATTCGCACAAGCCTAATCGTAACAACCTCGTAAAGGGCTCAGCCACCTAGCAGTGTACCTAGGGGTTGGACATTTCGGTTTAAGCCGAAATATAACGATAACTGTGCGCCAATTTTAGTTTTCAAAATTCAGTTTCAACCGAATTCAGAATTCATGGCATGCAAGGCACATATAGCTGGCTGTTGAATGCAAGTGCACTGAGTTGAAGCTGAAATTAAGCAAGCCGGAAGCCAGGGGCATGAAGCGACGATGGTGTTGTTGAATAACATAACCAGCGCAGCTGGGTGACAAGGTGTTTCTCTGCTAGTTTGCATGCTTGTGATGACCGGGAAGCAGCAACTCCTCACCGCCTGCAAGCTAAGCTCTGTTCACTATCATCACCTGCTTAGAGCAGCTAGTCGGTTAAGCAGCTTAATAAACTGCATGCAAGACACTGACACGGAACCGTGCATGGGCGTCACGAAAAGGTATGTTCTGGCTTCCACGAAAAATTAGGTGGCAGTTCCATCCCTGCCATCAACCCAGAGACCACGTGATGCCATTCCCTTGCTCTCAGCCCAGCACGACAACCCAGTATAATAGGTCAACCTAGATCTTAGAAGTAAATTTCAACTTTCGTTTTCGTCTGCCCGCTATCTTGTATAACTTGACTTACTCTTTTAATGAAGGCAGCAATTTCTTCTACAAGCACAGCTTGAATTAATAACGTTTGCAAGCTAATCGCTGGTAAATAAATGGTTCGTGATGACAAATACACAGAGACAGGCTTCAATTGACCTTTGACCACACAATTTTGCTACATAATATTACCGGAAAATGTCAATATTTCATTCCTCGAAATATTATTCACCGAGAAAAAAAAACGAAATTTTGGTTCTGAAATAAAAACAGATAAAATTTCGTCACATTTTCAAAAATAAAACCGAAAAGTCCAGCCCCTAAGTATACCATACTTATACATATAAAATATTACCAGTAATATAACGCAAGGAGGAAGTTTTACGCCGTGAAAATGATCGACAGATGTACATTTGTTTTTCACTTGAGCCAGGCGACCTTCAGTACATTGTAAATTTCCCATTAAAAATCAGCTAGACGGCACTTGCATGGCTTCACATGCTTCAAGAAATAATGGCTGCACGTCAATAACTTGATGTACTGTGGCATATACTATGCACTTGTTAGCGTAGTGGAGAAAAAGCATCACTTGGATTGGCCACGTGGAAAGCAGGCAGACAAACAGAGCTTTATTTATTCTCATAATAATGGAGGCACAAAGGGAGTCGAATCTTCCGTGCTAGGATATCGGGCATTGCAGAATTCCCAAACCAGGTGATATCAGATTGGAAGGTATTGTGGACTGACGTGTGAGTATAGATTACTTCTGGAGTTGCGCAGAACACAGAGAGAACACTGAGGGAGACACCCTCAGTGTCCTCACGTGTATCCGCAGTAGTTGGCTATTGTGGCTGAAAATTTTTGCGTATCCCTGAGTCACTTACCCTATGCGGATTGCTTCAACATGCGTTTGCTTGCTCACAATGTTTTGCAGCTCCAGGAGGCTGAGACTGCTCTCATGAGGTGCAGGCAGCTTCATGTTGAACCGGGTGCAAAAGCATCGGGTGAAACGGAGTACAAATAACTGCTCAATAATAAGTTTGCGCTGGCGCTGGCGCGCAACACGCAGCTGGAGAGTGAGAACAGGCGCTTGGCCGCCAATCTACAGCAGGCACTTGGCCAGCTGAGCAAGCAATCAGAGCAGGTGATCCCTGTAAGTGCCCTGTTGCACAGCGGTTCCTGAAATGGGTTCCACACCCCCCTTGGTTTCCACTGACTTGCTTTCTGGGTTCCCCGAGCACCTTGATTCGTACGTGCCTCAACCCTTGCCTTTCCTTTTATACACTGCACTTTGGGAGTAATCGTGCTGCTGTTGCTTAAAGCTGACTGTTTCGCTCATATTTAATTGAATTTGCACATTTTTTCTTAAACCTCGATTATAAAACAAAAAATATACACGCCCCGCTTCGTACGACGGCCGGCGGTGACCATCCGGAATGAGAGACGTCAGGCGTGACGTCAATTAAGTTGGTTCCATGTCGGAATCAAGACGAAGTCGTGCACGCAACGATGCGATTGAGCGCACGACGGCCTGTAGTGGCACTTCTGCCGACACCTCGGACTCCGCGCGTGCGACCCGCGGCCGACGGTTCGAGGTGGCTCGCCTGGCCCGTTTTTCCGCGCCCTTCGCTGATGAAGTCGTTTTGATAATAAACCGCACGTTCATACCGGCATGAAGTTATTGTACAGACAGTAAGAAGTTTAGACATTTCTATGATCAAGAGCGGTTAGTTCGAACACTCTTTCCGCGGCAGCTTCAGTTCGGAGCGCGTTAAGCCTATAGCGATGCCAATCGAGCAAGCCAGGAGCGAGCTGTTTGCCGTCACCCTCGGCGGGACGCACATCGCTGCAGGAAGTGCGCCGGTGGCTCATTGACGTCGCAGACGAGTTTTTCTTTATGTTGCGAATTCCTTGTAGAAGCACAGCCGGCTACTGCTACGGAGTGACAGCGCTTATAAAGAAGTCTGGATAGAAAGGCATTTCGCAAAAATGCTGATATTACTCGCCGCATAGCATCTTCGAAGTGTTGGAGCAGGCATATTTCTGGAGGTGCTGGTTTATGTGTGTTCGATCTGTCCGTCACCCGCAAGAGCAGAGGGTCCTCCAGGCCCACATCCGGTAGTGTATGCGGCAGTAGGCTGGCCACCTCATCTGCTGCAGAGGCACCAGCACTGGAAGATCTAATAGAGTCGCTGCAGCCAATCCAAGAAGCACGACCCACCACTCACCGCCACGCAGTTCGCCCAGGTTGCAACAGAGCACAGAGGTATTCTAAGCCCAGACGAGGCGCTGTACCTACAACAGTTCCAGACAAGTAGGTGTGAGCGACGGAGGACTAGTAGAGGTGGCCACATTTCCTGAGGTCGGACGGAAGCACTGGTAAATGGTATACACTCAGAGGCGCGCGGACGCAACACGGTGGAAACGCCGCGCGAGCAGGGGAAGATCACCGAGGAACGACAACACAACGATGGTGCGAAGAGGTGTGCGCGCAAGATGGTGGCTAGCTGCACGCCAGGAGTGGTCGAACAGCGACAAAGAGTCCGTTGAATACCATCACGAAGTGGCGGCGCGAAAGAGAGAACGAGCGATATCCACCGTGCAGAGAGGAAACTGCGCGAAGGACAAAAGAACAACCGGTGTAACCTTGTCATAGTATATAGGCAGGGACGCGAATCGGGCTGCATGCACGCAAAGATTCGTGTGAAGACTACTGCAGGACGAGTACCGGGCGATGATAGGAGGTCCACAGGGTACTCTCGCACAGCGCTGGCGCGAAGAGCAGGGCGAGCGCGCGAAGCCACAAGCATTGGCCTGCGTGCAGCGAAGCCGGACGAGCGAAGAGGAATCCGCTGCTGAAACGCGGCGGAGTTGCTGTATGGGTTACGTGAGAACACAGGTTCCCCTAAAGTTAGCACCACGATGAGGCGACTTCATATCATCATATAAATCAGGCTTGGTGCAGGAATTCTGAAAAGAGCGCGCGCCGTTTCAGGCGTGCGTGCACCGTGGAGGCCGAAAAGATGGCGGGGCCGCCACGGCCCGCCAGCGTCGAGACAGGCAAAAACAGCCCGCTGAGAAAAACACCGAGCCGAAACAGCCCTTCAGAATTTGATGCGCCTTTCTGCAAAAACTTCTGTCGTCTAATATCTGTCTTAAAGAGGGCAGTAACAGAACTCGTCTTCAACCCCGTGCACCACATGCCCGAAAAGCCCGCCAAAATGTAGTGCTTCACCGCCAAAACTTCTGTGATTTATAAGGCGTCTTAAACAGGGCTAACATAGAACCAGCCGTCTGCCCCGTGTCCATACTGAGGCCAAAAAGCCTGCCAAAATAAGGTGTCTTCCCCGTCAAAACTTCAATTGCCTTCAAGACGTCTTTGAGGGGTCAGGGATAGGACCCGTTCTCTAAAGTCGTCTTTTAGGCGTATTGTTAAGACAGATCTAATCCTGACGATAAAAGATCTCTTGAAAGCGTTTATTTTGGTCGAACATCCCTTTTATTGGTTTTATCTCTAAAATAAACGTTTTGAAGATCTTCGTGTTACCTGGGTAACTTCTTGGTTAGGTAAAAGAAAAGTTTTAACCACGAACAACTTTTTTGTCATGGAGAAATTCTGTGCGGCGTGCCTCAATGTGGGAGGAGCTTTACTGCAGACTTAAGTTGTATCCAACTATAGAGTAACAGTTAATCCGACCGGTGCTATACCCGGACAACACATTGCGTCTAATGAAAAGGAATTGAATCTGTATCTGTGAGAGTGAATTACAGATAATGATTATGTGGAGACTGCAGGTGGAGAGATGAAGTTTGCTGGAAGAAATAGATGGCTGGGCAGGAGAACTAAATATCATTGGAGAACTTCAGGAAGAGATTTTATCCTTTACTGGCATATAATTAAGCTGATGACGGTGTTCACTGCTCATGCGTTTTTGTATTTGCCCTGGTAGTGTACATTTCACGCTTTGGGCGTCAAGGACCTGCATGATTCTGTTCGAAACTTTTTGCGCCCGCTGATGACAAAGAGCGCTGCTCTTACTTTCAGCTGGAAGGGGTCGAGGGATCAGAAGGTAGCGTTTGAAAAGCTGAAAAAACTCGTCAGCACAATAACGAGTGCGGGAGTCTTGCTTTGCCTTCCACTTTGTTGAGCTTTTACTGCAGCCAGCTTCAGAGTAAAGATTGTGTCTATGCGTTTGCCTATGACAAGTGCCATTTTACTATTTCCTAGTTATCCGCAGGCTCCCTGAAGGCCACACAGAGTACAGCAACGCTCAAAGATGCCAGTGCTTTCATCAAGCGCTGCCTGGTCGGTGCCCAGAATACAGAGGGAGGCAGAAACGAAAGTAAATGGTTATTACTTAACACACGAATTAATTTTCTGTTTAGAACACAACAATGTCACAGATTTAGGTATGAACACAATATAAAGTGGTTATCAGAGGCATTCACCCCTAGTCTGTGCATTCAAGAAAAACACAATCAAGCATTTCAGTCGGTCTTGACTGCCATAATATTGATGTCATGTAATTAAATCTGTACTCAAAAGGAAATGCCCTAACCATTTGAGTTGCGCATACCAGGCACAGAACTTTTTAATGATGAGTGATTTCGCGTGAGTTGGTTGGGCAGAGCACGTTTTAACAGTCGGGGTGGTGTAGGGCCGACATTGGCGGTAAGCCTTGACCAAAGGCAGGGCGAGCGGCACACCCACCTGAGGCCGAGCTCAGTTGCTGGTTGGAAGGGCCAGGCCAACATTGCTAAGGTTGGTATTCATTAAACGCCCGAGGTAAAGGTGCCGGCGTTGGGCCGTCTAAAGCACATGTCTATCCCAATGTTCGGCCCGATCTTTTCTGCCAATGACGGGCCGAGCATTTTTTGGTCGGGTTGCGACGTTGGCCTGACTTTATGGCGAGGTTGTTTCGTTCATTGTGGATGGGTCCCATATGTAAAACAGCGTCGTGAATTTTGCTCTCCGTCGGCCACATGAATATTACTCTGCTTCCCTGCACATTTCGTCAAAAATATACCGCACATCTGCGTCAAAACAGCTGTGTTAAAAACTCACTTTCCAGTCATACAGAAGCTGCGTAGCAGTACGCATTAATGCTCTTAACGGCAGCTCCAAAGGCCAGAAAAAAAGCCCGTCCACCTGTTTTTTAAAGTGCAAACTGCTGTTTGTAAAGGGTCTGTATGTCACCCTGCTGACTACTATAGCTTTGACCAGGCGAAATGTCTTTCTCTGAGCCCCCTCCTTCTGTTGTTCGCACTGGTGATCAGCCTAGGGACTTAGCCAGTGACTTCAATAAGGCGCTTGAGCGAGTAGTCTTCCTTGCGGTCTGACCGAATCCACATCCCTAAAATTTTTACTGTCAAGACTTCTGGTATAGCTTGCCCCTCAGTGGTCATGTTTGCCGAGATTGGCTTCGCTTGTCGTGTTTGCTGGACTGGATCCAGGTCAGGGGCAGGAAGAAATTGGAGAAATCCATGCTACCGGAGTCGTTAAATCATTTCGAATACAGTGCGCTATATCAATTACACTAAACATTCGAGAAAATACGGAGAAATTTCTTACATTAGCAAATCATATTACCAGCTTTATTAATAGTGGTGATTTCTGTGGTGTATCAAATTATTGACGACACAGCATCGAGTATCTGTATCTGAAATCAATTTTGGTTCGGTATCTTGTTGTGGTATCAGAAATACAATTTCCGAGGGTATCAAGTATAGCTGCCAGCCCTAATTTAATAAAGAGTAATTTGTCTGCGCTTTCATTTTCTCATCGTTCTTGTCCGCAGAGTACTTTCTCCCGTCGGGAAATATTTCCCCATGACACCATCACTTTGAATTATTATCATGCGGGCAGTGTCTTTGAACGTGGACAGTACAGTTAGAGAGGTGGTAGTGTAACAAACCGAAGACTTTATTGGCCAGGAATACATGGGTCTTTCTTGTCCCGTAGCTGTGGTGAGCTCCCGACCTGCAGGTGGGTTCGGAAGCAAACTGTACCAGCAGTCCAATTAATGGGTCCGGTACGGATAGCAGTTCACCTCCGAGATAGTAGAAGGAGCCCCCGCGGTACAATAATTACCTGCATGCGCTGGTCACCGCAGGGGTCACTCTCTATAGGTGGTCATTTCACAGATGGAGTACCACAGCCTTGAGTAAAACGCATGAATATAGGTGTGCATAATATACCGGCAAATCCGCCGCGCATCTTTGGTCTTGCATAAGTTCGGCGTCGATCACAGTCGCCCATAGAGTGAGGCACCGTAGGTTGGGCTGCTGGCCTCTTTACCGAGATTGAAATGGCTGCGAGTTTTCAAGTGGAACAAAAAAAGTAAGCTTTCTAAATAAATCGACATCCTTTTTTTTTCTAATTATGCTCTCATTTCGTCCACTTCTCTGCTCTCGTGGTCAGTAGGAAGCGTGTGTCACAGTATACCTGCTTCCTGAAGAACACGCTTCGGTGTTTCTCAGCTAATCTCTGTTTATTATAAGTTCAGTCGAGGCGTTCTCGCTCTGCTTTCTGCTCTATCGACACGCCATTGGGCAACGGTGAGGGAAAGCGCCTCCATTTTTTTCGAATTAGTAATCTTTCCCGCATGATTAGGCGCCAAAGACCCACTTTTTTTCTCTAAACGAGTATGATTGACCCCGTGCAGTCCGCCTTTTTCGCCCCTTTGCAATGGCCCATCCGCTGCAGCCACCATGGCCAAAGCGAGTGGACCGCTCTCACTGCTGCTTCGCCAGGGAGGGGCTGCTTTTTCATCGCCTCGAGGCACCCGGTATACAAAAGAAGCGGATGCCCGGAAGCACAGAGGGAGCTTGCGTCATTTGCCGCGAAAGGTGTCCGCACTTAGTCGAGTGGCGTCACACCTCCGTCACGTCTGGACGGATCGGCTTTCACGGGGGCGTCCATGGCTTCATTCTCACTCTCCACACAGTCAGGGACGTCGAACAGTGGTGGTAGCGATGGTAGTCCTCCGGGTGGCCGCACACTGCCCTGTAGCAGCCGCGACTGCGCGTACTGTGGAGCTGCGCTGCCGACGCCTTTGATTTGTGGCGCCGGTCCGCGACCCAGCTGCCGAGGATGAGCACGAAGAGCGCTGTGCTCGCAGTCGCCAGCACCGTACGCGCCAAGGCAACTCCGGACCCGCGTGGCTGGCGGCCGATGCGGAACACGTGCGCCTCGGTCGCCGCCGCCTCGTTGCCCGGGAAAACAGCCCGGCGGCGGCGCCGCGCTCTGCTCCTGACGTGCGGCACGACCGTGTACAGCACCTGCAGATACCACTGGCCGCCGGACGCCATCTGCGGAAGCACGGAGCACAGCAGTCATGTTCTGCATTCTTTTCTTATTTTTGATTCCAAATTCCAAATGGGTCGTACGACAGCCATGCGGAGTAGCCCGCAATATACAACCTTTGCCCCCCCCCCCCCCCCCCCTCAAAATATTAAGTGATTTTCTGTAGGGGTAAAAGGGGTCTTAAACTCGCTGTAAATAGGCTGGCGCTTGTCCTCGTGGCTTTATGTCTGAAAGGTACAGTGCACAAACGGTCCCGGCGCAGAGGAGGCCGGTGGTGGTTTCGAGGAAAGGAAACACGCAGTAACTGTCTCATTCCTGATAGAACAGATTCAATGGTTCCTATGCTTATAACGCATTTTAGAGTGCGAAAGCACTACTTCACAAGGTCCAACCGGCTCACCGAGTTTGTGTGGCGCTTGGCCTTGAGGGTGACTTTGGCCAAACTATAAATAAATAAATATTGCCGCGACTGCGATTCGAACCCGCACCGGCGCGAAGAGATCAGCTTCGCTGGCCACTGCACGAGAGTACTATGCTATCACCGCAGCTGATCACTGCTTCGAGTTAACCGCAACACACACTCGCCTCTGCATTGCACATCGTCGTCTTCATCAACTAATACTATTATGGAACTAGTATTGAGCCATCAAAACAATGACCCAACAAGGCTAAACATCATGCATGGTAGCAGAAAGCGTGCGCGGCCATTTTTATATGGACTAGAAGGACCGCAGTTCATGCGATGTTTTTTTTTGGATCATCAGCTCGATGCAGGCGCTTGTTTCTACTAGACCACGGTGCATATTGTCTGGGTCGCCTGCAATAACACATTTTCTGATAGTTTTCGCTGTTTATTTGTATGTTTTGCGTACGTGAGTGCCCGCACTTCGATCTTCTCAGCACCTGGCAAGCACAAACCCTCGCTTCATATCTGATTCATTAATTTCGTGCGCCCGGCTGATATTGCGATGGCGTTCTAGGCCTTTCACGAGAGCGGCCGAATATTACAGCTCCGAGTACGCCCTCAGACGCGCGCATACATGCATGTGTTGAACACGCTTGGCGAGGAGTGGTTGAGCGCGATACGAGAGCTTGGTCTTCATTTCTTTCTACACTGTGGGAAGACGGATATGCTTTGAGAAATGCTCGATTGATTGAAACCTGTCTTTGATTAGAAGCCCTCACGAACGCACTGCTCGAGACTTCTGTGCGGGCATATGTGTGGCCACAAAGTTGTCGCGTATGTCACATGAGGCGAATGGCGAGCCGGTCGCCACCTACTGCCGTAAAGCTTGATGCTCGGGGCTTCGGCCACAAATGCTTAAAGTATCTGAGGAGTACCTTACGCACGCATCCGCTCGCGTTTGACAAAGTAAAGATCAATTTCTAGCGCGGAGCAACACGTAAGCACTCGCGGTACGTGCCAGTCCTCTGCGGTAAAGCTGTAGAATTACAAATAAGATACGCAGCTAGTACTGTACACCCACTTGTTCTAGATGAACGTTCAATCAGCAAATCGCTTTTGTCGAGATTGCGCGTGCATTCCTTACCGGCGGGCGACAGCCTACAGTTGAGTGGGAACGTATCCCGATTCTTTTCCGCTTAGAGCCCATAGGAAGCAGTTGACTAACGCAGAAAGCTCAACGACCACAGCACAGTGAGTCACCATTCATGCAGGTTCGATCGTCTGTGGTCATTCCAGCATACTTACTGCGTAGTAAATAAACACGCGACAATTCGAGAGCACGGCGTGTCGTATGACGAGCAACGCACGGACCATTTTTCCCTCCGATGCGGTGGCGACTGAATGATGTTAGATTGCGATAGCTCGTCACATGCTTTTGAGGATTTCTGTAAGCTTCCACAGCACACGGTGCATCGAAGGCACACACTCGCGTTGTCGTCGCCGATGTTATAAGGGTGCGAGCACGATCAGCTGTTTGTTCTGAAGTCTGCGGCAGCCCTCAATCACTTCAGGTTGTTAATTGTTCTCGGTCCCAAGCAGTCTATTTCTGCCGCACGCGTGCGCAGCAACGAGACGCAGCAGAACCCGAAGCTAATGTGAAAGCATCTGCCCTCCGTGATCTGTCGCCGTGATGGCCGCCTGGCTGGTTCTGTTGGCCATAAAACCATGTGAACGTGATATGCTTTCCTGTCAGGGGCGAACTTGCTGGCAGCCAGCGGGCTGTCCGACCGAGCCCGGTAAATCGAAGCGGCCCTGTCTTACGACGCTAAGGTTCGTATGCGAACCGCATCCATATTTGGATAACTCCAGAGCAGGTTCCTTACCACGCCCTCTCAGAGCTTTGCCAGTAGAGCAAAAATATAAATGCAAACCTTCGCGATCGTAAAAGCGCAGAAACTGCTTCCCTCTTGAGGACGCCTAAACTGCGCCGTTAAGGAAGACAGTGATTCAGGAACCGAGTCGAAGCAAGAAGAGACGAAGAGACGCCGTAGTGGAAAGCTCCAGATTAATTCAGGGATTTTTAACGTGCTTCTTTGTTTCTTTTATGCCGTTTTAACGTCCCAAATTGACTCAGACTATGAGAGGCTTCGTAGTGAAGGGCTCCGGAAATTTCGAGCACCTGAGGTTTTTTAGCGTGCACTGTCATCGCACAGTACACGGGCCTCCAGAATTTCGCCTCCATCGAAATTCGACCGCCGCAACCGGGATCGAGCCCACGTCATTCGGGCCAGCAGCCGAGCGCCATAACCACTCAGCCACCGCGGCGGCCTTTTAACGTGCCCTGACATCACAAAGTACACGGGACGGGGATTTTTGTATTTCGCTTCCGTGGAAATGCGGCCGTCGCGATGAGGATTTGATCCCCAGATCTTGTGCTAAGCAGCCGAATCCCGTGGCCAGTGAACCATGGTGTCCTCTTTATAAAGCGCACTCCTGCGCACTTTTCGAAAACACTTCCAGATAAATTTTAATGCCTTGATAGTAAGGTGGACAGGTGACAGGTGCATGTCAGCCTTTTAAATAGAGAGGAGAGATGGAAGTTCGCCTGAATCGATTGATTGCTTCGTTCTAATTACTAAGAATGCGCACTCACAGAAAACGAACCTTTCATAAGTCATCAAAGGACAAAAAATCACATACAGGCATCGCGGCCACCACAAGCAAAAGAAAGTACTAACAACTCAATGCCTGAAGCTGCGGATATCTCTGAGGTGAGGCCACACTGCCACTCACCTCCAAAGCTGATCACGGACCCCTGTTCACAAATGACCTCACGAATTTCAATCGAGCCGCCGAAAAAAATGCTTCCATCCTTAAATCCAGTTTTCTCAGCAGCAGATATTTCTTTTGCTCCCGAACAAACATCATTATGCCAACAAGAACGTAAACGTTCCGCTTTTACTAAGAATATAAAACTGAATTTAAATGTCTGCATGCCCCATTAATGTCTCTTATTTCAAACGCAGCCATGGAAGAAGCAAATACCTCCTCCATCTCTGCTTGCCAGATTCGTCGACTGGCCTGTCGGCTAGAGCATGCTAGCGTTCCTCTGAATAGCTCCCGTCCACCCCGTTTCAGAATGGTTGGAATACGCTGGCGTACGAATCCCCTGTTCTACCGCCTTCAGATACGGTTGATCCTGGTGACTTCAGTGCTGTGATAGATACGAAGTCTTAGGTACACATGCATATATAGTCGAAAAAAGGTGCAGGAAGAGATGCTCCACAGGATTGTCCACATGATGTGGGACAAAAATATTTTTGTGTGCTTACCTGAGCGTATTCAAATTTGTTGAATCTAAGAATGTACTTAATAAAAATAAGTTTCACACCGTCTATTTCATGCAGTGTTTACACATGTACCTAGGATTCACACTCAATTGCACTCGCATTACCAATTCAGTCGAAAAGCTTCTAATGCGAGATAACATCAAACCCCTGACTGTACTCTGTGAGCAGGAAGTCAGCACTGTGCACGGGCAGCAAGAACAGCACGAAGACTGGAGCACACAGACTTATCCTTTTTCCAACGGTTATCGGGGCTGCGAAACTAAATGGCTCTTGTAAAGAAGAGAGGTTTGTCTGGCTTCCAAGCTGCGCGCCGGCGCATTTTTCGCCCCAGTGCTATTCTCTGGCGATAGGGTGCTTTGTAATATTCGTACGTTATTTATTCGGGTTACAGAAAAATTCCAGTAAAACAGTAAACAGAGAATTGGCAGATCGGTCTTGACGTCTGGGCGTCTGGCAAGGTGTTGGCCTCCGGAGGGCCGCCGCTAAACCTTCGTCTCCGTGTTTTGGGAAGAGCTCGCCCTTTGTATGATAATTGAGGTCGTTAAGATGTCACAATTTTCGTTCGGGATAGCGGGAAGTGACGCCATCGGCTCAGGTTATAGAAGTCCTTCGCTGCTGGGTATTCTTTTTTGGCTTCCCGCTTGAAGGCGATGTCATGCTTTTTTGTGTTCCGGAGAAATTTCTTTCGAATAGTGCCGGACGCCTGGTACCGGCATCGTCGGTCGACACCGGGCCGCGCAAGACTGACTGGCTGCGGCACTGACTGATATTTTGCGCAACAGCTTCGGCGTCGGGGAACAAAATGCTTCGCGTTCAACAGCAGTGACGGAAGCTTAGAAGACACGGAGAACTCTTACGGGAATATCCAGGGGGTTTGGGGAGCGGTGGAAAGGGACCAGGTGAGGGTGGACAGTGCAGCATACCGGCGGATGCAGCAAGTAAAAGCTCCAGGACACTCTCAGAGTAAAAAATAATTGAAGGACGCTTAAGCTTCGTCTTTACGAGCAGGACGCAACAGTGTGTTGCAGCGTTGCCAAGGAATCCACGGTACGCCACTGTCCTTTCGGCGCGGTGCCTTGCCCGGACAATTTAAGGAAAGGAAACATATCTTGGTGGTGGCTGAGTGGTCAGGGCGCTCGGCTACTGATACGGAGATTCCGGGTTAAAACCCGACCGCGGCGGCTGCGTTTCGATAGTGGTGGTGGTGGAAAATTTCGGTCATAAGTTTCCCAGTAAGACTCCGCCACAGTCGGCGATGGGGGATGAGGAAAGGTGGGGTATGTGAGCAGGGTGTGTAGAATGTCTCCTGGTTTGCCAAAAAGCTTGCATGACGAGGGGAATTGGTCTGGGTATTGGGCATGTAGTAGTATGGGGTATGGAGAAGTTCCTAGTTTGTAGTCGTCGCCAGTGTGGGGCCTGCGCTATGGTGAGGGATGGGACTGGGGGAGCGTACTCCCTTCGTTGTTCTCGGTAGTACGAGAGAATATCGCGGAAGAAAAGCAAGCGCCCCTCGGTCCGTAGAAGGACCTCGACTCCCGCGTGGATTGTGAGACCTTGGGCTAAGGAATGAGCCTCCTAGTTGCCAGGAAGGCCGGCATGTGCATGCTTCCAGATGAGGGTTATTGCGCGCAGGGGCTTCCAGAAGCATAGGAAACGAGCAGCAGTGCGGGATATGTATATAGCCACTGGCATAGTTGAGAATGGCAGATTTAGAGTCAGAGATAATTTTTGTGGCAGATGTTGAAATGAGAGCAAGCGCGATCGCTGCCTCTTCTGCCTCTGTGGTAGAATTGGGGATGATTGAGCACGAGGTCAAAATGTTTTGCTTGATTGGCGGCTACTGACAGGCCCATACGGAATCCTGAAGTGTACTCCGCTGCGTCCGCGCGTAGACCACCTCATGGTCATCGCCATACTGTTTGTGGAGGGCCCGAGCCCTCGCTACTCTGCGGTCCTTGTCCCGCTCAGGGTGCATGTTCTTGGGTACGGGGGGTACGTTGTGGTTATAGCGGAGGATAGGAGGGAGGGGAACCCCCTCGGTCGGGTGTTTAGTTGGGGTGAGGCTTAACTGGGATAATAAAGTGCGGCCAGCCTCTGAGTTGGATAGGCGGGATATTTGTGCCGTAAAGGTAGCTTCTGTGAGTTCCTCAAAGGTGTTGTGGACACCGAGTTTGAAGAGTCGGTCGTTTGATGTGCTGGGGGAAGACGTAGAGCCGTTTTCGTGCAACTTCGCAGGAGCGCATTTACCCGGTCTCTCTCCTTCTTTTTGAGGGGTAGGTATGGAAGGGCATATGTGGTGCGACTTATGACGTAAGCCTGGGTGAGCCAAGTCATGCGTCGCTCGCGGAGGCCAGCCCGGCGGTTCCCTATGCGGCGAATCAGGCGGGTGATTTGTTGACTGTGTGTTTGGAGTGTCTTTATGACTACTCCGTGCGCGCCATGGGAGTAAATAACCAACCCAAGCGGGCGGATTTTGTCTACTAGTGGGATGGAATGGGTACCTAGGGTGAGGGAGATGGGTGTATTGATTGAATCGTGTTGTTTGGGCCGGGAGAGAAAGAGCTCGGATTTTGGATTGGAGCAGGTCAAGCCACGTTCCCGTACATATGTGTCGATGGTCGTTAGGGCCAATTTTAGGTGTTGTTCTATTTCAGCATCACTGCCGCGGTTTACCCAGACCGTGATGTCATCGGCGTAGAGGCTAAAATGTATGTTAAGGATTTGAGCTAGCTGTCGAGGTAGGTGAAGGAGTGCTATGTTGAAGATTATAGGGGACAGCACGGCTGCCTGGGGCGCACCTCGTGCTCCCAGCGTGACACCTGTGAGGTGGTTTGTCGTCGAAAGTAAGCGTGACTATGCGGTGGCTGAGGAAGTCTCAGATGTAATTGCACATCCTCGTGCCGACTCCCAGGGTCGTAAGGTTTTGGAGGATAGCTGAGTGTGCAACGTTATCAAAGGCCTTAGTGAGATGCACCCTAGAATAGCTTTGGCGTCGTATGTTTGCGAGTCGAGAATGTGATGTTTTAGCTGTAGAAAAACGTCCAGTGTGGAAAGCCCAGGGCGAAATCCAACCATGCTAGTGGGCATGAGATTGTCGCCTTCTAGGTATTGGAAAACCCTTGACTGGAGTACATGCTCCATGAGTTTGCCAACAGACGATGTCAGTGAGATGGGTCTTAAGTTAGAGGTGAGCAGAGGTTTGGCAGGTTTGGTCATGAAGACGACTTTGACCTCTTTCCATTGCGGTGGAAGGGTAACCATTTTCCAGCACTCATTAAAATATTCAGTAATTGCGGCAATGGATTGTGCATCGAGATTCTTGGGTGCCCTGTTATGCATTCCGTCTGGGCCCGGTACTGAGGAAGTGTTGAGTCTCTGGAGTTCACTCTAAACCCCTGCTTCTGTAATGGGTTGGTGTAAGTGGTCGTTGGGTAGGCCTGCATAGTCGAGGTGTGCTACAGGAGCGTATGCGTGGAAGTATTGATTGCGAAGTTCTTGGAGAAGCTCCGGTGGAGGTATATCAGAAGTATGTATGAGTTTGCTGAGGTTGTGTCTTTGGGTAGTCTTAGAGTGATTGGAGTCTATTAAGTGCCTAAAGAAGTTCCAGGTCTTTGGTGTACACATATTGCCAACTAGCTTGTTGCATAGTGATTTCCATTTTTTCGTGAGAGAATCGCGGCGAGCGTCTCTATCTCTTTGTCAAGACGGGCGATGCGGCGCTTAAGTGTCCGGTTTCAATGCTGCCTTTGCCAGCGTCGCTCAAAGCCTGCTTTAGCTTATCAGAAATGTAGGAGGTGGGAGTCAATTGTGTCGCTTGGGCAGTCCTCTTGTAGTGGCGAGTTACGGATCGGACATGGCTTTGTAGTTGCTTGGACCATTCGGTGATGTCCGTGTTCGGGGCGAAAGTGCGGGCTGCTCTACACGAGCGGAGACTTTGTGAAAGTGGTGCCTGTGGGAGGCTTGCCGTGTAGTTGAATGTTTAAGAGAATCTCGATAATGCATTGATCCTTACCTACACATTGTAAAAATATATAAAGCACACTTAGGACAACGGACGAGGAAGACCAAACAACACAAGCGCTTGTAGTGTTTGGTCTTCCTTGTCCGTTGTCCTGAGTGCGCTTTATATATTTTTACAAGATGCAATACCAACTAGCTCAAATGTCGATTCTGATACCTAGATTCTCTTGTGTGTTGCACCATGTTGCGTGAGGAAGGCGATGTGCGAACGTGAGGTCTGGTGTAGTGTCTCTACAGACACTGTTTTCGGTGCGTGTAGAAAGGTTAGGGTCGGTGAGTAGGGAGAGACCGGCTAGTTGCGCATCTAACCAAACCAGACGTCCTTTCGGTGTGTCGTGTGGGCAACCCCATGCCGTATGTGGGGCGTTAAAGTCTCATACGACGAGTAAAGAGCCCTTGTTGGCTATGCGCTTTCAAAGTGTACAGACGCGTTCGAAGTTGCATTGTAGGCACTTAGGGTGGCTATATGCATTGTTGGGGACGAGGGGTCCTTGAGTGAGCTGACTCTTTCAGCGCCGCAGGTCCCTTCTTCGAATGACGCTGTCGGACTTGGTTATGAAGGAAACTGTACAGGTGGTTTATTTTACATTATTTACAAGATTTAGGAACCCATTGGAGGGTGATAGGGGAAGGTCGGAGGATCTGAGAAGATCTGAGGATGATCGAGGATTCCTTCCTCACGGCACTCGTCGTCCGGTTTAAAAAGGGTCCGGTCCCTAGGATTCCCCAGGTTCGAGGAGGTCTTCGCCAGGTTGGGCGTGGCCTAACTGGCGTTGTCGTACACACACACTTCACATAGGGACACGCCCCCGTCACATGCCTCGCCGGAGAGAGAGGGTGCCGCTGGACAATCGCCCCCACCAGAGAGAGCGTTGGCTTCGCGTCCGAACGACAGTTCTCACGCTGTCAAGTCGGACACGTCTTCCGGGAAGTCCGAATTGGCGAGGCGCCGGCGAGCAGGCACAGTTAAAGGGGTGAGTCACCCCTGCTCGGTTCTGGCGGTCGCTAACTGCCTCCGTGCCGCACGGTCGATCTTCCGGGAACAATTTTGTTTACAAACGGCAGTGGAATACTCCGTCTCGAATCCAATAAACCACGCGAGGACCAGCCGTGGGAACCAAAGATGCCTATCGCCGTGCAGTGGCCCCGGTTGCAGGTGTCCGGGCCGAATACGCAGCTGAATCAGACCACCGGCTGTCGCCAGAAACCTTACAGCATTTTGGATGAAGAGACTGTTCGTTCGAGCGTGTTGCGGCACAAGCTCAATCAGAAAGTGATCAATACCCTCAATCACTATGTAATGGGTGATGGTGGTGATTGAGCGACGAAGTAGAAGTGCTACCCGAGAGGATGTAGGGGATGTGGACCGAACAGCAGTATAGCCGGGTAAGGTAAGGGGGTTTGAGGGTTCCTGTAGGGCAAGGATGTCGAGTCCTGTAGTGCAGGAAAGCATTTGGTGGGCCACGTGACGTTTTTGGCCAAAGTCCCGACAGTTCTACTTTCTACTGCCAGAGTGTAAGATTACGGTCTGGAACTGTCATCATGAGAGTCTTTAGGGGAGGGAGCCGTAACGAGGGTGTGGGGGTCCTGAGCTACGGCAGAGATAGGGTTGTCCGATCCTATCCATGCTCAATTTAAGCTTCTGGTGTCTGTTTGGGGTGGAGTCACGCTTTGGGAGGCTGGTTTTGTAAGTGCTTAGCCGGAATTCAAGATCGTTATAGCGGTCAGAGAATCTTTGGTTTAGTACGTTGAATCGATTGTTAAGAATAGCATTTATCCTGTGTTATGCGTGTTAGCGCGTCTTTGAGGGTTGCACATTCCTGTTTGATGTGACTTCGTCCTGAAATTTTGCCTCAGAGCGATCAGCAAAGGACTCAAGCAGGATTGGTATGCTGTCTAGTGAGATGGGCGCGGTGGGGAGGTGCCGTTGTGCGCGGAGGTGAATCTGTAGAGGGTTCAGTGTCAGCCTCCATTGCTAGCAAATCACAAGAAGTAGGTTTGGAGTGCCTGGGTAAAATATGGGCGGTGGGTGGGTTGGGAGAGCGAGTTTGGGATGTGGTAGGAGCGGGGGTATATAGAATGGGAGATCCCTTGGCAGGAGCACTTATCTGGGCTTCCAGTCTTGCGATCTGTTGTCGAAGGGCGGCGGCTTCTGCTCGGGCTGCTGTAGCTTCTTCTTTATAACCCTGTCACTCGGGCATTTCAAAGGCCCTCGAACCGACAGCCTATCGTCTCAAAGGCGACCGAGCGATGCTACGCGGGTAGTTTCAATGGCCATCAAGTCAATAGTCCATTGAGTCAACGGAGCAGTGCAGAACTCCATCGAGATTTTGAGGGCCTTCGAGCGCTGCCCAAGGTTGCTAGCTTTGCTTCGAGCGGCGCCAAGCGCACTTTCGTACACGATACATTCACGGTACAAAAGCATCAACAAACATTATTCGCCTAAACATTAATGCAACCAGTCTGTGCAATAGTTTTAAAATTGTACCAGTCTGGTTTTAAGCGAATTAATGGCATTAATTTTGCGTTGCGGTGTTTGCTTTGCTTGCGTACATAGCGTTGACAATATGGCGGCGCCCTGCCCGCCTGCTTCACAGCGATAACCGTTTCGTCGCTAATCCCTCAACGCAATATCGTGTTCTATACTGTTGCATTCACCTTCTATTTGCCCATTCCTATCCTCGCATAAAGTTTCAAGAGACAAACAGCTTTTGTTTTTCAGATATCAAGGCAATTTTGCAGGCGTTAAGCCTGACGAAGCAGCGCTCCGACGCATTTGGACTGGCTTGGTTTTGGCTCGTCTTGCATTAGAGTGTCTACAGCAGTGTCTGTCTGTATCTGTCCGTCGCGTAGGTGAAATTAAAAGGGTTTTAAACGACATGCGCGTATGCGTGTATTTCATCATTTAGTATACATTCATCAAATATTTTGTTATTTTCACAAAATCTGAAGTAGCGATTGTGGCGCTACACAAGCTTGTCGTAAGACACGTGAACCATTTCAATGACCATTGGGATTGGCCGTGTAGGAGTGACACAACTCCTTCGAGTTCGATGGCGATTGAGAAGTTCGAAGGCCCTCAAATCGATGGCCATTGAAACTGGCCGTGTGACAGGGTTCATCCCCAGGATTCTGGACAATGCGCCTCGAAAAACCGGTCGCGCCATCTCGCGACAGCCGGCGGCGCGGCGGCGCGTAACTAAATGGCGACGAAAAATAAAAATTGATATTTCGTCGCGCATAACAGTTAGAAATTAGCTTTCTCGCCTAGATGTTAAATGCATCTTAAAGTTTCATTTAGTCGAGTTTCATCGATGTAGCTTACATATTGCGTTTGCCATGAGCAATGATCTATGACAGCATGGAGCCTATGGCGAGGTCCTGAAAAATACCCCACTTGACTTCAATTTATCGCTCACTACAGCCCTATTTTAAAATATATCGACAAGCTCTAGCAGGTTCACGTAGGGTAATGTCCTACCTTTAAGGAAGTATGAGGTATTTTACATTTCAATGGCGTAAAAGTCTTCCTGCGCTATTTCACTATTGATCATGCATCATCAAATTTTTCATGAAACGTGTGGCGCCCTCTCTCGGTGCGTTGGAAAGGCACACGTCCCTGCTCGCGGCCGGGCTCGAGTAGCGGAGGCGGCTAGATTCCGGCCGTGCCCTGCTACAGTGTCCCTGCTTTGGTAGGTTGTTTTGGGAGGTTGAGCCTGCCGTACGAATGCGCCGTTTTATCAAAAGTGCCCCCATCGGAGGGAGGCCATGGCCATGGGCTGCTACATAAAATGCTACAAGAAAGCGTGTGCCTTCTATGAGGTATATAGAGGAAATTATAAGAAGACTCTTTTGCTTGAAAGGTACATTTTTCATTAAGCGCGTACAGTGACCACACCGGCATAGGTGATAGTGGAATTGCGTACGCAATAACAGTGCAAAGCAATGAAGCTTCTAGGTACTTTCGTTCAAGCAGTGAAATTTGTAATTCCCGGACGCTCATACTTAGAGCTCACTCACCGATACTTGTATATGGTTCTTGCACTGTGCATTCAAAATTGTAAAATCGTGTCTTAATGTCTACATTTCAACACTCATGTTATTAGCCTCAATAGCAGAAAGCTCTTCCAATCTTTTGTCGATGTGGTGCAAGTGCAGCAAGGATGCGTTGAAGTGAATGTTGCATGTGTTGCACATAAGAGGCGGCAAACCTGATGCTGCGTTTTATGCCAGTAGGTTATTTGTCCAATGTAACAATTAGTACTGTGGTAGTTCACATTTTTGTCTAGGTTGGTAAAGTGCTTCTCACGATTCGATCGTTCGCCGTCGAGAAGGGGTTTATCATTGCTGTAATCGATGCTAGTTTCGGCAATTCTGTCAAAGATGTACGTGAAGGATGAACCGCTAACGAAGACTTCATAGAGTGGCATGCTGGGAACAATTCTGAAGAGTGTGCCATCAGTTCGGCAAGCCAGTAACTACGCCGTTACCCAGAGCAGCATTCAAGAGTCAAACTCTAGTTAAATGTTCTTGATTATAATTTAAATCTGCTAAGAAATGAACAGAAGTTATTGTCGGATAACACAATGTTTAAAAGATTACTGGTTTTCTCCAGTACGGTGACTCGGCGCTCCACCCAACCCGTTTGTGCAATGCGCCGCTAGAGCAATTCATTAGCGACAGGACGCTACATGCTCGCGGCCCTGAATATGCAGTGAATTTACCGTGTTGCGAATATGTGCAACAATACCCATAAGCACTTTCGCACGAGTGGCGCGAACATATTTTTTTTTGCATAAGTTCCAATCTACCCTCGTTTTTTTTTCTGCCGCTCTCCTATCTACTTTTCGCTATCCTCTCTCTTTGCTTTTAATTCCACCGGTTGCAGTTCCAGTGCTTGAGAGATTAGATAGCAATCGCTGGGCCGGCAACATTTTTAGCTTCCTTTTTGTATTCTCGTCAGTTGTTGTTGCCTCTGAAGCTGTTGTCAAACTACTACTTCTTGGATGTGTGACTCCCGGGGAGTTAGCGCGGCATTTTAAGCGCACAAACCGCGGGAGTCAGAAGAGGGAGCCGTTTCCACGGAACGATCCAGCGACTTTTAAATGTGCCATGCATCTCCATGTTCCTGGTGCTGGCTCCCTTCCCCTGTCGAGCAGACGGAGAGAATTTCAAGCCGTGGAGAGAAGGGGATGGGGGGCGATGAAAGAACAACTTAAACCGCGAAGAAAAGTTCGGGGAACCTGAAATAGCTTCAAGCCATGAAGAAAAGAGCCACCGAGAGCCCGGCGATCCTTCCATTGTTATAAACCGGACCCCCCTTCCAACGCCTACACGAGCGCCCGCGCGCTGATGCCGACATCTAGCACGGACGCCTCACCTAGGCTTGCTGGCGTCTCCTGCAGTGCGCATGCGCAGACCGGTTTCGGCTTACGCCAAGAGCGCGGACGCTGAGCGCGTACGCCCAGGAAGGGCCATTCGAGTTGGCGCCTCTAGGCCTTTTTTGGGGTGGGATGACTGTCTTTGAAGTGGGACAGGAGGCCTCCGATAATGATGTCCGGCTTGTGTGTAGTTTGCATCCCTTCCTTTCTGAGAACACTGGCCAAGGTTTCGCAGACACCCTTTACGTACTAACTGCATACGCATTTTTGCCACCAGCGTGTCCTTAGCATAAGCATATCGAGTTGTTTTCGTTGCATCCTTTTCAGTTTTAGATGATACATCGAGTGAAGAATCTTGGGTATCCATTGCCTAGAAATGTTTTCTTTTGCTGATGATGAGTTTTAATGGCGCACTGGCAACCTCGCACCAAGCGCAATGGGTTGAAGTGTTTTCTTCAACACAATGTTAGGTGGAAGTTCATTTTCCGAGCACTTCAACTCAAAGAAACCAAGCGCCAGGCTTCGAGAAAACTTCTACCCATTGGAAATCAGTGGGTACACGGCGACACTGCAGAACGAATCACACACCGTCCTCGAGCCGCATGCTCAAAGCGATGTGTCATTGCTGTTGTCGCTGATTTTAAAACAAATATGCAAGAATTGGGAATCGTCTTAACCAAAACTTGCTTGAAATCCACCCTACCCTTAGGGCACAATTTTCAGCACTGTTCCTCCCAAAAAGGCTACGGGAACAAGACGCACAACACGCAGCATCAAACGGATGAAGAACGTGGAGAGGCAGTAACGGAAAGGGCCAAGGATGATTTCAGCAGGTGCATAGGTACGGAGAAATTCTTTTTCAAGAGCTACACGGGCAGCCGGTAGCAGGGTGGTAAGAGGGAGGAAGAAAAGGACAGTGGGGAGGGGTCTCCTGCTGTGCCTTTGCCTGCCTTTCTTGTTTTTTCTCCTTTTACTTTTCCTCTAATCGTGGAGCGCAGTCCATGGTTGCTTTTTGGATGCGCTATGTTTCTGTTCCCTATGGTGCGAAGCACGAGCTGCACGACATAGTCGGCGCCTTTGCGAAAACGGCCCGGAAAGGTCATGGACGCACTCTTGCCTCCAGGCTGTCACAAAAAAAACTTACAACCGCTAATGTGTCAGTCCTGGCAAAGGGTTTCTCCACACGCAGACAAAAATCTCCCAAAAAAGACATCAGAATTTCTGCAGAAGATTCTTTACGGCCTTCCGCCAAACTAAGGAATTCCACCAGCCTTGTTAAAAGCACAGCGCATGGCACAGGTAGACAGTGCCACCAAAATCAATTTCGGACGAGTTAGCGTGGTTACGCCAGTTGCAACTAGGAGTGCTAGCACTTCGGTTTTCAGTGCTGTTTCAGTGTTAGGTTCCGTTGCGCATAGATGCAGCTGATGAAGACGACGCTATCCAAAATACAGCGCAAGAGACTGGTATTTTATGACGCAGAATGTTCGGCTGCGGCGGTGTGGCAGTCGACGGCGGCAAAAAAGCGCACCGCTGCCGCCGACGCCGGCGAATCGCCCGGAAAAACGCTCCATGCGGGCCACGCTTAACGCAGTAACCAGCAAAACGTATGCGTTCTCGCCGCCTCGGGTTCGAAACTCACTCGCGGCCGTAAAACATTTTCGATTATTTTATTTCAGGTCAAGTAAATTTCAGACATACAAAGAGGCCACGTCGAAATCCAAAATTGAAGCCTCAGTGCTGCAATAAAAAATGCCTTTGTTCGCGTCTCCGCGGATTTGACTCCCATTCGTGGATATTTGTGAATGCCTTTTCTGCTTCTTTTTTTCTATGCTCGGGACGGAGTGGACAAACATAGGCAAGAGATGATTTTTCTAGGCTCTCAACCTCCGGATTAGTGCTTGCGTACTTATAGCTGCCGATGGAATAATTTTAGACAGCCCGAAGGACAGCTCAAAGAAAGCATTTGTAGAAATTCGCGTACCGGGCATGGCTACGACTTGAGGTGAGAACGTATCTATAGCATGAATGATTAGAGCTGCATTGATAGAGCATGCTGCTAGCGGTGGTGAAAAGGAAGAAGCGGATGGTTTGAGCGGCCATCGCCCCTCACGCTCTCCTAACAACGTACCTTAATTCCCTGATCCTTATGAACGATAGATATATATGCTGTATTCCTAGTTGTAACGAGGCTTGTTGTAAATCTAGTTTTGACGAGGCTGAAAACGAAGCAAGCGAAGTTAGTTTCTTTTCGAGCTGAACGATTCGCGGATGAGTTGTCGTCACGTATGATGCTATCGAAATGAACTGCTGACGTAGCGGTGACATTTTTCTTATTTTAAAGTTCTATAATTTACCTATTACTGAGCGTAGTTCATTAGGACGTGGTTGCATCTGAGCCATGACAACCTGAATGTGTTCAGCGGAAAAAGGGAAAAACAAATTATTACAGCTTTCAGTATATTTGAGTTTCTTGCAGGAATGTTTCGACTCAGAGAGTCAAGGAAAACTATGTTATCACGACGTGAATTTTATTTGATCAAGAGCCGACTAAAATTACCTGTTGCAGTTGAAATGATTTCATCTGTAAGAGTGAAGACTCGGAGCGGGTGGTAGGCCCTTGGGGAAGAATTACATCTCCAGTTAGCATCAGCAAGCAAGCCATTTAAATATATTGAAATAGTTCATAGTAACCGTTTTGATCACAGGTGGGTACTGGGAAGGAAACCAATAAAAGAAAGCGTTTTTCGCTTCTTTCAGGTTTAGTAGGAATGTACGCGTATACTAAACCGTAAGCACCGACCAGAAAGACATGTAACCAGTAACGTTTTTTGGTTCTTACGTTTTCCGCTTCGGTTCTATTTTATGCATTATTTGGGCTTGGTATTTGTTATTGCGCGTTTCTCTTAGTTTTATGGCACGGCTGTGCCTTGAAGCTTCTACTTTATCACCGCGCTTTTCTTTGCGCGCCGGGCATCTTCCCGGGCGTTTGCTAGGAGCATGCTTTGTTTGAGTCGTTTATTGTTCGTAACTATTTCTTTTTGTCTTCTTAATGCTGCATATGCACAGGCTAAGTGTACTTAGCTGTGACGGTTACGGGTCTTCTCATGTGTGCATAACTTTAACCGAAAGTTTGTCTTTATGTTGATTTGTATCTGCTGAGCTGTTGATTTTCTGTTAATCATCCATGACTCCCATGATTTTTATGGAAAAGCCTAATGTCTATACGGCACTCTTGTAATAAAAGGAAATTGGTGCTGCATGTGTGTGGTGTAGTCTTCGCTGCAGCATGTCTCTCCACGAGGGCGATGCTGTAGGACTGGAAGATATATTTCCAGCATGTGTAGAATTATTTGGTGATCCTAAACATCTTCACAAAAACAGCGCGTACGAAAGTGCGGATGGCAAGGGCACGCTGCATGCTATGATCCCGTCAATATAGTTGTTTGAAAATACACAGACATACTATCGGTTAGCAAAAGACAAAAACCAACGCAAATTTGGCTGCGGCACAATGAAAGACATTTAAAACTAAAAAAACCCCCTCATTTACGGCAAACGTTTTCACGACTGCGGCTTTCAAAACCACTGAAGGATTTCTGTGCTAGGACAGGCTTAGTTAGGCTTTTTTCTGGGCGCTGTACAAAGTGACACTGAAAGGCACGCACTAACGGTGCTACTGTTCCCTAGTCAAAGGTGATTCGGCCAAGTCCGGGAAATCAGCTTCGAAGGCGCAGCAAAGGTGTCTGCATTGGTGGAAGGGGTGGGTGGACAATTTTCAATTCTCAGAAAATAAGAATGGTTTAGCCGGGGCGAACACATGTGCATGTGCATGGAAGAAACACACGCCAGAAGTGGAAACGTTTTGCATTCCATACGTGAAAGGCGTGAGCGAGACGCTGGCACGCATTCTCGGTAAAGAAGGGTGCTAACAACGCACAGTCTATTGAGTGGCTTTACGACTACCACCATCGGACGCCTTCTCCCCCCCCCCCCCCAAACGGCCGTCACCCAAAAGAAAGGACCCAAGAGGTTGTATACCAAATGTCCTGCTCGGTCTTCCCGGAATCGTACATAGGGGAAACGAAGAACTTCGCCGAAATAATGAGGCAGCATAAAGCGGACGTCCGACAAATGAACCGTGACCGCAGCGCTGCGGCCGAACACTGCGAGGCATGCGACCACCGAATGGACGTTGACGGCACTAATGTACTGGAAACCGAAGCTAACCCGCACAGGAGGCTTCTACTTGAGTCGTGGCACATCCAACAGACAGGGAAGAATGTTAATCGCTGCCTGGGGACACTTCCCGCTTCTTACATCCATGGTTTGCAGCCACTGACCCGGATGTCTTCAACACGAGGGCTTAAAAAGCCGAGGTTCGAACCATCCGAGGGTTTGTCGACAGCCCGGCGCCGAGATGCGGCGATTTCCCTGTTAATCCCCGTCAGCAGGAAGCGTGCATGGCGAGGCAAGCGGGCGTAGACCGGCGAAGGCAAAGACCGAGCCAGAGGAAAGGAGCCAAGACGTTTTCCCGAAACCGCCCGCCCCCCTTCGCCCGTCTAAGGAAACCACCACAGTGATAGCGTAGCATAGCGCATGGTCAGCGCGGACGCGGCAAGCAGACGCCGCGTCTAAGCCGCGACGGCGTCGAAGTCAGAGGATGGGGCATATCAACGGGTCCCGAGAAGCGGGCCTGCTTAACGAAACGCTGAAGCGTGTTCAGAGGCAGCAACGACAGGCTGGCGCCTCTTTCCAGATTTTGCTGGGACGCCTGTCAACAGTCGTCCCGAAGACGAGTAGCCTACTACTCGCAGCGGTAGCGATCGGTTGAATATCGGTAATTGGCGTAAAGCTGGGAGCCGCATGGGAATGTTTTGATGTATTTTCATATGTTTCTCTTTTTACTTTTTAAGGGAGAGAGTTTGAGTAATACTGTGGAAGAATGGGGCATGGCACGTAAGCCTGTTGGCCCAAGCATTTCGAGGGTTCATTCCCGGAATTACATTTTCTTATAGCAATTTAGATGTGCTGTGTATTTCAGGGAGAGGGTTTGAACCTTGCCGAAATCGGAGGGCGTGCCATGAAGCTTGTACACCAATGATGGGTTAGTTTGCTGTTGATTGGGCGATGCAAGAGGTGGGCCGGGTTTCTAGGTCTTTAAAACCAGGGTCCGGAGCCATGGGAGATCGTTCTGAGCTAGATTTAGATCCCTTGCATCTTCGGCGGTGCCAATGAAGGAAGATTTTCCCTTAGCCAGTTCCATGTAACCGCCATCGCCCACCATACACCTTGCCCTCGTCTCCCGCATCCTTTAAGCTCCTCAGGACCTGGCTGTCTCGCTACTGTCTGTCATCAGCTGCATCTGGTTAGCCAGTTTCCTGTGTCCATTGACTTTCTTCTGCTGAAGTTTTGATGTACCACCTGGTCGAGAGAGTCATTGCCAAAGCGGTAAGTAACAACCTTCCCAAGCCATTTCTTTAAGCACCTCGGTCCATGTTACGTTTTGTGTATGTTTGCATGTCCTGATTACACAATTCAGGGCGGTCTGTAGAGCTTGTTGGTAACTTTTTTTTAATTCCTACAGCATGACAAGCGTAGAGCTTACATGCGTGTGCAATCACTGTGGATTTGGTTTGTGTGGAAGGATTGTCACGGAAATTCGGTGTGGGGTCATCGTTTCGATTAAAGAAGATAAGAGGCTTAGGCAGAATTCCACACAACCACTAGGTTGCGAACCAAACGCGCTCGAGGCCACAAGCACGCTTTGGTGTTTTGGGGAAAGGAAATGGCGCAGTATCTGTCTCGCATATCGGCGGACACCTGAACCGCGCCGTAAGGTAAGGGATAATGGGGGAGTGAAAGAAGAAAGGAAGAAAGAGGTGCCGTAGTGGAGGGCTCCGGAATAATTTCGACCACCTGGGGATCTTTAACGTGCGCTGACATCGCACAGCACACGGGCGCCATAGCGTTTTTCCTCCATAAAAACGCAGCCGCCGCGGTCGGGTTCGAACCCGGGAACTCCGGCTCAGTAGTCGAGCGCCCTAACCACTGAGCCACCGCGGCGGGTAATGATCTGGGAACAAGAACAAACAAAGGACGCGTCTTCGTTTGGAGCTATCCACGAGGGCCACGAATAAACATTAATTCTTTCGCATTCCATAATTTCACAAGCAGTCTTCAGTGTCCTCAAAATTTCTTCTTTTTTTTTCTGACATATAACTGCGAATTTGTAAAGATAATACTTGTACATAGTTCCTGACCACTCTCCCTCCTATAGTTTATGGCTATAGTTATTTCATTTCTCTAATCTGCCTGATATCCCTTTATTTGCGCTGCCCCAGCTCAGGTGCTCGCAGCAGGAAAAATCTTTCCCTTCTTTTCTTTTTATTATTTGGATAAAATCACCGCTACTACTACTACATAGAATTGCCACCCATCACAGTTAGCATTCAACATTGCACATGCGACACGTGACACGCCGCCGCGGTGGCTGAGTGGTTATGGCGCTCGGCTGCTGGCCCGAAAGATGCGGGTTCGATCCCGGCCTCGGCGGTCGAATTTCGATGCAGGTGAAATTCGAGAGCCCCGTGTACTATGCGTTGTCGATGCATGTTAAAGAACCCCAGGTGGTCGAAATTTCCCAAGCCCTTCACTACGGCGTCTCTCATAGCCTGAGTCGGTTTGGGGCGTTAAACCCTCATAAAACAACGACCATAAAAAATGTACACCTCGACCGGTCGTTCATGTTTATAGAATGCAAACAGCTTAAGGCCCTTGGTTACATGGTGCTAATTGCGGTTTACGTAGTGCTCTCATATTTTATTAGGTAAAATTACAACAATTGGCCAGAAAAAAGCAGTACAGGGAGACGTCGGAGCAAATGCATTATTATTCCAAAGGATATGCAAGGCACTGCAGATAATTTAGCGAAGCTTAAAGAGATAACATGCAAAGGTCCGAATAATGCAGAAATACAGCAGGCGCCTTCTGCTGGACATAATATTTCTGGAGTACGTAATTAACAAGTAGCGCTATCTCTCTTGTTATTCATAACTTTAGCTCAACATTTTCAACATAAATGTAGACCAAGTCAGGACTTTATTTACTAATGTACGCATGCAGTGTTACCGGATACGTTGTCATTCACAAGTAGACATGATGCAAAGCATGCAAGGCGAGCGAATTAAAGCGGAATCGCTCGTGGGCGATGTAAAACGGTATAGCATACCTACTGACAGAGGAGTGAAGCGGCAAGATTTGACACATAAAAAAAACCTGCAGCTGGTTCGCTTTCCCATCTCGAGGAATAAAAATAAGCGCACAACAATATTTTTGGATAGAACAGATGACAACGTAAACCTTGCAAGTGCAGAATATTTGCAGCGCGCGCATTTGTTTCTTCAAGCTTTCCTTAGCATTAGCTGAGCGACTCTGAATACCAGGTGTTACCTGGAAGACGTTTCAAAAATATGCGTTTTGGCTTTAAAATATGGCTTTTACGGCACAGTATTACCAGTGTGAATTGTTTCCGGTGAATCGTTTTAACTATTCAGCTGGTTAACTAGATTTTAATAATTAACTTTTAACAATTGCAGTTAGGCGCTTAGTCGTAATTTTAGATTTGTAGCCGGTAGTTAGTAATAGCCATATAAGTTTTTAGAATTTCCAAAACATGGTTACCTTTGGCCATATGGATCGACAAAATTTGGCTGTTTCGACTAGTTACGCGCACTGGAAAGGTTTCTTTGCTTGCATGCTTTCGAAAGCGCATGTATTTTGGCGCTAACTGGTTCTTGAAAATTGGCTTTTGAGGAGAGGAAATGACACAGTAACTGTCCCGCCTATTTCGGCGGGCACCCGAATTGCACCGTAAGGGAAGAGATGAAGGAGGGAGTTAAAGAAGAAAGGAACAAATAGGTGCCGTTGTGGAGGGCTCCAGAATAATTTCGACCAACTAGGGATCTTCAAAGTGCAGTGATATTGCACAGCGCATGGGTGCCTTTTGCGTTTCGCCTCCATAGAAGCGCAGCCGCTGCGGTTGAGTGCCAACCCGGGTACTCCGGCTCAGCAGATGAGCACCTTAACCACTGAGCCATCGCATGATGTAGCCAAATTTTGTCGAGCCACTGCGATGAGGGTAATCGCGTTTTCGAAATTCTAAAAACTGATACGGATATTAGTAACCTACCTCTAACTGCAACTAGGCGCCTAACTAATAGTTAAAAGTTAATATCAGAATTAGTAAACCAGCTTCCTCCCGGTTTACTGCCTGTTAACTACTGGGTAACAACCGGTTAGCTACAGTTTGCGGGCACTGGTATACTATGCCGCAAAATCCATATTTTAAAAGCGAAACCTTTTCCTGCTTTCGTCGGAGCGATTTCGCCGTCACCTCACGTTTGATCTTGAACGTCCTTGCTGCGCCGCTGCCATAGCAACCCAGCAAGTGACTTCGACGCGCCGCCAAGCATAGTCTTCGCCGTCTCTGCGCAGGGGCTCCACAGCCGTGCCGCGGCTGCTGCCTGACCACGTTATCTAGCCGAGTATCAGCTGGATAAAAAAATATTAGCTGTTGCTCAACTACTGCTGAACCTTGTTAGAGAGCGAGAGCTGTAATGTATCGTGCAAGCAGACGCGGCTTAGCGTCTGTAGCGTTGAGTGCGTTCCGCACACTGGATGAGCAGTGCGCCCAACCTGCCACCCTGGCAGGTGGCATTTGAATTAATGGCTGATCGCGAGAGGTTGGTCAGGCTGCGGCCTATTGCTGCAGTGCCGCGTGTCTGCCACAACGTTGTCAGCGCTAATGCATGCAGCCCACATCTTTCTCTCACCACCATCACGTACCTCAAAGCGCTATTGAGGCGCCCACTTACACAGGTGGCCAGTTATATGCGCCCTTCCTTTCCACAAAATCACCAAGAAAGTTGTCAACGCCAACACCAATGAACACAATGAGCGCCGACGACTTTCGCTTTGTTAGCTGAGCTAATCCGAGAAAGCTTAATTTTGATGATGACTTAGTCTTCTCTGTAACACCTGGTATGTGTTACTGCAGTTATCTGTATAAGAGAGCCCACAAAAATTCAAACCATTTTCTTTTGCATTTGTTTATTGATGTTTGAAAAAATGTTGTTAGCTTGCATATAAATAAGCTGCGAGGAATATAAACTTAAGAGGTGTCTTGATCACGTTTTCTTTAGGTTTTTAGGTTTTCATTGACTAAAATGTGTTAGAGAAATTAGTAAAATTGCACAGTAGGAGGCCCCAGAGCGCGGCAGTCAGGGAGACTTCCTATAACAAAATGTCTCCGCAATTGGTATACCGCCAGTTTTCACTCGGACTCACAAAAGGGACGACGAAAAGCGCGAGTGGACTACCTGCGCCGCACACACCGACAGGCACGAAATGCTGTATACGTCGACGCAGCCATGTACCCCAATTCCACGAACGCGGTGGCGGTAGTTTTGGACACCAACTTCAAGGAAATCGCCAGCGCCTCTCTACGCAACTGCTCTCCCACAGTAGCAGAAACGGCCGCAATCGGTCTCGCCATCCAGCACGGCGATACCACGCGAAACGGACTAACAATTGTTACAGACTCCCAGTCGGCGTGTCGGCTCTTCCTCACTGGCTGACTTCCACACTCCATCGCTCCCATTCTGACTACCCCACATGTTAAAAATTCCACATGCAAGCACCAAATCACTTGGGCTCCTGGGCACGAGGGGCTCGAGGGAAACGAGGCCGCGGACAGTCTAGCTCGAGATACACCAACCGAGCGACTAACCTCCCCGACGTCACCCCTCTTCCCTCTATGTACGGCGAACGCCTCCTCCTTCTCCGAACGCAAAGGCAAGTCTATCCCCCACCACACTCGTAGCTAACGGTGGCAGAGGCGAGGGGCTGGCGACAACTACAGACGAACACCTTCCCAAACCTACACAAATACCATATCATGTTTCCCGATAGATACGACGGAATCTGCCCCTGGTGTGGCGGAATTCCAACAACATACCATGTAACATGGGGCTGCTCCGGTAGCAAGCCCCCCGAACTAGACAAACATCAATCCGAGGAACAGTGGGAGCCTGCCGTGCTCAGCTCCGATTTGGTGACCCAGCGTAGCCTGATATCCCAAGCAAGAGCAACTGCGGTGGACATTGGGGTCCTGAAATAAGGACTCCACCTAAAATCTGTTTTTTCCCGCCTCTTTATCCTACCTTTCTATGAATAAATGTTTTCTACCACTACTACTACTACCGCCAGTTTTGAACACTCGACTTCCAAACTTAGTGATGATGCCAGAGACAAAGCATTTTTCATAAATATATTTTTTCGCGCTAAGCGGGCAGCCTGAGTCCAGTAAGGTAGATAACGCGGTCAAGATTTTGAGCAAACCCTTCAATCCCCAGTAACTTAAGTCCTCTAAGGCACTCATTTCGTCACAAATGGATATGTTAACATTTGCATAAATTACCATTCAAGTTCATTGGCTCTTCATTTCGTAGTGACATATCTTTCCTTTGTCTTTTCTTTGGTTCACTTGTGCTTCGTTTTGTCGTTCCTCGGCGTGTGTGAGTTTTCTTGCGCTAAATGTTTCACCATGCCATCTTTTTTTTACAGAGCAAGGGATACCTTATATAATGGAAAGGATATTCCAAGTGGCATTGCTCCGTTGAACCAAGAAAAAATCTGAACGGCGCCCGTCTCCGGGAATTTAAGCACCCAAGCAAGCCATCGCCACAACGACTGGAAGCTGCTGCTGAGGAATTAATTTACGCTGTGCAAAAGAAACTTTCCAACAGCGGTCGATCCAGCGGGCTTGTCAAGGTGAACATAGACCTGGACATCTTTAGATGGGTTTTCAGTAGGAAAGGAAGGCCGCTCGAAAGGGGTTGGATTGTTTGCAATGAGTCAGACTTTTCAAAGCTGAATCTTCCCTTTGGGTGGCATACTCGAGAAACGAAACTTGGCAGTGTAGTGGCAATTGAGTTCCCAGTGCGTGTGAAGGCTGCTGTGACACGACAGAAAGCTTGCAAGCTCTTTCCAAATGGCTATCCTGTGGAAAGTCTGCAAATGTTCCTTGTGTCGAAGGTTGTTGCATGCAGAACCTAACCCACAGAAATAGTGAGCCTTCCGCCTTTCACATATATGTTGCCAGCAAACGTTTTGGAACTTTGTTTTTTTTTCGATATAGTATTGATTCTTGCATTTCAATTTGTGTTGTTTAGAATTTCTTAAAAATGAGATCGGGAGCGTTGCGCTCAGAGATTTCTGAATGTGCAATTTCATTTACATTGACAAATAAGACAGTTCTGGAAATCTTTATCAACAAAACGGTTTTGGAGAAATCTTATTTTGAGACAATAACATCTTTTATTCCACTTGGCATGTCCATCCCAGAGAGTTTAAAGGTAGCAGTAGAGACAAGATTTAGAAGCCTCTGCTCCTCGGTAGATACTCAGTACAGAAAAATTAATGGCCGAGCAAAAGAGGGGTTCCTTAAAAAAGAGCGCCATGTAAAAATTCCCTTCGATAAGGAAAGTTCTGTTCAAAATTCAAATAACAGTATCAAGGACATCATTATTCAAGCTTTACAAGAAGAAGGGAAGCGAATGGAGGGTGTATCAGAACGGTCTCTTTCTGAACTGCGTAAGTCCATTCAGGATTTTGAGGCAAAATTCCTTCAGCTGCAAAAAGAAAACAAAAGCCTGTCATCACAGGCAAAAAACTGCCGCTTGCTCAACAACTGCGGAAAAAGGGTCGGGGAAGGTTCGAAAAGCACCGATAGAAGAAAGCTGCATTCTGTAGGCAGCGTGATAGTTCAAGGGCTAGAAGAAATTTTGGAAAGCTATCGCTTGGACTTATGCCAGTTGGTTGTAGAAGACCTTCGAGGGCTACTGCACAAAATTACTTTTTCTGACATTGACGGAATCTCCGTGGAGCGAGGAATCAAAAAATAATACCGCAGTAATGGTAAAACTGACTATCAGGATCTTTCTTCCCCCAAGAAGAAAAGCGTCCGTGCAATCACCGCGCTCTTAGACAACCACTTTGTAAGCAATGTTTTTTGGGAAAAAATGTCTTCAGCTGTCCCTAATTTACCCTCGCTCCGTGTCATCAATTCATACAGGCAAAAACTAGACGAAATCACTGCTGTGTTTAAAACCCTAGGAGAAGCAGCTGGCGCTCAGGTGTCTTTTGTGCACGAACTTGAAACTGCCGTTGCGGAGTACGCAGTGAATAGAGGTATGACAGGAGAACAGCTCAGGTCGCAGCCAATTTTGGTCAAAATAGAAGGAGATGGCTGTGTAGTCAGCACACGAACAAGCTGGACAACTCTATCTTTTCTCCTGATTGACAGCAGCCGGAGGCTGCAGAGCCATACCTTACATCGCCTGCTCGCAGTCGTCGAAGTCTCTGAAAACTATTTTCAGATTAGAGAAAGTTTGAAGGATTTGATAGACGAAGTTAACAGTGTTGTGAAAAGGGGCAGTGTCAGCTTGGAAGGACAGGAAGTTCCCCTCATAGTCTGTCTGGGCTCAGATCTAAAATTCTTGCTCATACCCGCCGCGGTGGCTCAGTGGTTAGGGCGCTCGACTACTGATCCGGAGTTCCCGGGTTCGAACCCGACCGCGGCGGCTGCGTTTTTATGGAGGAAAAACGCTAAGGCGCCCGTGTGCTGTGCGATGTCAGTGCACGTTAAAGATCCCCAGGTGGTCGAAATTATTCCGGAGCCCTCCACTACGGCACCTCTTTCTTCCTTTCTTCTTTCACTCCCTCCTTTATCCCTTCCTTGACGGCGCGGTTCAGGTGTCCAACGATATATGAGACAGATACTGCGCCATTTCCTTGCCCCAAAAAACCAATTATTATTGCTCATGGTTCAAGGATTGCAGTCAGCGTCTTCTAGGTACCCATGTCCTTTCTGTCTTATTAATTTAAAGGAACGAAGCAGAGCTGGGGCAAACGCAGAGGAGTGTAATAAGCCGCCTCTTCTGCGCACTCTAAAAAACAGGAGGGAGGACGGCATTGTTGAAGAATTCGGAATAAAAGTCGTTCCCCTATTCAACATTGAACCTGCATTTGTGGTTCCAGACATTTTACACATGCGCATTAGAGTCTTTAATCGCCTGGTTGATGGATTGATTGTCGAAGCAATGGACAAAGACAACCGCGATAAAGTTACGAACTTAAACACCAAGAGCACTCACGTGGAAGCAATTGTGCAGGGAATTAATAGCTGTGGTGTAAAATTTGAACTGTGGCAGGACGAAAGAAAAGGAAAAAATTTCACCTGTATTCAAGGAGACTCCTGCGAGCGCCTGCTCGAAATGCTGCCAGAGAGGCTGACTGGAAAACTCAGCCCGGAAACAGAAACAAAAATCATCTCACTTTGGAAAATGCTTAGTCGCATTTTTCATCATTTTGAACATAACACGACCGGCGAAAGCATCGAGCAAGAAATAGCCAAATTCCATAAAACGTACTTAGAACTTGGAGAACGAGGGCATAAGGGTTACGGGGCTGAAAGAATGACGCCATATATGCATATTCTTGTCTGTCATGCCTCAAATAAGCATAAAGGATTCAAGTGTTTGGGGTGGTTTTCGAGCGAAGGCATTGAGGAAAAGAATGATATTCTGAAGCATTTGCATCATGCAAGATCCAATAAATGAAATGCGGCCGCCGATGCGCTGAAGCTGGCAAAACGCCTTGAGAATAGCGCGCACGTAACGACAAGTCGAGCGTACAAAAACACGATCGTTCATACTGGGTTGAGGGTATGATTGAAGAGAGTCGCACAAATAGGGCTCGAAGCGCTCCTGAAATGGAGCGCGAGGATACACCTCCCGCTTGCATCGAGGATATGGACGCGGTTGAACTGCGGACCGAATTGAAAGCTGCTGGCATTTCAACGAAAGTAAAATCAGTTCCCAAACTGCGTGAAATGCTTCGCAAAGAAAGAGAAAAACGATGATTTCAGCAGTCGACTTGACTTCTATTAGCAAAAATTGCCTGCAATTAGCAATTGCCTGCTCGCGATGTTCCACAAGTCTGTATGCCTCAGTTTTTATCATTTCTTACTTTTTTAATGAAATATTCATAAAAAAATTTTTGTAGTGCAGTATGTGCACACTCGCAGCTTGAACGGTTTACTATGTCTCTTCACTCAATGCTAAAACTCGCATTCTCGCTGGTACGACTAAACGAGAGTGAAATGCTTTGTTTGTGCTTGTGGCGACTTATATGTG
Organism: Amblyomma americanum; assembly: GCF_052857255.1. Lineage (NCBI taxonomy): Eukaryota > Metazoa > Arthropoda > Arachnida > Ixodida > Ixodidae > Amblyomma > Amblyomma americanum. The sequence goes on from NC_135497.1 coordinate 231,698,978, forward strand.
CAGTAAATGTTCTTCGTTCTTCGCCATATTTGTGATAATCTTCCTTGATGTGCAATATTTACACGCTGTATCTGTATTCATGTATGATATGTTTATATTTTTTGTATCGCGCCACGCTGTGTTGTTTTGTGTTTTTTGGGTTTCATCAAGATTAGGCCAATTGTGTTTTATAATTACTGCAGTGCACGCTTGAAATGCCTTCGCAGTGCACCTCTGGCTGCCTATGTTCCCTGCGAAACGGCGCGGTTCATGTGGCTGACCTCATTGTAGCGCGAATGTTGCACCTCTCCTTTCCTCACAACCAGCCTAGTGATGTGTGGCGGTTGCAAGTGGTACACGTCTATGTAGAAAGTGTAAAGTTTTGCCATACTTAATATTTACTACCGACACTTTCTCAAGCTGGTTCTGTGCATAAGTGCATTGTGTATTTCTAGCAAACTGTCGAAATGTATCGTTTAGACTTTTTCTGCGCCATGATGTGATGCGATAATAAATGTATTCTGTCATGTCAAGTAAACTGCCGCATTGATTTTTTGTACGAGTTTTTGTAGCGATTATTACGGCAGCATTTCGAGCCTTCAACGTGGCGGCGCCGTGGTGGTGGCGGCACCGCCACCCTGTGGCTGCGTTGACACCCTGTAGATGCGCCGCCACCCTGTCACGTGGTTGGTCACGTGGTGCGGCTGATCACGTTGTTGGTCACGTGTTTGGTCACGTGACCAAGTTCCACTCGGGCAGCTGTAGCTATCGCGTCACTCCAGGTTTAACCAAAGCTAAACCACCGTTATTTTTTTTGCAACTTGCACAAAAGGACAGGAACAAAGAAGTGAGCAAAACACTCAACAGGTTAGGAAATTCGGTAGGCTGAAGAAGTTAAACTGAATGTACGCATTGCTACATTTAATTTTCGCTATTTTCAACTTCACTCCTGAACCTAATATGGCCTCCTTTTGAAGATTCTCATTTGCGATGGCATGTTCTATCTGCGGCCGCCTCAGCATTCACAGTTGACGGCGAGGGGACAAAATTCCCGGGGGTATTCAGCGTCGGTCGTAATCGAGTCACGTCACCATGCTGGTGAGTAACGTCATGTAGATCCGGGCGTCAGGGTACGTTAGTAAATTTCAGCTTTAACATAAGTGATGTGTCTCCACTTGGATCCCAATTTAGATCAGTTACGAAAAACAACAGAAGGAACGAAGAGGACCAGGTGGGACGCATTGCTGCCGTTATATGATCTCTAATCGTCTTTGAAACAGGCAGTGTTTTCAAATACGTGAAAAGGTATGTTTGACGCCTCACAGCTCCAGCTGCCGCTGAGCGAGTTCTTACAACGTGAAAAAGCAATGCTTGCTTTCCGATCCCTCATAGTTATGTCACACCCAAAAATAATTGTGGAATCTCCTTCATCACGCTTTTCCATAAGCCGTATAATATTTCTATGCGTTTTGGTTTACGGTTTATCGTCCCAAAGCGACTCAGGCTATGAGGAACGCCGTAGTGAAAGACTCCGGAAATTTCGACCAGCTGAGGTTCTTTAACATGCACTGAAATCGAACAGTACACGGACCACTAGCATTTCGCCTACATCAAAATCCAAGCGCTCCATAACGATCGCAAAGTACAACATTGATGACTTGACTACACAACTCCTCATTGCGGCAACACTATGAGCAGTACTTTTGAACAAAGAAAAGAAATCGCGCTGAAATTAAGAAATTTGGGGAACACTTAGCTCCGCCTTGTTGGTATGATGCTATAGCATTAACAGGTCTTTTCTGCGGCTTGGTGTCCTCTGCATATTTTGTATTCGAAATTTCAGGCTATTTCGCATGGTCTCATGACGTAACATTTAGCCCGGCGAGCAATGAGCACTCGACCGTATAACCAGCCAACAGCCACCCGCTAGTGCACCTCCCATCTCGGACATGTGACGGCGCTTGGTCATGTCACCAGGTATCGTAATCTAGTATCTTAACCCCGCTCAGCCACAGCGTTTAATGCCGGGATGCATGAGGCATTTTTACGGCGTGAGGCCGGCGATTTTCACCCGATGGTGAGCGCCGCCACCAATGTGGACCTACCAGATAATTTTCGCACGTCGTCCGACGACGGTTGATGAGGCGGCGGCTGACGCGAGCGAATAGGTGCGCAGAAAGCCCGCTCTTTTCCGATATGACTGCTTGCGCACGTCGCCGTCGACGAGGCCGCCATGGCCGACGAGCACGTGGCGACTTGGGCGGCGGGCATGGAAACGTGACTGTCTTGAAGATAAACGATTCATCAAGCATAGCATGTCTTTTTTTTTATGGGGACATGAATTACTGTCGTATGAAAATGGGCGCGCGCGTTTCCTCAAGACCAGTGGAAGAAAAATACGCGCGCAAAAAACCTGTGTTGTCTCGAGCGTGTGGTTCTCGATATCTGGACATGTTCATGCGGAGTAATGTGATGAATAAAAAAATCCGAGGGATCTGGTTGCATGTTACATTCTCGAATTTCCTGTTTACATTATCCCTACGTCATAAGACAGGCCGGTGATCAGCCATTGAACTTAAAAGCTTCACATCCTGAGCCGGCCCTCGCCCTCCTAACCAAGCCAAACTTGCGACAAGCCAAGTGGGAGCTCCGCGTTTTTGCGCCACTGCATGCAATGGACTCTACAGTGGCGCGCGCGCGCACACCCACACACTCAGCCCAACACACACACACACACACATGCAGAAAAAGGCAGCGAACTAGGGCGCCAGAAAGTCACGTGCATGCAGGTACAATTCCTATACAAGCGCATCCCGAAAATGGTTACACGTTTAAATAGTATTATTCAATAATTTGTACGCTGAGCAACCTGTCACCATACTTGTGTATAAATGCAGGAAACACATGTTGTGTGCAAGCAGCCTAGGTAAAATGATCATCGCCGTTCGTAAGTAGAAGGCAGCATATTTTCATTTTTGCGAAAGAATAGCAGCTCATAAGGAGGAAAATCAGGCGTTGTCCTCCCCAGAGGTTTGGAAAAACCCCGTGACCTAATCAGAAAAAGAAAAATTAAGTTTCGTAAATAAAATACTTTCCGAAGTGGGTTCCGCACCCACGAAGGGAACCCGCCGCATTGGCTCAGTGGATAGGGCGCGATGTCAGTGCACGCTAAACATCCCCAGGTGGTCTAAATTATTCCAGAACCCTCCACTACGGCACCTTTTTCTTCTTTTTTTTTCACTCCCTCCATTTTCCCTTTACGGCGCGGTTCAGGTGTCAGCCGATATGAAAGACAGATACTGCGCCATTTCCTTTCTCAAAAAACTAATTTTCAATTTTTAGTTTCAAGGTTAGTTTCTAAAATTGGTTTTGAGGAAAGGAAATGGCGCAGTAACTGTCTCACATATATCGGTGGACGCTCGAACCACGCCGTGAATAATAATAATAATAATAATTGGTTTTTGGTGGAATGAAAATGGTACAGTATCTGTCTCATATATCGTTGGACACCTGAACCGCGCCGTAAGAGAAGGGATAAAGGAGGGAGTGAAAGAAGATAGGAACGAATAGGTCCGTAGTGGAGGGCTCCGGAGTAATTTCGACCACCTGGGGATCTTTAACGTGCACTGACATCGCACAGCACACGGGCGCATTGGCGTTTTTCCTCCATAAAAACGCAGCCGCCGCGGTCGGGTTCGAAAACCACGCCGTGAGAGGACTGACCTCTGGCCCACTTGAAGGTCAAAACCGTAAGCACCGCGAAATCGTTACGAGGTAGCATAGTGAAGCTTTCGCATCAAAAGTGAAGGAAAATAATGTTGCCGGCCGCGGCAATTGCTGTCTAATATCTTAACCACCCGAGCTGCAGCCGGCGGAGGAGAAAGGGAAATGATATCGAGAAGAAATATAAAGGGGAGCGATAGCAAGGAAGCACAGGATCGAGTATTCGGGTGTGGCTCAATCCCCGGTCCGCTTTCGAAGGGGGATGCCATTCACATACCTGGCTTACCTGGCTTGGGTGTTACGCATATTTTTGAAAGTATGGCGGAGTGCTTGGCGTAACGCACTCTGGCACAGGTCAGCCCGGTATTGCACTGCCTCCGGGATTGGCCCGTGGCCTACGGGCTATTGCGCGCGCTTTTCTTCTGTCTCTTTACTCCCATCTTTCACCTCCTACTATCAGCACGCAGGCAGCTGGGCGTGGCTCCGCATTGAGCCAGTAAGCAAGCCCGTGCTTTTCCTTTCGTCCTTCTGTCGACAACTCAACTCAACTCGAAAAAAGGAAGCACAGGGGCTCGAGCTGGGTTTGGGTATCGTCGCCTTCATCAACTTCCATTCGGGCGGCGTGAACTGATCAGCTTGGCTGGCCATTGCATTAGAGCAGCACGCCATCGCCGCAGCCGAACACCACGCTGCAAGCTTTCTCCTTCACAGCTCGTCAGTAGACTTAATTGTTGTCCGTAATTTTTTTCGCCGTTGCGAAAAAACTTGACAATTATGGTGAGTCAGGTTATAACTGCAGCCTCTTTCGAAAAAATAAAAACACTGACGTGTAAACAAATGCGCTACACAAGGTTCTTACTGATGCTTATACGGCCGCTAGTTCTGTTCTGTCACCAGTCATCAGATTTTCTGTACAGCAAAACACCATTTACCATGAAGACACAGACCGTCCCACGGGGAGAAGTTGGGTGCAGCGCTAAAAAAATTCTATTCCACGCATTATGCTCTGGACTCACTGAGTGATAGCTGGGCCTTGGCACAATTCTGGAACGTTTAGCCATATCTTGTGTGATGTGCATATACACTGCCAGTAGTTTTTGACAAATGGCACCTCAAAGTCGGACAAAGACGGGGTGTGTACACCGCTTCAACCCCAACCCGACTTCTTTCTTTTCTTGCACCGCAGTAAAGGAACAGACTGGGGGAGCCGCACAGTCAGCCCGTTTCGAACACGCTGGGTGGAAAAAAAAAACAGAAACGCGAAGGGTGCCCCCCTCCCGAGGAGCTTGGCTAGAGGGGAGGACACACAAAGCGGACAATGGGCGAAGCTTACTAGCGTCTCTCTCTCAAACCGGGAGGAAGAATGTAAGAGAAGGAGGAGGAGCTCAACTTCATGCGGCCCGTGGTGGCGTCGTTGTGAACTAGGAGCGGATGAAGCAGAATCCTGGCCATGATTAGCCGCCTCTGCCTACGCCTGGGATTTTGCCAGGGCGTGTTGTAGACGGGTGGGGGAGGTGTTCCAGGCTTGTTTCAATGGCACTGCCCAAGCTTGTTTGTGTTGGTTGGGCTGGATGTAACCGGACGACCACTGGGGAAAAGTGTCCCTGGCTGCGACCGCTTCTTGCTGCTGCGTTTGTGGGTGAATGGGCTGTTTTCATGGCTGGTGAAGGCTTCGTTCCTTGCAGGATCTCGTGCCAGTATAAAGGTGTATCCAGACGACGGACCACGGATCCGTTTTTAGCCCGCGGACTAGCGATCACGTGGGGTTTCGCTTCCGGTCTACGAGGTCCGCGCGTTGTCCGTGGGCCGAATCGCGCGAGAAATGCGAGAACGGTTTTTCCGGCTGCAGACCATGGACTTTTTAGCCTACTCGCAAACATCGAGTCTGGCAACTACGCCACACTGCTCTTTCCCGGCTCAGTGCTCCCGGCAGTCGAGGAGATACCGGCGAAAGTAGTTTTGCGTCCACTGTTAACATTTCAACGTGGTCGGACGACGCTACGTTTTACTTTTTAGCCTTAGTATAGATTGATGGCTCGTTTTTAATTGGGCATTCGGTGGCGAGAGCTAGCGAAATTAGTCGCAACGTCGGCGCTCGCGACGTACACAGATATGGCTAGAAAAAAATAATAATTGACGTTGTCTACGTGCCACAAGCTTGTGGACTCTCATGTACATTAACCGCAGGTAATCTTCGGCATGTTACAGCATTTCTCGCATTTCCCACATTTAGTTCAGCGTATGTTCTCACAGACGGGAGGATGCGCTCAGCCTTATGGCGCCATCTAGTTAGGACGGGTAACTATTTTTGCCAACAAACCTACACTACTCTTCAGCCCAGAAGAGGCAGAATTATCACTCTAAACAAAAAATAAAGCAACTCTTTCACTCACACGTCTTCTTATAGGTGAGGTGAGACCAAGCGAGAAATGGTTGCCTCATTTATGACCAGTGAATGCAACAAAAAAATGGCTGCGGTTTAGCTCCGGTTAAACCTGGTTATAGTGTTCTAGAAGGGGGTAGTGGGTTCAGCAGCCGGCGCGCCCCATGCATTGCGGCGCGGCCGCGAGTGCGGACGGGACCCGGATGTTAGCGGCGGCGCTGTAGTCGCGTGGGCTGGCTGTTGGTGGTGCCAATGTGCTGCCTCTCGCACGTTTGTTCACGCATGGTTTGCGGTTTTGGCTGTTCTCCGTTTTTTCAGCGAATCATTTTAGTTTGCTTCGCCGGCTGCCGTCTTCATTCGTGAAACGTAGGAATGCTGAATCGTCAACAGCAATGACACTTCTTTGCTCCCGGGTGTCATGCCGGCTACAAGTGGACTAAAGGAAAGCAGCCGTTGTTGTTTACCGTGCCGAAAGATGAGGAAAGACGCCGAATTTTCCAGCCAGTGATTTAAGTATATCATGACATCCAGATTGAGCCAGGATCCACTGGAAAATTTATTTGGCATAATCAGGCAAGGCTGCGGGTCCAACGACCACCCAACCCCCACACAGTTTCTAATTGTCAACAGCTTGTCGTTTTACAATCTTGCCAAGACAGTGCGCTCAGGAAATGCTGACCTTAATAGAGGTAGTGGAGAAATAAGTTCTCTCCAGTGTGCGTGCGATGCTCCTGCTAAAGAAGACAGGGTTGCTGCAATCGACCAGCTCATCGAGAAAGGCAACCTAGCTTCATCCGAGCGCATGCTTCAGAGTATTTCTGCTGAGCACAGAGAGTATGTAGAGCAGAAGACCGACGACCGGCTTATACATTATATGGCAGGGTATGTTGCCCGAAAGTTTCTTAAGCGTTATGACAGCAAGCACTGCAAAGTCTTTCTGTTGGAAAGCTCCAATAAGGAAGGCAGAAATTCTGAGTTCACAGTGATATATGTGACAAGGGAGAGTTGTATCCTTCGCAAGAACTTTTCCGGGCAGTGAAGAAGTTAGAGAACATATTCCCTGTTTTCTTCAGTCGCAAGAAACTCTGCAGTGACAGCATAGTAGATTTAATGCTGCTTAATTGTGAAGGCAAATTTTCGTTATGCCTTGGGTTGCAGCCAGCAGGCAGATGCACTCACAACAGGGTTGACGAAGTTCTATGTCAACGTTGGTTCTATGTGCCGACAAGGCTGCACTTTTATGCAAAAGGCCTGAACCAATCGCAACAGGAACGCTGGAAAAAGAAATTGTTCACGTAGATAAGCGTTGTCTATAGTGCCTCTCTCGTAGCAGCCGTAAGCAGTGCCTTGAAAAAGAGGTGGCTGCCCGTTTATTGTACCAATAAACTTGTTTGCTACCATTAGTTCCCCTACTTTCTTTTTTACATGTTTATTACGAAATTTCGCGCATTGCAGGAACCGCCGTGACCGCCTACTAATGGCATCACCGTAGCAGGAATTATCTGTCCAGATTTCAGTGAATGTGTACTTTGGAAAATAAAAGCTGAACTTGATGAAATAAAGCCTCGTCGATTCGGGATCTCTCTGTTCAAGATGCGTAGGTACGCGTGCCGCAATTGTTTAACTAACTTTAACAATGAACGTGATTGCGTCTGGACGTGCATCGAAAATTTTGATGGAAAATTAAGCGATTTGCTCAACCACAATTTTACTTCTGCCCTGTTTTTGAGGTCTGCATTCAGAAATTCAACCGGATCGTCGTATGGCGGCTCTGTCTCTGCACTCGTCGGGTCAGCTTTATCTTCGCACAAACTTATGGCATGTCCGCCTTTCCACCTTTTCCGGGTTCTGTGCCTTGAGAGTTAGGTTTTAAGAAAAATGCATTGGAGCTGCACGCATCCGATTTTCGGCGTTACACCAGATGCACGCAGCTTTCTCGGCGCTGCGAATGCAGCGTGTATCGCGGGTATGTCGCGGGTTCTTTACAGCCGGTGCTCCGGTGGCGCCATCTCGCGCTATCGACGTGAAATGGCGCATCCGCGGGCTTTCCCTGAACCCACTTCCCCCTTCTAGAACACTATAACCTGGTTGAATTGCGAAAGCTGATTGCGAATTGTGAATTCGCGTGTAGCTGATGCAAACTGAGCCACTCATTCAATGTAGTCACTTATTTGCACAGGTTCTTCAGTAGAAAAAAAAAACATTTTTCCTCCTCCGCTTTTCAAGACGTTCGGCCCGTTGGTCTTCTGTTTCCTCGGAACGTCGTCGTCTTATAGTTTCATTCCGTCTAGCACAACTAGACTCACCTTCTAAAGTGGCTCGCTTAGCTGCTTCGGCTTCTCGTAGTTTTCGCAATCGTTCTTCTCGTTGTTCCTCTGTTTCCTGGGCACGTTGCATTCTCTCTCTCTCATTGTTCCTAACATTCTTAGCTTTCGCCTTAGAATTTACCTGTTCCGAAGCAGTTGAGCAACTAGATTCAGATATAGACTCTTCGTCGGTAAATTCCATTGCGAGACTGATCAACCAACGCGTAGCTCCCCGCTGCATATTGCCGCGAATATTTGCAGTGTTTGTTCGTTTTTCAAATCTGCCGCGACACCACTTTATCGCTTTGTTTTCGACGCAAGACGCGACTAGATTTATCTCGATTGAAAGCAGCCAGGCAAAGCTGATTCTACGTTGTTCCGGAATGTTCTAGTAACTTTGCGCCCTTTATCTCGAATGTTCGCTGTCAGCTTTAAATTGAGCACGGCCGACAGCGGCGGGCATTCTGTTCGACGACCGCCGAGCACGCTTGTCGCTTCGCCGCCGCCGAGTGATTCAGTCCATTTTGGGTGCAAGTCAGCCCAATAAACAGTTCTTTTAGAAGACCCTTTCGTCCGTCTTCATCGCTGCTTCGACTGCCGTCACCACTACGTGACATCTGGTGGAGGTGCGGGGTAACTTCCATGTTCCGGACGCCCCCTTCAAGTCGTGAAGCCAGCCCTGAGCGCTTCGCACCGGAGGACGAGCCAGCAGCTCAGCGAGCCAGCCGACGTCTCCAGGAAGAAGAGCCTGAGTTCGGGAAACTGCCGGACCGCACAAGACAGCGAAAAGACGCGGCTACGAGCACCGCTACCTCGCCGAAGATGTCGACACCGATCATACTGCAGCAGCCGCGGGTGCCGCCAACTTTCAATGGATCCCTAGGCGAAGACCCTGAAGAATGGTTGGATCAATTTGAGCGCGTGGCGTCATTCAACAAGTGGGATGATGCGGCAAAAATTGGACACGTGTTCTTCTCATTGGATGGCTCCGCACGTACGTGGTACGAAAACTACGAGTCGTCCCTTGCGACATGGGAGCTATTCAAGAGAGAACTATTGAAGGTATTCACCAGTGTCGTGAGGAAAGAAAGAGCCGAACGACTCCTCGAGTCCAGGATCCAGCTTCCGAATGAGCCCGTCCGCGGTTACGTCGAGGAGATGAAGCGCCTATTTCGCCGCGCCGACCCCGGGATGACCGAGGAAAAGAAAGTTCAGTTTTTAATGCGCGGCGTAAAAGAACAACTCTTTGCAAGCCTCGTCCGCCAGCCGCCAAAAACAGTCGAGGAGTTTATGCAAGAAGCCTGCACGATTGAGAATACCCTCGACGTTCGAGCTCGGCAGTACAATCGCCCTTCCTCTGCCTGTGCAATCCGTTCGGACACGCCGGCCACCACCAGCGACAGCTTGCGGGAAGTTATCCGCGAAATCGTCCGAGAGGAGCTACGCCGATTACTGCCATCTTCCCCACAGCCACAAGCAGCGACTCTGATGGATGTGGTACGGGAAGAAGTGCAACAGGCACTTGGCACCCCGACGGCCACAGAACCCCAGGCCATGACCTACGCCGCTGCAGTAAGTACTGCTCAGCCCCAGCGACAACCCCCACGTCCTCCCCGAGATGAGCCAATCGTTCCACAACGCCGCCTCCCAGCCCCCGCCCGCCCAGCCTATGACCGACGCTCAAGCCCCAGGAAATGCGACGCCTGGATGACTTCCGACAACCGGCCGTTGTGCTTCCATTGCGGTGAGGCCGGCCATATTCTTCGTCACTGCCCGTACCGACGTATCGGTCTTCGAGGATTTGCCGTTAACGCCCCACGACCACGCTTCGGACAACGTCCGCACGAAATCGACGAGTACCTGCGTCGAGAAGAGTACACGCCGAACCGCTTTTCGCGCTCACCATCGCCGTCAACCTCGCGCTTTGCGTCGCCACGCCGCAGCTACGCAGCCGTGGTACGAGGAAGGTCGCCCAGCCCCCGTAGGGGAAACTAAAGGCAGCAACCTCTGGAGGTGAGGTTGCTCACGAGCTAAACGCCGAAGATCCTCCACCGACCACGCCCCATGAAGACGCTGCACCCGCGACGCCGCATGAAGAACCGACACTCGCTGCACCGACGCCGCACACAATGAGAACCTCGACCACGACGCAAGCTACCTTGAAATCGACGCCGCCACCCAGAGGAGCTTCGACCACACGCCCAACCCGTGACTCGCATACGCGACGAAGCCGTGACCCGACGCCGAGAGCGACATGCAATGCAAGAGCCAGGACCTCCGACCTAGAAGTGACTATCGACGGCCGGAAAGTTACCGCTCTAGTCGACACAGGAGCCGATTACTCGGTGATGAATGGAACATTCGCTGCGCAGCTCAGAAAAGTCACAACGGCTTGGGACGGCCCACAAATTCGCACCGCTGGGGGCGACCTCATTACGCCATCAGGACGATGCACAGCGCGAGTGACTGTCAAAGGACATACCTATCCTGCGACCTTTGTTGTGCTACCGCAATGCTCCCGCGAAGTGATCTTGAGTATGGATTTCCTTAATGAGCATTAGGCGATCATCGACCTGCGATCCAAGCTGATCACGCTTTCGACGGACGAAGCCATCGCTTCGATGAAAACTTGGGAAAATCACGTTGCCCTAAGTGTCCTGGAGGAAGAAGTGAGCGTCCCACCCCGTTCAAGCGTTATCGTGACCGTAGGCGCCACGAAAGCCATAAACACTGAAGCTATCATCGAGGAGAACATGCAGTTGCTACTAGACCGAGGAATCAGTATCGCAAGAGACATCGCACATTTCCGCAATGGCCAGGCCGAAGTACTGCTGACAAACTTCAGCGAAGAATACCGGCATATTAACAGAGGAACGACGATTGCTTTCTACGACGAAATATCTGACGTACGAGATTCCTTCGCCCTCTCCGACCCCTCCGCAGAATATCCGCCTGACCAAGAGAACTCGCCCACTTTCGACATCAACCCAGCCCTGCACCGGAACAGACAGGACCAGATCCGCAATCTGCTTCAAAACTACAGTGAGTGCTTTTCGACATCGCCGAAGGTGCGACAGACGCCAATTGCCAAGCATCTCATTATAACGGATCAACACGTCCGACCTCTCCGTCAAAGCCCCTACCGTGTGTCTCCGCGAGAACGACAAGCCATCCGGGACCAAGTCGAAGAAATGCTTCGCGACGACGTCATCCAGCCTGCAAACAGCCCATGGGCGGCGCCGGTTGTTCTAGTGAGAAAGAAAGACGGCGCACTTCGATTCTGCGTGGATTACCGCCGCTTGAACAACATAACAAAGAAGGACGTCTACCCCCTCCCCCGCATCGACGACACACTGGACCGCCTCTGCAACGCCAAATATTTCTCATCGATGGACCTCAAGAGCGGCTACTGGCAAATTGAGGTCGACGAAAGAGATCGCGAGAAGACAGCGTTCATAACTCCGGATGGGCTGTTTGAGTTCAAGGTGATGCCATTTGGTTTCTTCATATCCCAGTGAAGCCGCCACGCAGCGAGCGCAAGGCGATGAGGTCGCCATATCAACTGACACACCGCCTGCTACGCGCGGCGCCGGCTCGGGGGCGACAGCACACGCAACGAGCGGATCCCTTCTAGCTGCGGCAGGGAGCAAGCTAATGTCACGCGTCATCATAGCAACGGAGAGAGCTGACGTCACACCACCTGCCAAGCGCAGCGCCGGCTCTGGGGGGAGCACGGCATACACGACGGGGGGTTAGACCGGGCGTATTATTGCTTTCGCAATAAAAGGCAGTAACAACGCCGAATTGAGACCGAAACGACCAGTCCTGCTTGGAAGCGCGCCGCCATGTTTGTCGCCGTAGGAATGCAACCTCCTCCTCACCGCGCCAGAAATCTGTCCCGTGCCGAACGAGCTTTTATGCTGGGCATTTATGCGGAATCTCTGCCGCGCCGGCGGATTCCGCTTGTTCTCGCTGCCGAATGTCGAAGAGTGAGACAAGCGTTGCTGCGAGCTGATCACAGAGGCTTGGCCGCCTTGTCGTCTGCTCTTTTGGTCCGTCGAGCGGATGCTCTCGCCGGCCAGTCCCAGCCGGGCCACGCGCGGTCGACCCACGTGACCGGTCCGCAGGCCAGTCCGTGGCCCGCCGTCTGGATACACCTTAAGGTGAGGGCTCTCGCACAGAATGCACTTGGGCGCGCAAGGAGGGTTTTGTTCCGAGTGTTGTACTCCACAGCGGGGGCAAAGAATGGTCTTGGGGCTTGGGCATACGTCGTGGCGGTGACCCGGCTGTCTACAGTCAGTGCAGGCCCCGGACTGCCGCGATATGGGGTGCAACGGTGGATGGCTCCCATGTATTTGATGGAGTGAGGGACCGCAGTTGCGTCGAAAGTGATTACGATGGAGTGCGTCTTTCCCATGCAGCGTGGTGTTAGTATGCTGTACGCCGAATTTCGATGGAGGCGAAACGCTAAGGCGAACGTGTGCTGTGCGATGACAGTGGACGTTAGAGATATAATAATTGGTTTTGGGGGAAAGGTAATGGCGCGGTATCTGTCTCATATATCGTTGGACACCTGAACAGCGCCGTAAGGGAAGGGATAAAGGAGGCAGTAAAACAAGAAAGGAAGAGTTAGGTGCCATAGTGGAGGGCTCCGGAATAATTTCGACCACCTGGGGATCTTTAACGAGCACTGAGATCGCATAGCACATGGCCGCCTTAGCGTTTTCCCTCCATAAAAACGCAGCCGCCGCGGTCGCGTTTGAACCCGGGAACCCCCTGGTGGTCTAAATTATTCCGAAGCCCTCCACTACAACACCTCTTTCTTCATTTCTTCTTTCACTCCCTCCTTTAATCTTTTCCTTCCGGCGCACTGCAGGTGTCCGCCGAGATGTGGGGCAGATACTGCGCCATTTCCTTTAACTAACGACCAATTATAGAAGAAACAGAGGGAATTAACAAGGAGAACAGGAGCCGCATTAGGATCCCCCTTTCCCCAGAAAATTGGCAGTGGCTTAGCTCAGCTATTCCAGGATATACGTAGCGAGAGCTGTAGTTCTCAGCTGGTTGCGCATGTTGTCGAGTTTGTTGTTGAGTCTAAAATGTTAAGCATTGAAGAAGTATTCGGTGAGACGCATTGTTTATTTATTCAATTCTTTTGACAGAGATAATCACTGCCCGATGATCAGTTGAGTAACACGCAGCTGTCTCAATGCTGCCTACACTGCATTTAGACTGGTTTCTTTCTCTCAGATACACAAGGTAAATCCTTCCAGTCCAGGATCCGAAGTACCCAGGTTCGAACCCGACCGCGGCGGATGCGTTTGGATGGAGGCGAAACCCTAAGGCTCCCGTGGGCTCTGGGATGTCAGTGCACGTTAAAGATCCGCACGTGGACGAAATTTTTCCGGAGCACTCCACTACAGCACCTCTTTCTTCATTTCTTCTCTAAGTATTTCTTTTATTCCTTCCATTACGGCGCGGTTAAGGTGTCCGCCCATACAGTGAGACAGATACTGCCCAATTTTTTTCCCCCTCAAGACCAAATTTTCATAAAACGCCGGTGCACTTTGATGCGTTCAGCGGCACGGTAGGTGTGATCCATGCGGCGCCTGCCATGGAGACCGATACCGCGGACCGCGGCCGTAAGGTTAAATCGGTTTGGGGGGAAAGGAAATGGCGCAGTATCTGTCTAACATATCGGCAGACACCTGAACCGCGCCATACGGAAAGGGATAAAGGAAGGACCCCAGAAGAAAGAGCGCCAACGGCGGCGACGAAGCGCGCGGTACACCCTCTCCTCCTCCCCGGTTGCCATGGTAAAGGCGCATGCGCACAACTGGCCTCTCGCATGTACCATGGTAATGGCGCAAGCGCACAACTGTCCTCACGCGTGTACCACGAAATTCTCAACTGGTAGCCTAGTGTACCTCCCGCTACAAAAATATGCACCCAGAACTAGACATGAAAGAAGACAAAAGATATCCGAAGGGCTGGAACGCATATACGACCCATGACTGCGACTGAATGGTGCAGGTGACGCCCCTTGTCCAATTCCACAATGGCCTAGTCGTCTTGCTAGCCCCGTCGATCGATTTGTCATGGCAGCGAACGCAGTGCAGCTTGTCATAACGTGCGCCAGCTCAACGTCACTCGGCAAAATGCGGCAGCCGAAATATTAGCAAAAGCGGTGGTTACTGGAGCTCGCGCGCGCATCTCGCGGGCCGCCGCTAATTCCTGCGAGAGGAGAGGCACTTGACTTTCCTTGGTTGTCCAGTCCGCCGGCCGAGAGCACGCCTCTCAATTTGGTGACGATCGAACACGTGAAGCGCTGGCCGCGGGCGAACGGTCCGTGGTGTGAATCAGGCTTTACGGCGCGGTTCGGGTGTCGGCCAATTTGTGAGACAGATACTGCACCATTTCCTTTCACCAAAAACCAATTTAATTTTTTCACCCGAGCCTCGCCGTAACCAAGGAAAATGAAAATAAAATGGGTTTTAAGGGAAGGAAATGACGCCTGTCTCACGTAACTCGTTGCACACCCAAACCGCGCCGTAAGTGAAAGAAAAACACCCTTCTAGGACAACATCGTATTCACTAGGCGCGCCTCTGTTCATTCCAGACCATCGAGTTGGCGTGACGGTGTGGTTAGCGAGCTCGTCTCGTACTCCGGAGGCCCTGGTTCGATTCCTCAACTCGACCAATTTACTATTTTGTTTTATAATTAATGCTTCTGGGATACTCCGCTCACGGCCAACGCCGCCGACACCGACGACACCGTCTTTTCTGCGTTACGGGGTCCTTAAGGCTGTCGCGTTAATAAACTGAGTGCTAAGGAAATGACGCGTCTCACAGGTGTTCAATTCCGAAGCCTTCCACTACAGCGCCTCTTTCAATCTCTCTTTTTTACCTTCCTTTACGGCGCCATTCGGGTGTCCACCGAGATATGTGAGACAGCTATTAGGCGATTTCCTTTCTGGAAAAAAAACAATTATTTTTCTCTCTCAGTACCGCCACACCACGTACCTCAAAGCGCGAATGCAGCGTCCACTGACACAGGTAGCCGGTTATAAGCTGTTGATTTCCCGAAAATCATCGGTGTCTAGAACGTTGTCAGCGCAAACGGCAATGAACAGAATGAACTCCAACAGCTTTCACTTTATATTGTGAATTATCTGAGCTAATCCACGTTCTTTTCTTTTAAGACCGAGATGGGACGATAGCTCCGTTGTGTTTGCGCTGCTTGTATAAAATACCGTCCAAAGCTAACAACGAGGAAGCGAAGGACAAATTTGGGAAGGAAAAAAACGACCATCTCCCGTGGTTGTCCATCAAAAGCGCGAGCCAAAAGAAAAAATCTCATGTCAGCGCACGTGTTATTTCACGAAGGGGCGGTTTTTACAATGTGACAAAGGTGCCAAAGGCATCCAGCACGACGGATTGAACCAGGCAGCACACTTAAGCCCTATCTGGGCTGTGCGGGGACCCAGGGGCCTGCGGAACTGAATTCTTCTGTTATAATACAGTTTCCCCTTTGAAGCACATGCGCTATTCACGCACACACCATAGCACGGACTGTCATTGATGGACACACAAAGAGAGGTAGAGATTTACTCGTCTCAAACATATAATAAAACACGTGTGGACACAATGTAATCCACCATTCACCTTTGTAAAGGCCGGCTTGTTAAAACTGTTCGCAGTTCAGGCCCACCTTCTGAACAACCTTTCAGAGGCTTCCTCCGGTTCTTAAGCTCTCCCTAAATTCATGCGTGTATTCGCATAAAATGACTCAAATACACACAGGTAACACGGACATACTTGCGTATACTTTTACTTGATTTTATTTATCAACGCATCTCGAAAATAACAAGAAAACGGCACATATAACCGCAAGCTGTCAAAGAGCGTCCCCTATTGATGGTGTATGCTAAGGAAAAAAAATTCGGATTGAAAGCGCCCCCTGACTCACTCTGTGGACACCTCAATCACGCCTTCAGGGAACGGCTTAAAAAGTGAGTGGATGACAGCTGTGACGAACTTTTTTTGCACCCTGTGCTGGGAGCGACCCTCACTATAGAGCTCCTATGGCCTTTCCTGTCAGCTGGGGAGCCTAAGAATGCGGTAGGCATTGGTGTGGAGCAGTTTCCATGCAACCGCTTCCTCGAGTGAAGTGGGGCCGTGCGGCGGCCGAAGGACCTGCGTATCCTAAACTACCCTGTCTCCATTAAAGTTTTCATTATCACCATCACGTCGTTTGAGCCGATGGTCTTGGAGGAATGCGCTGTACTCTACGAACATCGGCTCTGATGGTCTAGAGCCGTCTTGCGGGGCTAGGTAATAATAAGCTCGGGCGATAGCGCGTGCGCTGGTTTTCTTCGGAGCTAGTAGTGACCAGATGTGAAAATAAAATCGGCTCGTTAGTGTGCTCTGCTTTTGAGGATATGATGTGCGCGGGCGCAAATTCTTCACCTGCCGTAATTGCAGCAGACAGCTTGATAGCTGGTGATGATGTGGGTTTGTTTCTTACTCCTCAATGGAGCGTATTGCGAGAGAGATGGCTGAATCTTCTGATTCCAGAGTGCTGGCTGTTCATGTGTGTGTGTGTGTGTGTGTGTGTGTGTGTGTGTGTGTGTGTGTGTGTGTGTGTGTGTGTGTGTGTGTGTGTGTGTGTGTGTGTGTGTGTGTGTGTGTGTGTGTGTGTGTGTGTGTGTGTGTGTGTGAGGGGGGGGTTAATGCATGCAGACTGCGATAAACGTTGGTGGCTGCGGATGCCGACCGCGATGCACAGTTTGTCGCAACGGCATATGTGCGGGTTGCACACGCTCCAGATCCAAACCGACAGGCTTGGATCTGGAGCGCAGCGGCCGAGGTCGGGTTCGAAGCGGCTGCGTTTTTATGGAGGCAAAACGTTAAAGGCGCCCGTGTGCTGTGCGATGTCAGTGCACGTTAAAGATCCCCAGGTGGTCGAAATTATTCCGGAGCTCTCCACTAAGGCACCTCTTCCTTCCTTTCTTCTTTCACTCCCTCATTTCCATTTCCTATCCCAAAAACCAATTTTCATTTTCAAGAAAACAAACAAATAAAAAGCCACCAGAGGTCAATCCGAAGCTGATGGTGCACCTCTTCATTGCTAAGAGATTCTCCATTTGCGATAACGCTTTGCTGAAGTAAAAAAACATACTTTTGCAAAGGACTGCAAACACCTCAGACCTAAGAATATTTAATTTATTCAATCATTAAAATGAGGCAACGCAGTGCATACTCTACGCCTTCAATAGGCAACTTTGAAACATTAGGTGATTTTAAAAGTAAATATTCCAGTATCGCAATGCATTTCAAGAAATGAGAAATAAAAATAATATACAATATTCGTCAAATACTCAAAATATTATTAACACCTAGCCAGTCATTGGTGGATGAAGTGTAGCGCCGCCAGCTCTCAAAGATACTCTATGGACGCCATTCGTTGGGGGCGCCCGAAGCGCATTTCAAATTGTTCCTGCACTCTCCGCACTAACATCGACATCATTAGCAGTTGACGTGGACGCTCATCGTGAGTGCGGCCACAGCTTTGTTCTACGAGGAATAAGTTCCGCAGGCACGGTGGTGTTGCGGTTCACGGTTTCGCGGAGCTTTTCGGAAGCATTCAGGAGAAACGCCCGTACGTGCGTCCTGCTTCTACGAAGTCTGCGGCGCTCCATGCAAGCCAAGACGCCCGTCCAGGCGTACGCTGTCAAGGCTCCCATGGCCAACAGGAACGCCACGGCTCGTGCCCAGGCTGGGTCCATCACGACGGTCGCATTGACGCCGCTCATCGACGGTTCCTCACCTGACTCTTCCTGCCAGGCGGAACAGGTGCTCGTAGCCGTGATTCTACTTCCGACGTGCCAGCTGGCCATCCAGACAGCCGAATGCGCTGGCAAGTGTAGCCACGACTCCATCCTGAAGACCGCTGCGCTCGTCTGCGACGGCACAACGGTAGAACGCCACCAGGCACTGCAGCGACGGTTGTGGCCAAGCAGCTGCTCGCGCCGATATGACCGAGAATTGCATGGTGTTCTCCGTTGTTGCCTTGCGCCTAGCCGCCGTGCAACCGCCGTTTCGTGACCCAGTCTAGGCGGCTGGGCATAGCGACCGAAGACGGTGGTTGCAAGCTCGCTGCCTACAACGTTTCTAGCGTCGCTCATGTCGGTGATAGTGGATGCTGCTGTGGCTGCTCGACACTGCCTAATCAAGGACGTCGAGCACGACACGCGCGCTGGAAAATGACATTTCGCGATTTACTACCGACGATGTGTGTGCACCTGTTAGTGCCCCCACCCGTCGTCCGGAAGACATTTGCAAGGCTGAAAAATTTCGGTGCTTAATTTCGATTGCACTGTAGTATATGCATTGTTCTGCTGTTGTTTACTGTTGTCGTTCGATGCTTCACATAATTGTGTTAATGGTTGTAGATATACATTGTATTATTCGATAAACGTTCAATTTGTAGTGAAAATCTTTGTGTCTGGGTTTATTTCTTTCTCTTTTACTTTTGAGCAGCGATAGTTGTCCTGTAGTGACCTTGTGGTAGAACACCTGCCTCGCATTCGAGAAGTGCTGGATCCGATCGTCGGGGCCCGTGTAGTGTACCCACCGGGTATCTCGTGGGGACGATTTCTCCCGGCCGGGTGCTCGGCTTTTCTGGGGTGAAATGCTTCGGAAAAAGGTTTTCGACAGTGGCTTTAAGTTCCAGCACTCGCCTGGGCTGCGGGAAGTGGTGATTGTGGCTTCCATTGCCTCCCGGCTTCCCTCTACTATCTTCAAATGGGTACAAACTTACCCCTGGGCCTGGTTCTCGGCTCTCCAGTGTGGACAGTTATGGAAACCAGCGTGCACCTTACAATCCCGAAAAAGGCTACAAATGGCCTTCACCGCTTCAGACGGGTGTCACTTGTTTGAAAGCGGAACGAATAACTGGCCCGTCAACGGAACTGTTTCGTCGTGGTCATGAGTTTTCTATTGGAAAAACAAGAAAAGTGAGATTGAGGGTGCGTGAGGGAGAGCGCGTGAATTAGTGTGTCTAAGAGAGTGTCGACGTGTTCTGTGTGCGCATGCACGTATGCTTGTACACGTATGTGTTACTGCTTGTCTTACAGGGGCGGATAAGCACACACTTGGAGACATGTAAAAAAATGTACGCCGGTTACACGCAGTACACAACAGTAACGGCGGAGTGATTGGTTCCCGGCCACAAATGGGTCGCGTCAAGGGCGACAGCAGATTTCCAAGTACGTGAGACGCGCGCCTAGGTGAGAGCGTTCCTTTTTTTTGTGTTCCCTGCACGGCATACCGCGCACAGCTGCATATATGCACGTGCAGTAACGTCGCAAAACCGCTAGATGTGCTTGTTCCCTGCACTTTGTGCCCTCTTCGAGTATCTTTTTTTTTTCGCTTCCTCTTTTATGCCTTCCCTTACAGCGCGGTTCGGGTGTGCGCCGAGATATGTGAGACAGTTACTGTGGCATTTCCTTCCCTCAAGAACAATTCTAAAAACCAATTTTTCGATCATCCACCTCTGCATGACCGCGGGTTTCCAGAGTGCGGTGCCAGGTGCTCTTTTTTTCTCGGGATACTCCGCGCACTTCCAATGGCTGGCAAGAACGCGTTCGTTTTTCTCTGGCTGGGCAGCTTGGCAGCGCTCGGGTAACTAGCAGACGACGCAGAGGTGGTATGGTAGCGGGAAGCGCGCTCGGCCATTTTTATATGAACTAGAAGTAACGTGGTTCTTCATGCGATGTTTTCTTGGATCCCTAGCTCGATGCAGGCGCTTGTTTCGACTACACCACGGTGCATATCGTCTGTGTCGCCTACAATAACGCATTTTCTGGCAGTTATCGTTGCTTATTTGTATGTTTTGCGTACGTGAGTGTCCACAGTTCGACCTTCTCATGACCTGGCAAGCAAAAATGCTCGCTTCATACCCGATTCATTATTTCGTTCGCCCGGCTGAGATGATATTGCGATGGCGTTCGAGGCCTTTCACGAAAGCGGCCGCAGACTCGAGCTCAGAGTACGCGCTCAGACGCGCGCATACATGCATGTGTTGAACGTGCTTGGCAAGGAGTGATTGAGCGCGTTACGAGACCCTGGTCTTCATTGCTTTCTGCGCAGTGGAAATGCGGAGTTTCTTTGAGAAATGCTTGATTGATTCAAACTTGTCCTTTATTAAAAGCCCTCACGAACACACTGCTCGAGACATCTGTGCGGGCACATATGTGGCCACACACCTGTCGCGTACGGCTCTTGAGGAGAATGCCGAGCAGGTCGTCGCCGACTGCCGTACAGCTTGATGCTCGGGGCTTCTGCCACAAATGCTTCAAATATCTGAGAAATACCTTACGCGCGCATCGGCTCGCGTTCGAATAAATAAAGACAAATTTCCCAGCGCGGATCATCACGTAAGCCCACGCGGTACGTGCCAGTTCTCTGCGATAAAGCTGCGGCATTAAAGATACGATACGCAGCTAGTACTGTACACCCACTCGTTCTAGATGAAGGCTCAAATCAGCTAATCGCTTTTGTCGAGATTGCGCGTGCATTCCTTGCTGGCGGGCGACAGACTACAGTTGAGAGGAACGTATCCCGAATCTTTTCCGCATACAGCCCCCAGGAAGCAGTTGACAAACATAGAAAGCGCAACGACCACAGCGGAGTGAGTCACCATGCATGCAGGGCCGATCTTCTGTGGTCATTCCAGTCATACTGCGCAGTAACACGCTATAATCCGAGAGTACGGCGCGTCGTTTGATGAGCAACGCACAGGCAATTTTTCCCTCCGATGCGGTGGCGACTGAAGACGTTAGATTGCGATAGCTCGGCACATGTTTTTGAGGATTTCTCGAAGCTTACACAGCACACGGTGCACTGAAGGCACACGCTCGCGTTGTCGTCGCCGATGTTATAAGGGTGCGAGAACGATCAACTGGGTCTGTTCTGCAGCCTGCGGCAGACCCTCGGTCCCAAGCAGTCTGTTTCTGCCGTACACGTGCGCAGCAACCAGACGCCGCAGAACGCGAAGCTATACGGAGAGCATCTGCCCTCCGGGATCCGTCGCCGTGATTGCCGCCTGGCTGGTTCCGTTGGCCGCCAGACATTGTGAACGCGATACGCTTTCCTGTCAAGGGCGAACTTGTTGGCAGCCAGCAGCCTGTCTGAGCCCGGTAAATCGAAGAGGCCCTGTGTTACGACGCTAAGGTTCATATACGAACCGCATCCATATATGGATAACTCCAGCGCAGGTTCCTTACCACGCCCTCTCAGAGCTCTACGTGTAGGGCAATTCAAATGCAAATGCAAAAATACACATGGAAACCTTCGCCATTTTAAAAGCGGCGAAACTGCTTCTCTCTTAGAGGACACCTGAACTGCGCCGTTAAGGAAGACGGTGATTGAGTAATCGAGTCAAAGCAAGAAAGATAGAGACGAAGAGACGCCGTAGTGGACAGCTCCAGGTTATTTCAGGGATTTTTAACGTGCTTGTTTTGTTTTTATTTTATATGGTTTTAACGTCGCAAAGCGGCTCAGGGTATGGGAGTCGCTGTAGTGAAGGGCTCCAGAAAGTTCGACCACCAGAGGTTTTTTAGGGCGCACAGACAACGAACCGTACACGGGCCTCATGAATTTCGCCTCCATCGAAATTCGACCGCCGCGACCGGGATCGAGCCCGCGACATTCGGGCCAGCAGCCGAATGCCATGACCACTGAGCCACCGCGGCGGCCTTTTAACGTGCCCTGACATCACAAAGTACACGGGACGGCGATTTTTGTATTTCGCTTCTTTGGAAATGCGGCCGCCGCGTCAAGGAATCGATCCCCAAACCTCGTGCTGAGCAGCCAATTCCCGTGGCCAGTTAACCATCGTGGCCTCCTCATAAAGCGCACTCCTGCACTTTTCAAAAACACTTCGAGAAAAATTTGAATGCCCTGAAGGTAAGGTGGACAGGTGACAGGTGCATGTCCGCATTATAAAGAGGGAGGAGAGAATGAAGTTCGCCTGAATCGATTTATTGCTTCATTCTAATGACTAAGAAGGCGCACTCACTGAAAACGAATCTTTCATATGTCATCAAAGGCCAAAAATGATATACAGGCATTGCGGCCACAGCAATTGTCGTGCGCGGCTTGCTTGGACACATCCGGAGCCCCAAGTAATCACGTACGGAACGCCGCCTGTATGTGGACAAGAGTGCGTACGCTATGATTCATTTCTTTTTTGACTCCACATGGAACTAATGAGTCAAGCGGACGGCGACGGACGGGAGTTCGGGGTGCGCAGGCGACCCAGCTTGGCCGGGCCCCATTGTTCGCAGCCCCGCTCCTGTGCACGTGGGGGCATCAGGAAGAATTGGGGAGCGGTGGCGCCTTAAGTGGCTCCTCGGGGACGGCGTTCGACAATCTGTGCGGCCCTCGCATGCTCTTTAAGCGAGTAAACATGCCGCCCCGCGGGGGAGGATGGAGTGATCCGAGAGGGGAATTGTTAGTATTCGTGACAATGACCTGTCCCCTCTCCCCAATCTTTGATTGGGCGTGTTTTACGCTCCTCTGTCTCTTTTTCAATGTGTTTTCCTCTCCCATGTGTTTTATTGGATGTGTTTTCCTTTCTCCGGTCCTTGATTGGATGCGTGCTTGTGTTTTGACCTAATTGGTTGGTGTCCCCACTGAGGGCGGGGACTTAGGGATTAAAAGAAGACGCTTTGGTGGGACCGGGGGTTGATTTCGTCTGGTGACTCTGCGGATCAATCACTATGTACATAGTTGTTCTCCTTGTTGTACCTTCCGTTCTGTCTTAACTATTTTATGTGTGATTAAACAGTTTACTTCCTGAAGTTCCACAAGTAATGTGACTGAGCAAGTTTAGAACCTCAAGACATCGGCATCCAACAACTTCTACCTTTCCCCTTCGGGCTGACATCAAAGAAGAGAAAGGGGTAAAAGGAACACAACTGCAATCAAAAGAACGTACTGACAAGTCAATGCCTGAAGCTGCGGATATCTCTGAGGTTAGGCCACTCTGCCACTCACCTCCAAAGCTGATCGCGGACCCCTGTTCATAACTGACCTCACGAATTTCAGTCGAGCCGCGGAAAAAAGGTTCCATCCTTAAATCCTATTTTCTCAGCAGCAGATATTTCTTTGGCTCCCAAACAAACATCATTAAGCCAACAAGAACGTAAACGTTTCGTTTTTACTAAGAATATAAAACTGAATTTAAATGTCTGCATGTCCCATTAATATCCATTATTTCAAAAGCAGCCATGGCAGAAGCGAATACCTCCTCCATCTCTGCTTGCCAGATTCACCGACTGGCCTATCAGCTAGAGCATGCTAGCGTTCCTCTGAATAGCTCCCGTCCGCCACGTTTGAGAAGGCTGGGAATACGCTGGCATACGAATCCTGTTCTACCGCCTTCACATACAGTGTTTCCTGGTATCTTCAGTGCAATGACAAATACGAAGTCTTAGGTACACAAACATATATAGACGAAAAAAGGTGCATGAAGAGATGGTCGACAGAATGGTCCACAGGATGTGGGACAAATTTTTGTGTGCTTACCTGAACGTATTCAAATTTTATCAATCAAAGAATGTACTTCACAAAAAATAAGTTTCACGTCTATTTCATGTAGTGTTTACACATGTATCTAGGGTTCACACTTAATTTCACTCGCATTACCAAATCAGTCGAAAAGCTTATAATGCGTGATAACTTCAAACCCCTGACTGTAGTCGTGTGAGCAGGAAGTAAGCACTGCGCACAGTCAGCAAGGACAGCACGAAGACTGGAGCACACAGACTTATCCTTTTTCAAACGGTTATCAGGGCTGCGAAACTAAGTGACTCTTGTAAAGAAGAGAGGTTTGTGTGGCTTCCAAGCTGCGCGGCGGCGTCTCTTTCGCTCATGTGGTATTCTCTGGTTATAGGGTGCTTTGTACTATTCGTTCGTTATTTATTCGGGTTACAGAAAAATTCCAGTAAAACTGTAAACAGAGAATTGGCAGATCGGTTTTCATGTCTGGACGTCTCGCAAGGCGATGGCCTCCGGAGGGGCGCCGCTAATCCTTCGTCTCCCATGTTTCTGGGGAGAGCTTGCCCTTTGTCTGATAATTGAGGTCGTTAAGATGTCACAATTTTCGGTCGGGGCGGTGCGAAGTGACGCCATTGGCTCAGGTTATAGAGGTCTTTCGCTGCTGGGTGTTCTCTTTTCGGTTCCCGCTTGAAGGCGATTTAACGCTTTTTTATGTTCCCGAGAAATTTCTTTGGTATAGTGGCGGACGCCTGGTAGCAACAACGTCTGTAGACACCGGGCCGCACATGACTGACTGGCCGCGGCACTGACTGATATTTTACGCAAGTGCTTCGGCGTCTGGGAACACAATGCTTCGCGTTCAACAGCAGTGACGGAAGCTTAGAAGACAGGGAGAACTCTTACGGAAATATCCAGGGGTTTTGGGGAGCAGTGGAAAGGGACCAGGTGAGGGTGGGCAGTGCAGCATACCGGCGCATGGTGCAAGTAAAAGCTCCAGGACACGCCATGAGTAAAAAAATAATTGAAAGACGCTTATGCTTTGTCTTTACGAGCAGAACGCGACAGCGTGTTGCAGCATTGCCAAGGAATCTATGGAACGCCATTCTCCGTTCGGCGCAGCACCGTGCCCGGATAATTTAAGGAAACATATCTTGGTGGTGGCTGAGTGGTTAGGGCGCTCGGCTACTGATCCGGAGTTCCCGGGTTCGAGCCCAACCGCGGCGGCTGCGTTTCGATGGAGGCAAAATGCTAAGGCGCCCGTGTGCTGAGCGATGTCAGTGCACGTTAAAAATCCCCTGATGGTCGAAATTATTCCGGAGTCCTCCACTACGTCACCTCTTTCTTCCTTTGTTCTTTCACTCCGTCCGTTTTCCCTTCCCTTACGGCGCGGTTCTGGTGTCCGCAGAGATGTGAGGCAAATACTGCGCCATTTCCTTTACCAAACAACCAACAACCAATTTTAGAAAAAAGGGAGGGAATTAACAAGGAGAATAGGAGCCGCATTAGGATCCCCCTTTCCCAAAAAGCATGCACCCAGAACTAGACATGAAAGAAGACAAAATAGATCCAAAGCGCTGGAACGCATATATGACCCATGACTGCGATTGAATGGTGCAGGTGCGGCCCTATGTCCAATTCCTCAATGGCCTGTCCTTACAAAAATTTTTAGTAACATTCTTTAGAAAGTCTTTAGACAAATGTTAATACAACCTATCGGGATTGAATAGAAAGTCTTTTATATGTTTATATACTTTGTAGTAACCACCTATCAACCGTCTTCCGGCAATTGGCCACCGTTATCCAAAAAGACTCAAGTACATAGAAAGTCTTTATAGTTCCTATCATCTCCGTATCGACAGTTTCTACATACTTCCTATCAGCCACTTACCGATGATATCTACCAACACCCTACACAAGGTTCTTCTGGCAATTGGCCACCGTTATTCAAAAGACTCAAGTACATAGAAAGTCTTCAAACTTCCTGTCATCGCCTTATTGAGTCTCTACATACTTCCTATCGGCCACTTACTACCAACACCATATCAACGGTCTCCCGACAATTGGCCACCGTTATCCAAGACTCAAGTATGAAGAAAGCATAATTGCCCCCCATCAACTTACCAACGTCTGGAAATGTGTGTGTTACATACACTGTATGGCATTTTGATCAACATTGTTTTAGCACTTCAAAATCATTTTGTGAACTGTATCTTAGACTGTTTAAAGAATAACCGAAGCAAAATACAAATTATTACATTCAATTATAGCACACAAGCTCTAACCTACATAACCACCGCAAGATATACATCATACATCAAAATATTTTACGGAGAATAGGGGAACAGAATACTCCCTTCGG
The DNA here is from genome assembly GCF_052857255.1 of Amblyomma americanum. Taxonomy (NCBI): domain Eukaryota; kingdom Metazoa; phylum Arthropoda; class Arachnida; order Ixodida; family Ixodidae; genus Amblyomma; species Amblyomma americanum. Next base: position 231,725,295 of record NC_135497.1, read on the forward strand.
CGCAAGAGCCCTAGCCCCTCAGTTTCCTCTTGTTAACAATGATTGACACAGGAACCGTCTAGCGATTTCATATCATTTATGCAAAGCCCCCGTCCACCACTAATAAATGTTATTGTCTGTAGGCCTTAGAGGTATAAGTGGCTTCATCTTACGAATATGAAATCCCACCATATATACATATACACACCACACACACACACACACACACACATATATATATATATATATATATATATATATATATACATATATATATATTTATATATATATATATATATCAAAGGTGATTTCTTAGCAACTGATTGATCAATGCAAGAAAATGTCAGCAGAAATTGTAAACATAACAGGATTTAATTCACATTTTCACAGAAGCGGCCTTTTTCGAGTGTACTACAGCATTTGAAACAAAAGCTGTGTGCTTCGAATGCCGTAGTACACTTGAAAAAGGCTGGTCCTCCAGCTGAGATGTCATGGATTAAATCCTGTTATTTTTTTCTTACATACGAGGAGATTCAGGGAAGTCTAAGCAATTATAAGAAAAAAAAAAGAGGTTTTCTGAGGAAAGAATATGGCTTTTTCAACATAGTACTACCAGTGTTGGCGGGAACCAGAAAATTGGCGCATGTGTTGAGTAGTTAGGTGGTTAACTAATTTTTAATAGATTGATTCGACGAGAGATCAAACTATTCGAATTTTTAAATATCCTTGATTATGTTATGCACCGTGCACACATTATTAAAGCAGGCCAAGAGTGGATTTAGTTTCATGAAAATGCAAATATTTCAGGAGAAAAAACTGTAAATGACGTCATGGCAGAGGCAGCGTTTTTACATAGAGCTCAATTTCGCGAATTTGCTTGATGCAGGAATAAAAAATATCAAAGCCATGATGGATATATTGTCAGGCTTATTTCCACCAGAGTATGTCAGGCTTATTTCCACCATTGTGAAGAAGTTGTCACTTATTACAAAAAAGTTTGAAGAGAAGTTTCAAATGAGGCAATTTTCAAGAATTTTTTCCTCTGTAAATATAAAGCAGATTTTCAAATTTGCAGAGTGGATAAGCATCAGGTGCTAAACAAGTGTACTGACTTTCATCTTTGTATAATACAGAGAAGTGCAAGAAGTATTGCCCTAAATCCGGCATTTTTGAATAAAATAGTGCTTTCAAAAACATCTCCAATTTTTCTTATAACTGCTGAAACCAGTCTCCCGAAGGAGGTGAAAAAGAATATTAAAGAGCATGTTCCATTATTTTGTTTCTAACAATTACATCCAAGCTAAAACATGTAGCTTTTTGAGCATCGTCAAGAGCGCTTAACTCTGCTACCTGCACTCGACGGTAGCGGTGCTACCGAATCATGGTTACGTCACAGATCGGTTTTTGTCCACAAAAAGTAATTAGGTATGCTCTCTCTTGATGGAAAATGTTTGTCTTGGGATTTGGGGGAAGTTTAGAGCAGCGGGGGGCGTGTTTGCTGCTTCCGCGCCCTCAATTATGCACTCCTGCAGATGCTCAAAAAGCTACAAGTTTGAGCTTGGATATCATTGTTAGAAGCAAAATAATGCAATACGTTCTTTCGTATTCTGTTTCGCCTCCTTCTAGAGACTTCTTTCACGAGTTTCCAAAAAAATTGCAGATGGATTTTTTTTTATTTGTAAAAACACTACTATAGTCAAAAATGTCAGATTTAAGGCAATACTTCGTGCACTTCCCTGTTTTATATAAAAATGAAAATCTGTACACTTTTCTAGCCCCTCGATGCTTATACAATCTGCAAATTTGAAGATGTACTTTATATCTGCAGCGAAAAAATCCATGAAAATAGCCTCGCTTGAGACTTGTTTTCAAAATTTTTTCCAGTAAGCGACAACTTCTGCAAAATGGCAGAAATAAGCCCAACATATTCCTTCTCACCTGTACATTTAGCACGAAACATACATCATGGCTTTCTTATACAGATGCTTACGTCATTGCAACATTGCGAAATTGAACTGTGCTTGAAAATCACGCTGCCTTCGCCACTACGTCGTTTATTTTAGTTTATACTTTGTCTCCTGAAATATTAGCATTTCCACAAAACGTAATTCACTGCTGGGCTACTGAAAAATGTATGCATAATATATATATTACTCAAAAAAATTAAAAATTTCAAATGTTTAGAGTGTATCTCTCGTGGAATCACCCAACAACAAACTTTATAACTATTAAAGTTAGGTGTCTAGTTGCAATTAAGAAATTTGCAGCCGATCATTAGTAATAGCGATATCAGTTTTTAGAATTTTGAAAACACGATTACCCTCTGTGCTGTGGCTCGACAAAATCTGGCTTTTTCGTCTAGTATAATGCACTAGAGCAGTTGCTTTGCATGCATGCTTTCAAAAGCGCATGTATATTCGCATGAAGAAGTCAAATTTTGATGAGCCACAGTGGCGAGGGTAATCGCATTTTGTAAATCATAAACACTGATATGGCTACTACTAATGGCAGGCTACAAATTTTAATTGCAACCAGTTACTTAACTGTGATAGTTAAAAGTTTATTACCAGAAATTTGTTAACCAGCTTATTAAATACAATTCACTGGCTTTCCAGTGTCTGCCAACACTTGTAATACTATGCTGCAAAAGCCATATCTTGAACCCAAAAAGCATATTTTTGAAAATTGTTTCATTCTCTTTGAAACACCAGGTGTGTATGCTATTACTTCTCACTTTCCTGTACAACAGAGAAGCGAAATAATTTCTTCTGCAACATGAAGGTTCCATTAGCCACATAACAAACCTTTCGAAAAACTCTGTGCAAGCACACACATATACACGCAGTGAAGCACTGTTGCTTAAACAGTAAGAACTCAAGGCAGATTCTCTTTTAGCTTCCTGACATGCCAGTCAAACCAGAACAGTCAAGGCAGCCAAATGAACTCGTGACAAAATGAAAGATGTGAAGCACCCTGTAGCGAGATTGAAGTGCAGCAATTTAGAACTGCAGACATGTGATTAGCTTCTCGTAACTAGATGCGGACCAAGCATAAAAGCTACAAGCTTTTTCAACACTTGACAGCCCTACAATATGCACATTTAGACTCATATTTCTAGGGATGTGATTGTTTACCTCTCTAAATAGCTAAAAAATCTCTCACAGTGAAACAGTACTTTACATTCAAGGCTGCAAACACTAGCGAATGAAAGGCCTGCTAAACATATGCTACAAGTCCACAATGATGTAGATATCAAGCTTTGAGGTGATTTTAAAAAACATATAATAGCACAAGGATACTAAGTGACCTGGTTGGTCCGTTATTTGGTGTGCCATCTGCCACTTGTCCGCAATATCAGCCAGCCCCCTTGTCATTACTTGTCTGCATTACAAGCAGGAAGAGGTAGCGTCCTAGCCATGAGATGTGTGCACCAACAGCACCAATAGGTAGGTTCCTCCATGGCGGAATGCAGCGGCAAAAGAACTGCGTAAGAAACAGATTCGAGGTATACAGTTATAGTGAATTCTTTCATAATCAAAACTTGGAGAGGCAAGAATCGGCTAATTGTGCACTAAAACGTAGCACTCAGAGTGGGTTTGATAAAGTTGCTGAGTAATGAGCACAAAAACGCAGCACTCAGAGCAGGTTTAATAAGGTTGCTGAGTAACAGCACAAGTAGCAGACACAACAATAGAAATAAATGCAATGCTTCCTTGAACAAGAAAAAGCCATAACATGCTGCTGTGCTCAATTCTACCCCCCCCCCCATTTCAAGACACATATACAAAGGAACTGACATTAACATGTTGTGCCTAATAGGCCTGCTATAAAGAGATATTTATTCATTCCAGTCATTTGAAGATATCTTGCACACCGCCAAATGTGAAAATTATATCATGTTTCTTGGCTGGTATATACCAAACTTCAGGCAGCTTTTGCTCTCAAAAGCGGTGCCTGAAACACACTACAATATAACTTGCGCACCTTTGTGTCTCTAAGTAGCTAGGAGAAGGTAACTCAACATTACTTGCTGTTCAGTTTATTTACCTGTCTATAGATAATGTATCACCATTTGGAGCTATAGCAGGCGTGTGAGGGTAAAATGTATGAACAAATAGTACGCAGGGGAGCAAGGTTGTCGGAGTGCCAGAGTGACCCCCTCTAAAGCAATTAAATCAAAACATAAAGGCACACACTGTGTCACATACAATGCTTGTAAGTAAAGTCACACAGACCTACGAGCGAGAAAAACCTCAGCAAAGTGTCCCTAAGGGAGCAGCTGGACTGACATTTCTTTACTTGTCCCGCCGCACATCACTCCAGTGCTGGGGCATGCTCAATACAAGAGAAACAAGTAAACAAAGAAATGTGTTCCAAAGAAGATAAAAATGAGTACCCAGGTAATTAGGCATTTACATGCCACTAATTGCCGCAATGGCTCTTGAAAGTGAATTAAATAATCTGCGCAGCTTATAGCAAAACTTGATGGCTCAGGAGGGGGGCAACGACAAATGCGTCGGTTCAAGTAAAACAAGTGGCATGGTTAAGGTAATGGAAATAATTGACGTGAGCTCAGCTAGTGTAGTGCAACATGTAATTGAATGATGGTATGAATAAAAACAAGAATGAACAAATATTCAAAAGATTCCAAATGCATTTGACCTGTACAGTGCAGTAAGTGGTGACAAAGGGAGTGTGAAAGAACAATAACCTTAGCAACACTCATGACATATCGAACAAATGCCTAAATAAAAATTAGCGCTCGTGTCGTCTCGTGTTTCTTCCATTACGTCCTGTGTTTCGCGTTGCTTAAAGATGAATCCATTCCGACTAGCCCAGTTTTCTGTTCTCGTTTCCACTTGAACACTAATATTCAGTAATGTATTGCCCCTTCTGCTATGTCTGCCAGTTATCACACCACTAGTTCACTTCAAACTTGCCGTGCCTTGCAACAGGTAGGTACTGGTGAAGTAAAGCTATGAAATTTAATTTCTGCTTTTAGGCCACTGTAGAAAGGTCATGAAGCACATATATTTTTTCTTTGGTCTATACTGTGGTCAAGATTCCCAAGCAGAAACATGAGCATAAAAACTGTAAAAAGACCATTACACACTATAACACATTGCGTTTGATTAGAACAGTGCTCTCATGATGCCCGCAATACCTTTTTCATTTCTTCTTGATGCTCTTTCAAAAGATGAAAAAGAAACAAATGAGAGATATCTATCCTGGACCAGAAGAGTTTTGTTAGGCTAAAAGCAAAGACAAGAAAAAAACAACTGTCTGTGATGCCCACACATGCCTATTCTTTTACAGGTGACATGCTTGATATCCAGTATCAATGGCTGATAGGCTGCACCAGCAGGTCGATGATGCCATTAACCTCAGGTTGAGGTAGCGTTGGCTCAATGACGGATGAACGGACGTGCAACAGCAGCGTGATGATACCGGTGGGGTAGCTGTACAGTCCTTCACTGCGGACGCATTTGAAGAAAGGCTGAATTAGAGAGATGCTTTCGTAAACATAATCAAGGAAGCAACGTCCCATTACAGCCTCTAGCGGTTCAGTCCAATGTTTATGGTTTATGAGGGATTTAACGTCCAAAAGCGACTCAGGCTATGAGGGACGCCGTAGTGAAGGGCTCCGGAAATTTCGACCACCTGGGGTTCTTTTACGTGCACTGACATCGCACAGCACACGGGCCTCTAGACTTTCGCCTCGATCGAAATTCGACCGCCGCGGCCGGGATCGAACCCGCGTCTTTCGGGCCGGCAGCCGAGCGCCATAACCACTCAGCCACCGCGGCGGCTGTTCAGTCCAATGTGTTCAGGAGTGGAGGCTAATGAGTAATTACCTATACGTCCATTAGTATGCATAAAAATGGCTTATAAAGCCAGTCATATTTTCCTTAGAGCTATTATTCGCGAATCACGTTATAATTTTATCGCTTGAGACTGAAAATGGGGAATGACATTCAGTATATTGAACGTAATTGAAATAAAACGACAAAGAACCTTCCAGTGTGCCCCTACCTCCTCAGGCGCACTGCAATAGTATGGTTCTGCTATTTTTAAACGTAGTTTCGTTGACCAAACGTATTAAGGAGCGTAGCACTTCCTACGACTGCGACATAGAACGGGCAATGTTCCATATCGAGTAAACACTCATGAAGCAGAATTAAAAGACGCAAGCCGCTACAAGCCCTTTTCCTTCGATTGGTCTTTTTTACGCGCTGCTCCTGTTCAGTCAGAATAACGAATCAAGCGGTGCCTCACAGTTCTCAGCGTGCAACCAAATTCTATCACATAACTTATTCACAACGGTGCTTACGCAAAGAGCGCAAGGGGGTGAATCTAAAAGCCGCATAGCTGGCACGAAGCGTCTCAGAACACCTCCTCTCTGCAAGCGATCGTGTCGTGCTCGCATTTCGCAACTCACGGCGAACAAGACGTAAAGACCAAGCCTGAATGCATTCAGAACCCTCATGCATCCCCACGGCACACCACAAATGTCATTTTACATTTCAGTACTTCAGTACTTACATTCGTCAGCAATCACGGTAAGCCGTTTCGGCAGCGATCCGGCTGGCGTAACTTAAATGGCGGCCAGGCTGCGGTACCAATGTTGCCAGACTGCACGCTAGATGTCTACAGACGAGTTCGACGGACACAGTGTTGCCACTTTCTCTCCATCCTCCTCATACACACGCCCCCCCCCCACCCTCTCCATCCCCTTTCAGATACCGTATACGCTTCCGACAGTATCGGGAATTCCCATAAAGCCTGAGCCGGTGAGCCGGCCGCTAGGCGGTGTACGCATACTGGTGTGGCTTACTTCAAAAAAAACTGATATTTGAGCTAGTTGGTGCACACTTCTGGGAATAACAGCGCTGAGACGAGGGACAAAGAAAGAAGACAACAGGACCGGCGCTCAGAAGCTCAATTCCCAGAACCTCAATTACTACAGCATTTTAACCACTTTTTAAAATGCAGGAAATTTTGTATGTGCTAGCTTCTTTCGTAGTTGGTTATGAAAGATTGCATACATTAGACGAATTGGTGATCTTATAATGTTTTTGTCCGTGCATACCCACTGCGCTCTAACGAGCCTGCAAGGCACTGAGAGTAAAATGATTGTGTTTTACTTGCCTCTGATGTGAGATTGCATAATTGAGACCGGCAAGAAATTGCCACTGTGGCATGAGAGAGAATTCGGGCGGAGCGGGCAGCAGCGCCTCTGCCTAAGCAGCTCTTGGTGGCTCCGAGAGGAGCCGGTAAAAAAAATAGCGACAGCGGGTGCTGTCGCTGAAGTCGGCGTTGCAGAGTCGACTTCAAAGGGGAGTGCAGATCGGCGACAGCGGCTGCGTGGCGATGGTTTAGAGCGGGTAGCGCCGTGCAATCGCCTCCATCAGCCGCAGAAACGGGTCCTGGTACTTGGTGCGACCGTTGATGGATTGCCACCACTGCCAGGATAGGTGCGACTGCAGCACGGCCCGGGAGGTCTTCTGCCCGTTCCGCACAAGCTTACGCTTCACCTTCTGCCACGCACTCTCGATCCTCTGAGTGTTGGCCCCTGTGAGCGGGTCGACGAAATTGGTGGTGTGATTGACTGTGTGCCAGTCTAAGTTTAAGGGAGCTCCGTTCCCGTCTTGCAGGCTGGGGATGCAGTTGTAGGCGGCCCATTCGTCGCTGTAGACAGTGGTGCCTGGCATGATGTTGGCGGCGATGATTGGGCCCAACGTTGCGGCGTCCCTTTTCTCTACTTGGAAAAGTCTTAGCTCTCCAGTCTGACCACACCATCCCGAACACCCACGGGCCCTTGTCGGCCACACCACCGTAATTGTTGCGGTGCCTCGGGGGTACTGCATCGCCGGTCAGGAGCCGACCTCTGTTCGCCTTTCGCTTCCCCCGCAAAAGTGTCTCCTCTATCTGCACCTCCTCGCCGACTCCTCTCATGGGGGGCCGCGCTTGGTGCTCTTGCTCGAGAACTTCTCGGATGTAGTTCCGCCAGTCGCTCCTGGCGTCGTTCCTCAGCTTGAAACCCTTCAACACGAGCTCCTGTGTCTGGGTAGAAGTGAGGCCCTTCGCCATACAATATGTTATCCATATTATTTCCCTCGTTGCCAACTTGACATTGGGGCGTCCGAGGCGGTCTTTGCATGCAAAAAAAGAGCCGTCGCCTTGCACGCCTTGCAAAACGGCGGTGCCGTTCAGCTGGGATAGCTGCCTTCTACACTTGTTGCAGCGGAAGCTGGGTCGCTTCCCTTTCGCAGATTTCCTATTAAAAGTCACCACTTCGCCTTCGCAGCTAGGACTCTTGGGGTTAAAACCAAGGTCCTTGCAGACACCTCAAAACTCCGATGTCGCAGGCCGGCCTCGCTGGTTGTTCGATGGTCGAGCAAGGGTTGACTCCGGCGTCAGCTTCAGTTCCCGGAGGAACGCTTGCTCCGACTCGAAGCTTCTGATGGCCAGATGGACCTCGCCAACCGATGGGTCGATTCTTGCACTCGCCATATAGCTCTGATGCTAGTGCCAAAAGGAGCGGTGCAGGATGACACGAATGAACGCTGAAAACTCGCAGTCTGGCAACATTGGTACCGCAGCCTGGCCGCCACTTAAGTTACGCCAGCCGGATCGCTGCCGCCGTTGCTTCTATCGGGCGTCGGGGGCCGGCCGCTCCGGCGTGGTGTTGGGTGCGGTACGTCAGAGAAGTTTTTGAGAGCTCCATGCGCGTAAGAACGTCTTCCGCAGCGCAGGGGCCATCTGTCAGCTTACGATTTCAGTCACACTACCACAACACCAACGATGCCGCACAATCAAGAAAAACAAGCTGAAGAAAGCTACCACAGCTACAACCGCCAAAACACGACACGAAGACTGCGTTACAGCGTACTAAAAGAGGTAGTGTAGGATACGGCCGATAGCACGCATGGGGGCGCTCAACCCCACCACCGGCGAACGAAAAGACGGCGCTAAAGTCGCGTAACGTTAAATGCTTTAAAATAAAACTGGTAACGTTATTTTTGCCACATGCGCCGTGCAATAAACGACGCCAAATTTTCTTTTAATTACGAAGGCAGCTGATCGTTAGTGATGTAGTAAAAAAAATTGTGGCTACTCGCAACCACCTGTTCCTGGCGGCGCTGCGAACGAAAGCTTTCGAAACGCTGGGCGCGAAGTAGCTGCAGGCGACGCAGCTGAGCTCAGGCCATGTGGCTCAGGCGGAGAGCCGCGGTCGCTGCACGGCGGCACCATCTTTCTGATTCTAAGGCTTTAGTTATTTCGCCGTAACTGCGTCGCAGAATCGGGAATGATGATGTTGGCCAGCTCCAGTGGTTTCGGTTTTTAATTTTCGCATATTGTGTGGCTTGCTATACTCTGCACAGCTTGAAATGAAAATTCGTTTTGAGGTAAGCAAACGGCTCAGTGACAGTCTCACTTATCTCGCTGGTCAGCCGAACCGCGCCGTACGGAAGGGATAAAGGAGGGAGTGAAAAAAGAGAAAGGAGGGAGTGAAAAAGAAAGGAAGAAAGGAATGCCGTAGCGGAGGGCTCCGGAATAGCACGCGGGCGCCTTTTGCGTTTTGCCTCCATCGAAACGCAACCACCACGGTCGTGCCTCGTGCCATTTACTGTACGTGTGTGTACCTTGAGAACGCGAGCGTCCGCGCGCCGCCCTAGAGCGACATGCGAAAGAGTGCAAGCCCGTGCTGCCGCATCGCCTCTGTTTTGTGCGCGCGTGCATCATGCCATTGAGCGCCTTGTACGCTTTTTACTCGAGCGAGGCCCGTTGGCAGTCTCGCTACCGTAGTCGTTTGTGCGCTACCTTAATTATTGGCTCTGCCTTTCGTGGTCTTCGGCTCTGCATCAAGTCCGCCCCAAAATATACAGTATTTCTTGTTATTGAAGGAGTGCGTATAATCATGAATCAAGGGAAAGGAAGGCATTATTTAAGTAATGCTTACCACGTTGGAAGTGCGGGCATGGAAACAAAGTAAACAAACCGCACGCCTTGGAGTGACTCGGGTAAGCTCGATCAGGTTAGTTCGTAGGAGCGTCGAGCCAGGTGTAGCCAATGGGAAGAGGACGTCGCGCCCGCTGCTGCCGAGCAGAGAGGGTGTGAAGATGAAGAGCGATCGAGAACCGTGTTTGTGTGCACATGCAGATGCCAGTAAGGAGAGGCGAAGAATAAACACATGCTTTCGCGCGTCTACTTAGTTTAAAACTCCGCATTTATTTCCCGGTTTCCTCAAAGTCATTGCAGTACTGGAAAATAGAAAATAAAATTATCACAGCGTTTTTCCTCGCCACATATCTTCGTACCGTGTTTGCATTGAAGGAGATGCTATTGGAAATGCAGAAGACGCACTGCGCCGGTGCTTCACCTGTGCTCAAAGCTGTTCCTGCTCACATTCTAGATTATGGGACCGAAGCTCTTACAGCTTTTTCGATACTCGAAGCTCCTCTGTCGCTTTGAAACGCAAACGGCGTCCGTGTGGCGTCAGTGACCTCCAGGGGTTCGAAATTGCTCCGGAGACCGCCACAACAGCACCTCTTTCTTTCTTTCTTCTTTCACTCCCTCCTTTATCCCTTCCCGTACGGCGGGTTCGGGTGTCCACCGAGATATATGAGCCAGTTACTGAGTCGTTCCCTTTCCTAAAAAGCAATTTTTTTCTAGTATATTTCTATTGACAGCAGTGTATAGAAAGCAGTGTGAAAATTGTATCAACTTCCTATCAACGAATATTAATACGCTCGGCTAAGAGACTGACTGCTAATGTTTGTTTCGTGTCCAAGGTTGCTTTAGTTGCTTCGTCCTGTTAAGCTGCAGTACTTAATTTAGACATTTGTTCGCATGATAAAAATTTTCGGTTTCTAGCATTTTCTACTGACAACAGTACATAGAAAGCACTAAAAAAATTGTACGAACTTCCTATCAACAAATGCTAACAGAATATGCTAAGCCAACAGTTCAGTTGAGTTGAGTTGAGGTGTTGAATGCTACAGGTGGGGTTAGCCTTGCTTTCTCTGCCGGCAATTGCTCCACCGCAGCATCCCTTCGATATTAACAATGCCGCATCTACCCCGCTAAGCGCACCGTCTCTTATAATAGCACACATTCTCTCCCGCAGTCACCATCTATGCACACAATCAACCACACAGTTCACATCACAGTCCACTCCAGAAGTCACCATCTATGCACATATTGAGTCACAGTAGAGCATAGGCCATTGTAGCGCCACACTCCATACACACATTCACTCACAGTATAAAGTAGTCCACTCCGGAAGACACCATCTACGCACACATTCAATCACAGTAGGTCATAGTCCGTTCCTGCTGTCACCATTTAAGAACAAGATCCGTGTTATGCAGAAATGTTAAAAGGAGGCGTGCAGCCTCCCTTCTGCATGTCTGGTTTCCACTCGGGTAGACAATGTCCTGCACTGTGCTGTGACGGGTTCCTGTCTTCTTGAAGGAAGCGAACATCACATGCCTTACCGCGTTGTACTCTGGGCAGTACATAATATAATGTTTGATATCCCCGCACACACCACATAAAGAGCGGAGCGGAGACGATGCTATGCCGGTCTTTAGCATCCATGCAGGAGTGCGAGCAGAGGCCGTGCGAATTCGATGTAGAAGGGTCGCCTGAGATCTTCTCAGTCCCGTGGTCATGCATGGCTTGTGGGACGCACTCCACAGGGTACTGAAGTGATCGAGCACCGTTTGCCTACAGAGACTTTTTCCATCTTGAGGTACTTTTTTTGATGGAATCCTTGAGAGAGCTTAATGGGCGAGACTGCCTGCCACCTCATTACCGTTGACTCCTGTGTGAGATGGCACCCATTGGAAATGTAGAATAAAGCCTCTGCTGTGCAGATTCTCCACCAAGCGCAGAGACCTTATAGACAAGGCGTCATTAGAGAATCCGCGCTCTAACCTCTGAAGGGCAGATTTTGAATCAGTTAGGATGACAACAGGTTGAGCCGGACAAGACCCTAACTTCCGTAAAGCCGCCTCAATAGCAACACTTTCAGCCGTTGTGGAGGATACGACAATAGTACAGCGTACGGACCACTTACAGTCCAAAGAAGGAATGTAAAAAGCCGCTGCGCTAGCTTGTTTGACCTTGTCCACAGAACCATCCGTGAAAATTTGAAGATGGCAGGCATACTCTGTTTCCAAGTATTCCAGCACAAGCGAACGCGTTGCTGCCAAAGGAGAGCTGCGCTTTGCGCTCACATGGGTAATTGTAACCTTACAGTCGAGGGTCGGAAAAGACCAGGGGGGTTCCAACCGTTTCCTTTGCCTTCGGACATTAATGCCTAAAGAACTAAGAGTATTGAGTGCCAAGTAAGCCTTCGACTCATATCTCTTGCAGAGCCGCTGGAAAAGGGATCGCCCAGCTACCGTCTCTCCTAAGCGGTCAAGATGCATTAATAGTCTCTGAGAAGCGATAAGGCTAAGAGGTTTCGATAGGGACTCATGAAGTACTGCCTTATTCGCAGCCGCCTGGGGAACTCTAATGGCTCTTCTTAGGCCCTTTCTGTGGACAACTTCGAGACGCTCAAGTTGTGATGCTAAGGGGGAAATTAAAGGTAATTGATACATTATCCGGCTGACCACCAGCGCTTCATGTGCGTTGATTTCTTGACGCATGTGGTCGTGTTTTTGACGTCGAATGTTTTTTTGAATAAAGTTTTTTGGGTAGCCGTTCATGATGAGTTCTTTGAATATCGTGCGTTGTTCTTTTTTTCTGTCAAGTTCTGTGCTTGTTGTGCAGATGAGACTGAGATGTGCAGTTTATTAAAAGTCTTCAAAGCCAACCAGACTGGAAAATCTGTCAAAATGTTTAGTTTTTTTTTAACCGAGTCTCCTGATCTTTGTGTTCTCCTTAGCGGTGTTCTTTTGTCTTTGATATAGTGGCGTTGGAGACACGATGCACTGTGCTCGACCTCTTTCGTCACCAAATGATCTTTGGTAAAATGGACAGTTTGCTCCATTCGACTCATTTCTTGCCACACAAAGCGAAGCACATGCTTTTTGAAGCTGTCACCAATTACGTGGCCGCAGAAGGGTCTCGCCCATTCACAATAGTCTGTTTTATTTTGTACTGTACACAGCCCATAACAACACAATGCACCCACGTTGAATGACAAGGAACGAAGTAAAGGCTCTAAGGAAAAGCCTTTCAGCGTGCCGTCTTTTTCAGTTAGTGGCCACTCGATGATGCGGTTCCATCGAGCGGCCGCATTGATACCAACCGCTGCCTCCACACGCTAGTAGAACAACAGCGGGCTAACGGGGTCGCATTTTTTATTGTGGCAGTGAGGCTTCAATTTTGGATTTCGGAGTGGTCTGTCTGTATGTCTGAAATTTACTTGACCTGAAATAAAATAATCGGAAATGTTTTACGCCCCCGAGTTTTGAGTTTCGAACCCGGGGCGGCGAGAACACATCAGTTTTGCTGGTTACTGCATTAGACAACTGCAACATCGCCGCAGCCGAAAATTCTGCGTCCTAAAATACCAGTCTCTTGCGCTGTGTTTCGGCTATCACCGTCTTCATCAACTGCATTGCGTGCGCAACGGAACCGAACACCGAAACAGCACTGAAATCCCAGTGCTAGCACTCCTAATTTGCATTTGGCGAAACCGCGCTAAATCATCCGACATTTGTTTTTGTGCCACTCTTTACCTGTGCCATGCGCTAAGCTTTTAACAATGCTCGTGTAACTCCTTAGGTTGGTGGAAGGCATTAAAGAATGTAACTGATCTTCAGCAGAAACTCTGATCTCCTTTCTGGCAGATTTTTGTCAGCGTCTGGAGAGACCCTTTGCCAGGACTGGCACATTAGCGGTTGTGTTTTTTTTTTATGACAGCCTGGAAACAAAAGTGCATCCATGACCATTCTGGGCCGTTTTCACCGAGGCGCCGACTACGTCATGCTTCAAACCGTAGGGGGCAGAAACACAGCGCATTCAATAAGAAACCATGGACTCCGCTCCATGATTCCAGGAAAAATGAAAGGAGGAATAAAGAAAGGCAGGCAAAGGCACAGCAGGAGACCCCTCCCCATTGTCCTTTTCTTCCTCCCTCTTACCATCTGCAACCGGGTACCCGTGTACCTCTTGAAAAAGAATTTCGCCCTACCTAAGCGCATGCTCACATCCTTGACCTTTCGCGTTGCCGCCTCTCCCAGTTCTTCACCGTTTGATGCTGCGAGCCGTGCGTCTTGTTCTCGTAGCCTTTGTGGGAGGAACACTGCCAAAAATTGTGCCCGAAGGGAGAGAGAAATTCAATGAAGTTTTGGTTAAGACGATTCCCAATTCTTGCTTATTTATTTTAAAAACAAGCGACAACAGCAATGCCATATCGCTTTAAGCATGCGGCTCGAGGACGCTGCGTGATTCGTTCCCCAGTGCCGCCGTTTACCCACTGGTTTCCAATGGGCACAGGTTCTCTCGAAGCTTGGCGCTTGGTTTCTTTGAGCTGAAGCGCTCGGAAAATGGTCTTTCACCTAACCTTGTGTTGAAGAAAACACTTCATCCCATTACGCTTGGTGCGAGGTTGCCATTGCACTATTAAAACTCATCATCAGCAAAAGAAAACATTTCTAAGAAATGGATACCCAAGATTCTACACTCGATGTGTCATCTAAAACCGAAAAGGATGCAGCAAAAACAACTGTATATCCTTATATGCTAAGGACACGCCGGTGGCAAAATCGCGTATGCAGCTCGTAAGTAGAAGGTGCCAGCTTAACCTTGGCCAGTATTCTCTGAAAGGAAGGGATGCAAACTACACACAAGCCGGCCACCATTATCGGACGCCTCCTTTGCCCCTTCAAAGATAGTCATTCGAAAGAAAATGCCTAAGGCGTAGTCATGATGCAATATATAACTTACTTCGAGTGCTTGGTGTCCTAGGCTGTGGAAACAAGTTATGGTATTTTTAAAAGTCGCCGGATAGTGTTAATCGTTCCCTGGAAACGGCTTCCTCTTACTCCCGCGATTTGTGTGCTTATAAAGCCCCTGCAACTCCCCGGAGCCAAACCTTGAAGAAGTAGTAGTTTACTCATCGCTTCAGAGGCAACAACAACTGACGAAAATACAAAAAGGAAACTAAAAATGTTGCCGGCCCGGCAATTGCTATCTAATCTCTCAAGCACCGGAACTGCAACCGGCGGAAATAAAGGCAAATAGAGAGGATAGCGAGAAGTACATAAAAGAGTGACAGAAAAAAATAATCAAAAAAGGGGGTAGGTTTGCACGCCATATGAAAAAAAAACTAATATGTTCGCGCCACTCTTGCGACAGTGTTTATAACTGCTGTTGCACATATTCGCAACACTGTAAATTCAGTGCTTATTCAGGGCCGCGCGCACGTAGCGTCCTGTCGCTAATCGCTCGTGCGAGCGGCACATTGCACAAGTGGGCTGTATGGAGCGCCCTGCCGCCGTGCTGGAGATAACCACTAAGCTTTGAAACGTCGTGTTATCGGACAATAACTTCTGTTCATTTCTCAGCAAATTTAAATCATAATATTTAACGGGGGTTTGATTCTTGATTGCTGTTTCGGGTAACGGCGTAGTTAATAGCTTGCCGTACTGATGAACCACTCTTCAGAATAGTTCCCAGCATGCCATTCTTTGATTTCTTCGTTAGCGGTTCATAGTTTACGTACACCGTTGACATAATTGCAGAAACTAGCATTGATGACAGCAGTGATAAAGCCCTTACCGGCGGTGAACGATCGAATCATGAGAGGCACCATACCAACCTAGAAAAAAATGTTATGAACAACCACACACTAATTTTTACATTGGACAAATCACCTACTGCCATAAAACGCAGAATCAGATTTGCTGCCTCTTATAGTGCAGCACTCAGTCACTTCAGCGCGTACGTGCTGCACTTTCACCACATCGACAAAACTTTTAAAGCGCTGTCTGCTATTGAGGCTAATAACTGGAGTGTTAAAATGTAGTCATTAATACACGATTTTACAATTTTCAATGCACAGTACAACAACCATATACAAGTATTGGTGAGTGAACTCTAAGTGTGAGCGTCCGGGAATTACGCATTTCACTGCTTGAACGAAAGTACCTGGAAGTTGTTTTGCACTGTTAACGCGCACGCAATTCCACTACCACCTATGCCCGTGTCGTGGGGTCACTGTATGCGCTTAAATAAATGTACCTGTCAAGAAAAAGTCTCCTTATAATTTCCTCTATGCACCTCATAGTAGGCACGCGCTTTGTTGTAGGACTTTAGCAGCCCATGGTCGTAGCCTCACACCGATGGGGGAACTCTTGATAAAAGTGCGCATTTGTACGGCACGGCCCAACCTCCCAGAGGAACCTACCAAAACAGGGGCACTGTAGCAGGGACACTTTAATAAAATGCACAACTCCAACCGAAAATTTTAACTGTAACCCAACGTTTCGAAGCCGACTCGGCTCCTTCATCCGGGGTGACTGAGGGCAGTAGCTAAGCGTCTTTAAGTATGGAGGGGAGAAGGAGGGGGGGGGGGGGTCAAAGGAACGCAGCTGTGACGCGAAAGGCGCGGAGGAGGGGGAGGGGGTTTAGGGTGTTAGTCACGCTGGCGCACTGCAGGGAGGTGGTGACGCGACTTTTTTTCGTTGAGTAATACCCCTGTCACACGGGCACTTTCGATCCTCATTGAGTCAATGCTCATCGAACTCAATGAAGATCGACGGTTTCCACACGGCCACTTTCAAGCGCAATCGAGCTAGATCCTGCTTGACTCGATGCCGATTCCTCAAGAGTGCTTGAGGTTCCAAGCACAATCGAGAACACTCTCGCTCTCATGAAGCTATAAAAATAAACACAAGTTAACAAAACCAAACCACAATTGTTGTTGTTGTAATTGATTAAAATGTAATACAGAACATTTTTCAGGTACTATGCCTGCTTATATGCAAACATTTGAAAATAATCTCTACACCACGCTCCAAGCTTCGCCATCAGTGTAAACAAAGATGGAGTCCTGCTGCTTGTCGGCGCGGAAACTGTGGAGCGAGCGCGAGACAGCCGCTCTCATCGACTGCTGGCAGGACCGCCTAAATACTTTGCGGCGCCAGAAGAGAAACGCCGCAGTCTATGCAGAAATCGCGGAGGCGTTGCGGGCCCTTCGGTTGCATCGCACAGCAGCAGAGGTGCGCCACAAAAACCTGGCGCAGATACGCAATGTACCGATTTGGCTGCGGATTTGGCTGCCGCTGCCCCCGACTACACAGTGTTGCCGGACATCACCATGTTATGGCTGTCAGCGGAACATTTGGCGCCACCTAACACACATGAGAGAAACTTCTCAATGAGCATTGAAAATGCCCGTGTAGCACCGGATGTTTCGAGCGTGCTCGAAAATCTCGATGCAGATTGAGCTCAATGAGGATCGAAAGTGCCCGTGTGACAGGGGATTAAGCGAAGTCCCTGGGCATATACTGGGGGCAGGTTTCCTTTTGTGCGGTTGATATTGTTCGGGGTGGTTTGGATATGCCAGGATTCCAGAGGGAGGCTTTTGTGGTAATTTGTTTCGATTCCGAGGATGCAGGTTTCTTCGAAGTTGATTCTATGGTCGGTGTCCTCGGAATGTTCGGCTACTGGATTGCCTTCTCTTGCGAATTTGCGGACGTCGTTATTATGTTGCCGAATTCTTTCTTGGAAATTTTTGGTTTGGCCGATGTAGCTTGCGTCGCATTCAGCGCATGGTATTTTGTAAACAATGCCTTGGCCTCTTTCTCTCAGCGGCCGGTCTTTGGGAACAGATAGGCAAAGCGCAACAGTGTTTGCGGGCTTGTGCGCAACCTGGAGACGCGATTTTTTCAGGATTCGAGCGATGGTCTCGCTGACACCTCCGACATAAGGTAAAGTGACGTATTTTGGTGGTGGCGTTGGTTTGTGTGCGTTGATTTCGTGATGAATGTTGTGTTCTTGACGTCGAATGGTTTTTTGAATAAAGTCTTTTGGGTAGCCGTTCATGATGAGTTCTTTGAATATCGTGCGTTGTTCGTTTTTTCTGTCAAGTTCTGTGCTGCAGTATGTCTCAACTCTTCTGAACAGTGTCTTCAACACTGATGCTTTATGGACTGTCGGGTGGTTCGAAGAGAAGTGGAGATACCGGCCTGAGTGGGTTGGTTTGCGGTGTACGGAGAATTGAAGGGTATTGTCGTTTCGGGACACGAGGACGTCCAAAAACGGCAGGGAGTTTTCTTGTTCCACCTCTAGCGTGAACTGAATGTCAGGTTCTGCAGAGTTTAAATGACGAAGGAAATTTTGAGTCTCAGATCTTTTGATGACGGCGAAGCAGTCGTCGACATACCTGAGGAAAATCTTTGGTTTCGGGTGGAATGAGTTGAGGGCTCGTTGTTCGATGTGTTCCGTGGTTAAATTGGCCATGACGACAGAGATGGACACTCTCATTGGTGTTCATTTCACTTGTCGGTAAAACTCCCCGTTTGACGAGAAGTATGTGTTCGATAGGCACAACTCCTGGAGGCGGCACACATCATTTACACTCAGCGGGGTTCGTGCGCTGAGTATGTCGTCGCGTTGTAGGGCTTCTCGTGTAGCGGTCACCGCAAGCTTCACGGGGATGTTTGTGAAAAGGGACACCACGTCGAAGGAGACGAGGCATTCGTCGGCCTCAAGGGTGGCTTGGGACACCAGTTCGATGAAGTGACTGGAATTACGGATATGGGTCGCTGTTTTTCCTGTGATTAGGGATATGAGTTTGTGAAGGTATTCTGACAACGAGCGAAGAGAGGAACACCAGAAGTCGACAAACGGCCTGCCCAAAGTCCACAAACCGGGGATCCCTTTACGCCCGATTGTCGCCTTGCTGTGTTCCCGCGCAAGGCAGCGGGTGTCGTCCTAACAGCTGCAGCTAAAAAGAAATGCTTTGTATAGCGGAATCTAGTGGAATGCCATAAATAAAGCAGATACCCTGGACAATTGATTTAGTTGAAATCTCCACATTCAGTTACAATGGTTGAAAACAGCAAGGGATACCCAATCGCCGGGTTAACGCACTTTGATACAGTGAATGACAGTGCACTTTAAGCACGAATACGTCTATGTGGGAGCTAAAGGGAAGATGTCCTCCATCACACTCCCTTCCATAGAAGGGAGTGCACTAGAGGACAGCTTACTCCCTTTCTGTTGCTTTCTGTTTAAAGTGCGTGTGTACGTATGCTTCGAATATAACTATCGGTGAGGGATCATCTGGTAAGAAGAATGTCTGTTTTATTACAATTCAGTGGAGTGCGTGAGCAGCCATTTGTGGTGCATACATGCAACGACGCATACCATACCGTGACGGAAGGTGAAATGCAATATGTGGTCAAAACATCGAGCGTCACTCCGTGTGTTCTTTTCGAGTGTGATGTCCATGGAAGACTGGTTCCTCGCAGTTGCTCGTGCACAGACAAAGAGCATATCCATGCACTGTGCTCACAAATTCGATCAACCACGTGTCCCGAAACATCTCCACATTAAATTTTAAAACTTTCGAAAGCGCTGCTACGGGGGACTCCAAGAGAAAGAAAACAAAAACAAGCGCTACTATCAACTGAAGTTTATTGGAAAAAAACACATAAGGTTAAATAGCTCACACAAGGCAGCCAGCAGCGCATGCGCCTACCCTCAGAATGACAAAACGAATCACTCTGTTGAATTAAGGTACCGAATTTCCCAATCGTGGATGACAACAGACGGTGTGCTGACGCACATGTCGGAGTTTTTGTGAATATGAAATGCCTCAGATAATTCCCTTGTTAGCTGATTGGAATGCCTATACAGAATTTTTGTACTATTGAACAGAGGTACACATGCATTTTTTTCCAATGGGTTAGAATGGTTAAGTTCGCAGTCTGTGTAATGCAGGGCCAAATTAGAGGAAGGAGCCACCGTTAAAGACGAATTATGTTGGCATAGCCGTGTGTTTATACATTTACCAGTTTGGCCTATATAACTCTTGCCGCATGTGAACGGTACTTCACATACCACTCCCTCGGCACAAGGTGCAAACAGCAACTCATGTTTTATATTGCACTGTTTTTTACTTTCTTTTGACTTTTGTTTTTCTAATCTGGCTCTCCTATCGACCATAGCGCAAATTTTTCAAAGTTTTTGGGGAGCCGACAACAGTACCCTTACCCCATATCTAGAGCCTACGAGTTTTAATCGGTGGGATAATCTGTGAATGTACGGAATTACTGCACACTTTCTTTTCTCGTTACTGGGAGGCTCTGGTGAATGGGGTTTACTGAATGACTTAAGCTTTTTCAGGAGTTTATTGCAGGCTAGTGTCATCACGTCATTAAGGAAACCTGCTGACTTCAGCCTCTGGACCTGTTGCTTGAAACTGTTATCCATAGCGTGAACACATGCCTTTGCAATTGCTAGAGTGCGTGTGGGCGTATGAGTCGAATATAACTATCGGTGAGTGATCATCTGGTAAGATGAATGTCTAATAACATCGGAAAAACTTCGTGTGGTTGTATCGGATAAAGAAGTGCGTTTTGTTACATTGCCGGAAAAACTTCATCAGGAAAAGGCTAGACATGCGGTTAGAAAAAACTTTAAACCTATGCGCACCAGTGCCTCGAAGCAGAAACGAGAAGCGTTACGGTTGTTGGGTGAAATGAATTTGGAAAGCTTGCGTCAGTCTGGTTTGAAAGCGGAGGGAAATTTTTTGGAAGTATTTTTTCAGCAAAAACCCATAAAACCGGTATTCCTTTTCGATGTATTGTTACTGAACGTACCACTTGGCAATATGCTGTTTCAAACTTTTTGCAGAGTAGCTTATGTTCACTTTCAATTGAAGACCCATTTTTTGTGTCTAATTCTTTGGCTGTTGTCGAATATTTGAAGCACAATAACACAGCCTTGGGCGGTATGTTTAGCATTGACGTACAGGACCTATTTTACTCATTACCTCATGACAAGCTCCTCCAGTGTGTTAATAGATGTATATTAGAAGATAATGATGAACAAGCATTCATTACGAAGTGTGGGGTATCTGTTGGATCGTTTTTTGAGCTTCTGTCTTTTTATTTAGAATCCACCTTTATTGCTTGGGAAGGAAAACTGTTCATCTAAAGAACTGGGGTGTGCATTGGCTCAAAGGTGGCTCCTGTGCTAAGTAGTGTCTTTTTATCCTACGTTGACAGAGCTATAAAGGTTAGTTTAGGTGACACTGTTAAACGCGTCTTCCGGTATGTCGATGATTATTTGGTTTTTCTTGAAAGCGTTGACTTTAAGAGACGAGTAGAAGAAATCTTAAAAACTTTTGTCGGCAATAGTTATGGTTTAAAATTTACCTTTCAAACCCCGGACAACAATCAACTACAGTTCTTGGATATCAGAATGGAACAAAACTGGATCACGTTTGTTGGTCCTTAATGCAGCGTTCGGAGAAGCCTTTACTTAGTTTCCACTCAGGGCATTCCAAGCTGGTAAAGTGCGGCATAGCAGTGTCGTGCTTAGGATCAGCAATTGCAGAGTCGTGTGTTCACGCTATGGATAACAGTTTCAAGCAACAGGTCCAGAGGCTGAAGTCAGCAGGTTTCCCTAATGACGTGATCACACTAGCCTGCAATAAACTCCTGAAAAAGCTTAAGTCATTCAGTAAACCCGATTCGCCAGAGCCTCCCAGTAACGAGAAAAGAAAGTGTGCAGTAATTCCGTATATTCACAGATTATCCCACCGATTAAAACTCGTAGGCACTAGATATGGGGTAAGGGTACTGTTGTCGGCTCCCCAAAAACTTGGAAAAATTTGCGCTATGGTCGATAGGAGAGCCAGATTAGAAAAACAAAAGTGAAAAGAAAGTAAAAAACAGTGCAATATAAAACATCAGTTGCTATTTGCACCTTTTGCCGAGGGAGTGGTATATGAAGTACCCTTCACATGCGGAAAGAGTTATATAGGCCAAACTGGTAAATGTATAAACACACGGCTACGCCAACATAATTCGTCTTTAAAGGTGACTCCTTCCTCTAATTTGGCCCTGCATTACAGAGACTGCGAACTTAACCATTATAACCCGTTGGAAAAAAATGCATGTGTACCTCTGTTCAATAGTACAAAAATTCTGTATAGGCATTTCATATTCACAAAAACTCCGACATGTGCGTCAGCACACCGTCTGTTGTCATCCACGATTGTGAAATTCGGTACCTTAATTCAACAGAGTGATTCGTTTTGTCATTCTGAGGGTAGGCGCATGCGCTGCTGGCTGCCTTGTGTGAGCTATTTAACCTTATGTGTTTTTTCCAATAAACTTCAGGTGATAGTAGCGCTTGTCCGTCTTCTTTCTCTTGGTGTCCCCCGTAGCAGCGCTTTCGAAAGTTTTAAAATGATGTACCAACTCGCTCAACTGTCCGTGTTAGTCCACATTAAAGTGACGCGGGAAGACAAGTGCCAAGCTTTCGCACGATAATAGAGCGAAACGGTGCGCAACAAACTGTCTCACGGCTGTTGGCGATGTGCCATGCGATATGCGTCTATACCCACGAAGCCGGCAGCATCCTCAGTACTGATTTCCTTCGACAGGAGTAATGGGTTTTAGTCATGAAACACATTTGGCTCCCATTTTCAGCGACCTTTCGCGAGCATTGCCCTGAACCTGATGCCAATCCTTTCCGAATCTTTCCAAGATTATTTTTCTCAATGCTACCCAACACACATAAAAAAAACTTCCCCCCACAACAAGAGCCTAGCGGGATACCAATCATCAGCGATGTAAACATAGCACCTTCGTTTCCCTGCACCTCAAACCACTCGGCATGCACAGCAATGTTTTTGAAGCGAAAAGCTTCACTACGCTAGTTAAAGCAGTCTTCGGGTAGACAGCACAATGACCTTGAACGACCTTCAGCCCAATCAAACATAGCCATGTAAGGCCATACGTTGTGCATTTGTGGTGTCGAACCCTTTACTCCTGACCGCGACCCACGACTTTTATTTGGCTTAGGGTGAACTTTGGGTTGTCCTTTGGCCTTAAGAAGATCCGATGGGATGATGTGAGGCCACGTCATGACACCCGATGGGGGTGTCGTAATACCATGTGATACACGTTATAGCCACGTGGTCGTGTTGGTATACGTAGAACGGCTGTCGCGAGCGTGTAGCGGAGCTGCCATGGACGCGCCTCAGAAGCTTATACGAAGCGTGCTTGATTTTCGCATGAATTCCAGGGTTAGCCAAGTTAGACCATTCTTTTTCTTATTACATTTCACAGGACGGTGTGGCGCTGGCAAGCAGAAGCTGGCCAGCGCCGTATTTTGGTTGGTAACAAATTTATTTAGAGTCTTGCAGAGCTTTGCCGACGGGGCCTTAGGTCTCCCACGTGGGGACGTCGAGGTGTTGCCTCACTGTCGGCTCGCGGGCCTTCTGCACGGCCCAGAGTTGGTCACCGAGGCTAGGCCTGCGTAGGTCAGCGGCCAACCGTGGCGGGAATGTTCAGGAGTTAGCACCGTACGGGGTTTTGTTACTGTCCCAGAGCATGTGAGTTAAAGTGGCCATATCAGTGTGGCAGACCTTGCATATATTTGTCGGGTATGTGCCGGGGTAGATAGAGCCTGTGGTATTGTTCCGGGTTGGGGTACGTGAGCGTCTGCATTTGTCTGAGGGCCACCGCGAGCGCCCTGTCCAGCTTGTCGCTGGGCGGAGGAAAGGTTCGGCGGGCCAGGCAGAGGCGTTTCTAATTTCGTTCTAGCTGGTCAAGCAATCTTTGGTGCCGTCCCATGGGCGACGGTCGCCGGCGTGGTTCGCGAGCTCGCGCGCTTTGGCGTGTGCCGTCTCGTTTCGGTTGCGATATGTCTTCGATACTTTTACCCTGTGCGTCGGGAACCACTGAATTCTGGTTTGAAAATCTACCTCCCGCTGGACTTGTCGATTGCTCAGGACTCGGGCCGCTCTCTGTGAGATCCATCCTTTGGCGAAGTATCTGACCGTTTGTCGCTAGTCGCAGAGAACCGTGGGTGCACATCGGATCCGTGAGGGGAGTGCACCGCCGCTTCCTCCACTTCTTCTGCGCGCTCGCGCGCTACACTTGCCGTTATGGGCGTTTTGCCACTCGAATCGACGACCGGAACCGCAAATCGCGAGCGTTCTGCGTATTCCGCGGTGTCAACGAACCTTGTCCCTGTTTCGTCTCCATGGCTGTGTAGAATAGCGATGGCCCTGACCACTCTTCTTCCGCGGTTGTGTTCCGGGTGGACGTTCCGTGGAATCGGGTCGACTCTTAGCGCTTGTATGATCGCGTCCGCGACGGTGACTTTCACGCCTTGTTGTGCGTGGCAACGGATGCCAAGACTTCCCGTGATCTGGCGTCCTGTTCTCGTGCCCGCTAATCTTTCTAGTTGTGAAGTGCGCTGCGGCTCGGCGATTTTGCTTGGCGTGTTGTGAAGCCCGTGCTGGAGCAATCGGTGTTTGCTGGTGGACTCGGGTAGACCCGATGCTATCTTGTAAACCCTGAGGATGGAGACGTAGATCTTGTCTTCTTCTCTCTCTTACCAGTTGTGGAATGCCGCGACGTACTCAGTATGGCTCGTGACGAAAGAGTGTATGAGTCGAGCGAGACTCGCCTCCTTCATTCCGTTTCTTCTGCTAGTGACCCTCTTGAGGATTCGAATGGCGTTTGCCGTCTTGTGCTTTAATTTAGTGATCAGTTCGCCGTTGACGCCGTTGGCTTCGGTAATCATGCCGAGGACCATGATTATGTGCACTATCGGGATGGTTGCTCCGTTTCCCGTGCGTAGTCTGATTTCTTCATATACTCGCCTGGTCGTTGCCGCATTCCGACCACACCCCACCCGGGCGCCGTACTCTCTTGAGAAATTTGTTGTAAGTGGTATACCACTTGCGAAAGGCAGAGTCGCCATAATAATCATCCTTCATCCGTTCGTTCCGCGCTTTTAAATGATAGGTGGCAGTAGTTATGCAGTCATGGCTGTGTAGTGGAGCGGGATGAGTCAAGAGACAGAAAGGCTTGCCCGTGTCGCAAAGGCTCCATTATGTAGCCTCACACGCAGGAGAGAGGGCGGCCCACTCTGCCTAACACGTCGCTAAGGCAGAAGAGCGGGCGTGCGCTAATACGCGTCGAGCAGCGAAAGCAGCGAGGTTACCACGAGCACGCTGCTCAGCACGAAGAGAAGCGCCTCAATTTGGTGTCACGAAAAGAACAAAAGTCGGCGACCGATTGCAATGGCTCGCTATGCAGATGGAAGAGAAGCGTCTGCCTTCTGAAGCCGCACGAAAGCAGCCGCAGAGACGAGGCGCTCTGCTCACCTCACAGAACAGCACCGGGAGAAGTTGGCAGTGCGTCGAGCAGCCCAGGAACCTTCATTTCGATAAAGCCGCCAAAAACCAAGCTCGCAAGTACACACGCACACACACGCACAGAAAGAGAGAAGAGAAAGGGACAGAGCGCCACTCACAACTGGTTTTCCCAACGGGTTTCACAACTGCTTCGTTCTCTTCCCCCGTGTCTGTGAGTGTGGCTTTTGGCGCCTTTAAATTACAATGATCAATTATCAGTTAGCCTAACAAGAAGTTCTCTTAAGCTGGGAACCCTGCCGATACCCAAGGGCGGCAACCTACGAGTTGTCCTAAAATCTGCCGCGCCTCTCCTGCGCACCATTTCATGCATACGTCAATAATTACGGATACGAGGCAGACTGCAGATTTTGAAGCGACAAGCTTCACTACGCCAGCTTTTCGAGCCGTCAGCGGGGCCGCAAGTTTCAACTTGAATGTAGGTAGAGGTCAAACCATGAGCATAACTGGTGGCAGCCAGCTTCGATCGACACATGACGCCAGTTACAGCAGCGACATCAGCGGCTGTTACACCATCTCCACTTTGCAATTTGACCTTGACCTTCGACATTGACCGGAAAAGCAGCAAGGCGTCTGCCGGCATCGAATAAAATTGAAAAAAAAGGTAATGGGGGGAAGCAAATGGCACAGTATCTGTCTCACATATCGGCTGTCACATGAACCGCACTGTAAAGGAAGGGATAAAGGAGGGATTAAGAGAAGAAAGGTAGAAAGAGCTGCCGAAATGAAGGGCTCCGGAATAAAATAATTGGTTTTGGGGGAAAGGAAATGGCGCAGTATCTGTATCGCATATCGGCGAACACCTGAACCGCGCCGTGAGGAACGGGATAAAGGAGAGAATAAAAGAAGACAGAAAAAATAGGTGCAGTAGTGGAGGGCTCCGGAATAATTTTGACCACCTGGGAATCTTTAACGAGCACTGACTTTGCACACCACAGAGGCACATTTAGCATTTCGCCTCCATCGAAACGCGGCCGCCGCGGTCGGAATTGAACCTGAGTGCTCCGGATCGGTAGACGAGCATGCTATCCACTGAGCCACCGCGGCGGGTAAGTGAAGGAAAACGAAATGAAAGTTGTTTTTCAGGAAAGGATATTACGCCTGTCTCACATATATGGTTGGACACCCGAATCGGGCTGTAAGGGAAGTGATACAACCCGCCGCGGTGGCTCAGCTGTTAGAGCGCTCGGCTACTGATCCGGACTGGCGCATCGGAGTTCTCCGGTTCGAACCCGGCCGCCGCGGCTGCGTTTTTATGAAGGCAAAACGCTAAGACGCCCGTGTCCTGTGTGATCTCAGTGCACGTTAAAGGTCCCCAGGTGGTCGAAATTATTCCGGAGCCCTCCACTATGGCATCTCTTTTTCCTTTCTTATTTCACTCCCTCCTTTATTCCTTCCCTTACGGCGCGGTTCTGGTGTCCGCCGATATATGAGACAGATACTGCGCCATTTCCTTTCCCCAAAATCCAATTATTGTTATTATTATTAAGTCGCAAGTTCGCGGCCAGTGAAGCTTTCGCTTTAATAAGGTAGTGACCGCAGACAGAAAGTAAGCTTATGCGTCAGGCTACTCGGATAAAATAAAATTGGGTTAAAAGAATTTCGGAACGCACGCAATAACTAACGGCTGTGCGGTGTGAGCTGACATCTCACTGATATTATGCAGTTATATGAGCAAAAGCTTAAGGAAAACCAGTGCTTGCACGACCGTTCGGAAGTACTGCATGAAGGTATGCGGCGAGTACCTGCCTTGACCTATTTCATCAATTCGGCGTCAGGAAGTCGCTCTTGTATCGTTTTGTTACAGAGGGGCAAAGGCCCGTGGATCAATCGGTTTAGTAAGATTTCTCTCTTTGTCGCCAGACACCGCCTACGGTGGCACTACCGAGTTGAATTGTTGCTAGAATCCCTGTCGGATCCCTTCGTTTCTGCGTGTTTCACGCGAGGGGCGTCCGCGTGAGTAGCCATGGCGCCTTGCACTCCTTCGAAGTCTCTAGACTTCGATGTAGCCGTTTTTGCGGAGACTAGTCCGGAGACAGTCGTCCTGAGAGCAATCCGTTTAATAAATATTACAATGGTTGCACATAAGTATGCTGAAGAGCGCTAAAGCGAAAACCTTGCCCTGTCCTCATTCTGCCTTAATTTTTCAGTTTCTACTATTTTCTGTCATTTTTTTGTTTTTTATTCCTCGAGAGCGCATAGAGCTCGTTCGGACGAAAAGCCGTCGGCGTCGTAGTAGTAGTTGTAGTAGTCGTCCGCACCGCACGTCGGAAATGTTCCTACCCTTGCGGCCTTTATTCGGATCATTAGGAGGTGATGGTGGCTCCCTACATTACCTCATAGTGATCCGAATAAACCCCCTAAGGAAGGAATATTTCCGACGTGCAGTGCCGACGAATACTACTACGGCGTCGACGGCCGTCGCCACGCGCCCTCGTCGAGCCGAACGGGCGATGGCGTTCCGTGGACCCCTTGGCAATGCTGCAACCCGCTGTCGCGTCCCACTCTTGAAGACGAAGCTTAAGCGACCTCCATTTTTTATTTTTCGATTTTTATTTTTTATTTTTTATTATGTTAATTTACTTATATTTAATTAATACCTTTTTGTTTTTTATTTATGGTTTATTTCATTACATGTGCGTTGCTTAAGAACTGTTGGTTAATCCACTAAATTTAACATTTTTGTTTTATTTACTACACAACTTATGATGGACAGTTCGGGTGGACAGCTTCCGCCTACAACTTCCGCCCACGCCACTCAAGAGCCTAGAAAGGCTTTCGCCTTAAAATTTATCATTGCCGCTAGACACCGGCTAAGGTGGCACTACCCAGTTATATTGTTGCTGCAATCCCTCTAGGACCCATATGTGATGGTCCTGCGTGTTTCTAGCGAGGGGCGTCCCCGTCAGTAGCCATGGCGCCGCCGCCGCCGTGCAATCTTTTGAAGTAGCCGTCCCAGCGAGGAGGGCTTTTTTGCGAGCCGCGTTGCCCTCGCGGCAACTCTGCGCGTCTGCTAATAGTAGCTGGTGCCTTTCTAATCTGGCGCAATCGCTGTGAGGCTGTTGCGTCAGAACGCCGTCGCCGCGCTCTTTTTTCCGGTCACGAGGCGTCCTCATGGGCGGCTCTTAAGCTTCCTTTCTGAAGAGCTGTTTTTTCTTGGGTGCTCTTGGGTGGCCAGTGCTCCTAAGCCAGCAGTCCTGCCCTTTCGTGTCCGCTTCGCACGGGCGCGTAAGGGACGTTTTTCGGTGGGCCTAGTTGGTGTTGCGAAATGACACTTGTTGTCCATTATCTCTTATTGCGATCACACAGTGTACATCTCGGCATTCAAGGCGCAGTTCTCACATCTTGTCTGTCCCTTCCTATCGTCTGTATAATTGTCCAACGTCTACTACACATCCATTCATCATCATCATCATCATCATCATCATCAACATCATTTATTGTCCCTTAAAGGCCCCTGTCGGGGTATTACATAAGGGGGGAGCGTATACATGGTTGATGTGGAAAAACAAAGGTCACAAAAATATAACAATGCAATATAGGAACATAAAGAGAAGCAAGGAACGTGAATAGTTAGAACGGTGCATGTAAAAAATGCCTTTAGGCCACAAGCACCACACACGTCGGCGAGAGGTTAGGGGAAAAAAAAAAACATGTCAACCCAGGTGATCTAACAACATCGCCTTAAACCTTGTCGCATCGTGCACATTTGTTAGTGAGTCGGGCAGAAGGTTCCATTCTTCAATTGCGGTCGGAAAGAAGGACTTGTTGAAAGCATTGGTGGAGCCATGAAGTCGTTGGACGCAATTTGAATTAAAAAGGCGGCGCGATGTACGAAAGGGAGGAGATATGAGGGAACCACGGAGATAGGGGAAATTGAAGTATAACTTATGGAACAAGCAAAGGCGCGCAACTTTTCGTCTGAGAGCTAAGGAAGTGAGGTCAAGTGATGATTTAATGGAACTTACGCTGGAATGAAAGTCGTATGTTGACGATATGAAGCGTGCTGCACGGTTCTGGACGGCTTCGAGCATGTTAATTAGGTAGGACTGATGAGGACTCCAGATCGCGGATGCATACTCCAGCCTACTGCGGACAAAAGTTTCATATGCCAGTTTACGTATGTTAGCGGGGGAAGAGGGAAGTGATCTTCTAATAAAACCAAGTGTACGTGAAGCGTCGGCCGTGATTTTTGTAATATGATCAACCCAAGTTAATTTGCTATTGATTGTGATGCCAAGGTAACGATAAGATTCAACTTGCAATAGGTCCTCAGAAAATAAAGAGTAAGGATAAGTGAAATTGGAGCGTTTCCGAGAAATTTGCATAAAACTGCACTTCCTAATGTTCAGTTCCATCATCCACAAAGAGCACCAATTTTCGATGAGCTTCAGATCGTTTTGGAGGGCAGCTTGATCGTCTTTAGTATTTATACGGCGGTAGATAAGGCAGTCGTCTGCGAAAAGACGGATGGTGGATGAGATGTTGTGTGGGAGGTCGTTAATAAATATTAAGAAGAGAAGCGGACCCAACACAGACCCCTGTGGTACTCCGGAGGAGACGGAAGTAGAATTTGAAGGAAGTCCGCCTATTACGGTGAACTGAGAGCGAGCTGTGAGAAAATTGTGAATCCAGTCTAAAACAAGTGGGTGAAGGTGAAGACCTGAAAGTTTGAACATAAGACGTTGATGTGGGACATTTGTTCACTGTATTTATAATTTCTCCTAACAACATTGCATATGTGTTTGGTGTCTTTCACTCTATATGTGACCACTGCCCTATTGAGCACACTTTGCAGTCACTGCTCACTTCATCATGTTCTTTTTTATATAATTTTCACGAATAACGACCAGCATGCAAATAGCGACAAATTCTGAGCTGTACTTGTGTGATGTCCTCGTGTTCTCAGTTCTGATATGGACACGGTGTTCTGTACTTTCACCGCTCATACCTTTCGTCCCAACTGGTTCGATTGTCACTGTAAGTAAACTTTTTCTAAGACGCTGATTAGGGGCACTGTACACTCGGGGTCCAATAACCGGGGGCGGTCATTGCCTCGGCCCTGTCCAGCAGCCATCGCTGGCCAGTGGCCGTGTTGTCGGTCAGCCGCTCCTCGTCGGGGTTGGGAAGAAAATGGATGCCCTTGCAGGAGTGGCCTAGCGCTATCCCGACCACGCATAGCGCGTTTGACGATAAGCGCATGTCTTCATATGCACATGATGCGAGCACACCGGCAGCATGCGAAGAGACGCCTTCATTGGGCAAGGTGTAAATGGTGAATGTTTTCTTCAAGAACAACCACCTTTAGTGGGCTGCCAGTTATATAATGAAAAATAAGGTTAACTTTTCGCACCGACTCAATTCTTGATGTCACATCTCGAGAGCACCACGTGCACGCCAGTTCACTTGCGAGCTGGGCTCGTTAAGTCAGCAAGACGAGCTTACTCTCAAGGTCCTCACCAATTACAACGAAATCTGTTCCGTGTTGCTCCTTTTTATCTTGCCATTACGCCGTTAAGTATTTGAAAGCCCTGCAGTGGAAAGTGCTGCCCACAGCGCTGTGTTGTCCGCCCGAGGAACTGCTGCAGCATAATGCGCGATTGTCTGCCACTTCTGCTCGAAGCCTGTTTCTGACTGCGAGCAAAGCATACAATCAGTGCTTAAAGTTTGGCCCCACTGAAGGGGTGTCTCCAGTGATTTCAACAGCGGTGGTGAGGGAAATAAAAGTCAGAGAGTGAGAAAGCGGCTGGCGGACATTTTTAAGCATCATTTCACACAAAGGGCAGAAGTGATTTTTAAAAGTTGTTGCTTCCTGATTTTATGACACAGACCTAAGACAAACGATTACCAGGCTTTGCCAGTGCGCTCGCAACTGTTGTGTGTTGCTCATGTTTAACCTGGAGCTGAGTGACTAGCTCTATACTGACTCGTGATGTGAGGGCACGGGTTTCTCTTTTTCTTCCAGCCTTTCTGTAGTGCTCCCGAATTTTTATTTTACTCTGTTGAAATGTATTAGAAAGCCCCTTAATAATTCTTACTAAAATCACAATGAAATTTCCGAAACGACAGAGAAGAAATGTTCCGACCACAACTCACAAGAAGAATAAAAATGGGCTAATGGTTCAGACTCACGCAGTCGCTACATACTAGCACTAGGAGTCTCGGATTCCTTGTCAATAGTGGCAGGGGATCTGAGACGCCACAAGTACCCCCGATTTTGAGCCCATCCTATAGGTTAGACTACAAAAAAAATGGCTGTGGTTTAGCTCTGGTTAAACCAAGAGGGATGCGATAGCTACATTTGGCTGAGTGGAACTCGCCCAGTCGAATTGCGAAGTCAATATCGCCGCTCCTTTTCTCTGGGCATTCCTTCTTCGTCCCTGGACGTGAATTCACTCTCTCCCCCCTCTCCACTACCCCCTCCTCTTTTCGCCAACATGTTGCGCCACCGGCAGCTGCTCCGCACCACGTGAGCAATTTTCGTTATGCCTTGGGTTGCAGCCAGCAGGCAGATGCACTCACAACAGGGTTGACGAAGTTCTATGTCAACGTTGGTTCTATGTGCCGACAAGGCTGCACTTTTATGCAAAAGGCCTGAACCAATCGCAACAGGAACGCTGGAAAAAGAAATTGTTCACGTAGATAAGCGTTGTCTATAGTGCCTCTCTCGTAGCAGCCGTAAGCAGTGCCTTGAAAAAGAGGTGGCTGCCCGTTTATTGTACCAATAAACTTGTTTGCTACCATTAGTTCCCCTACTTTCTTTTTTACATGTTTATTACGAAATTTCGCGCATTGCAGGAACCGCCGTGACCGCCTACTAATGGCATCACCGTAGCAGGAATTATCTGTCCAGATTTCAGTGAATGTGTACTTTGGAAAATAAAAGCTGAACTTGATGAAATAAGGCCTCGTCGATTCGGGATCTCTCTGTTCAAGATGCGTAGGTACGCGTGCCGCAATTGTTTAACTAACTTTAACAATGAACGCGATTGCGTCTGGACGTGCATCGAAAATTTTGATGGAAAATGAAGCGATTTGCTCAACCACAATTTTACTTCTGCCCTGTTTTTGAGGTCTGCATTCAGAAATGCAACCGGATCGTCGTACGGCGGCTCTGTCTCTGCACTCGTCGGGTCAGCTTTATCTTCGCACAAACTTATGGCATGTCCGCCTTTCCACCTTTTCCGGGTTCTGTGCCTTGAGAGTTAGGTTTTAAGAAAAATGCATTGGAGCTGCACACATCCGATTTTCGGCGTTACACCAGATGCACACAGCTTTCTCGGCGCTGCGAATGCAGCGTGTATCGCGGGTATTTCGCGGGTTCTTTACAGCCGGTGCTCCGGTGGCGCCATCTCGCGCTATCGACGTGAAATGGCGCATCCGCGGGCTTTCCCTGAACCCACTTCCCCCTTCTAGAACACTATAACCTGGTTGAATTGCGAAAGCTGATTGCGAATTGTGAATTCGCGTGTAGCTGATGCAAACTGAGCCACTCATTCAATGTAGTCACTTATTTGCACAGGTTCTTCAGTAGAAAAAAAAAACATTTTTCCTCCTCCGCTTTTCAAGACGTTCGGCCCGTTGGTCTTCTGTTTCCTCGGAACGTCGTCGTCTTATAGTTTCATTCCGTCTAGCACAACTAGACTCACCTTCTAAAGTGGCTCGCTTAGCTGCTTCGGCTTCTCGTAGTTTTCGCAATCGTTCTTCTCGTTGTTCCTCTGTTTCCTGGGCACGTTGCATTCTCTCTCTCTCATTGTTCCTAACTTTCTTAGCTTTCGCCTTAGAATTTAACTGTTCCGAAGCAGTTGAGCAACTAGATTCAGATATAGACTCTTCGTCGGTAAATTCCATTGCGAGACTGATCAACCAACGCGTAGCGCCCCGCTGCATATTGCCGCGAATATTTGCAGTGTTTGTTCGTTTTTCAAATCTGCCGCGACACCACTTTATCGCTTTGTTTTCGACGCAAGACGCGACTAGATTTATCTCGATTGAAAGCAGCCAGGCAAAGCTGATTCTACGTTGTTCCGGAATGTTCTAGTAACTTTGCACGCTTTATCTCGAAAGTTCGCTATCAGCTTTAAATTGAGCACGGCCGACAGCGGCGGGCATTCTGTTCGACGACCGCCGAGCACGCTTGTCGCTTCGCCGCCGCCGAGTGATTCAGTCTATTTTGGGTGCAAGTCAGCCCAATAAACAGTTCTTTTAGAAGACCCTTTCCTCCGTCTTCATCGCTGCTTCGACTGCCGTCACCACTACGTGACATCTGGTGGAGGTGCGGGGTAACTTCCATGTTCCGGACGCCCCCTTCAAGTCGTGAAGCCAGCCCTGAGCGCTTCGCACCGGAGGACGAGCCAGCAGCTCAGCGAGCCAGCCGACGTCTCCAGGAAGAAGAGCCTGAGTTCGGGAAACTGCCGGACCGCACAAGACAGCGAAAAGACGCGGCTACGAGCACCGCTACCTCGCCAAAGATGTCGACACCGATCATACTGCAGCAGCCGCGGGTGCCGCCAACTTTCAATGGATCCCTAGGCGAAGACCCTGAAGAATGGTTGGATCAATTTGAGCGCGTGGCGTCATTCAACAAGTGGGATGATGCGGCAAAAATTGGACACGTGTTCTTCTCATTGGATGGCTCCGCACGTACGTGGTACGAAAACTACGAGTCGTCCCTTGCGACATGGGAGCTATTCAAGAGAGAACTATTGAAGGTATTCACCAGTGTCGTGAGGAAAGAAAGAGCCGAACGACTCCTCGAGTCCAGGATCCAGCTTCCGAATGAGCCCGTCCGCGGTTACGTCGAGGAGATGAAGCGCCTATTTCGCCGCGCCGACCGCGGGATGACCGAGGAAAAGAAAGTTCAGTTTTTAATGCGCGGCGTAAAAGAACAACTCTTTGCAAGCCTCGTCCGCCAGCCGCCAAAAACAGTCGAGGAGTTTATGCAAGAAGCCTGCACGATTGAGAATACCCTCGACGTTCGAGCTCGGCAGTACAATCGCCCTTCCTCTGCCTGTGCAATCCGTTCGGACACGCCGGCCACCACCAGCGACAGCTTGCGGGAAGTTATCCGCGAAATCGTCCGAGAGGAGCTACGCCGATTACTGCCATCTTCCCCACAGCCACAAGCAGCGACTCTGATGGATGTGGTACGGGAAGAAGTGCAACAGGCACTTGGCACCCCGACGGCCACAGAACCCCAGGCCATGACCTACGCCGCTGCAGTAAGTACTGCTCAGCCCCAGCGACAACCCCCACGTCCTCCCCGAGATGAGCCAATCGTTCCACAACGCCGCCTCCCAGCCCCCGCCCGCCCAGCCTATGACCGACGCTCAAGCCCCAGGAAATGCGACGCCTGGAGGACTTCCGACAACCGGCCGTTGTGCTTCCATTGCGGTGAGGCCGGCCATATTCTTCGTCACTGCCCGTACCGACGTATCGGTCTTCGAGGATTTGCCGTTAACGCCCCACGACCACGCTTCGGACAACGTCCGCACGAAATCGACGAGTACCTGCGTCGAGAAGAGTACACGCCGAACCGTTTTTGGCGCTCACCATCGCCGTCAACCTCGCGCTTTGCGTCGCCACGCCGCAGCTACGCAGCCGTGGTACGAGGAAGGTCGCCCAGCCCCCGTAGGGGAAACTAAAGGCAGCAACCTCTGGAGGTGAGGTTGCTCACGAGCTAAACGCCGAAGATCCTCCACCGACCACGCCCCATGAAGACGCTGCACCCGCGACGCCGCATGAAGAACCGACACTCGCTGCACCGACGCCGCACACAATGAGAACCTCGACCACGACGCAAGCTACCTTGAAATCGACGCCGCCACCCAGAGGAGCTTCGACCACACGCCCAACCCGTGACTCGCATACGCGACGAAGCCGTGACCCGACGCCGAGAGCGACATGCAATGCAAGAGCCAGGACCTCCGACCTAGAAGTGACTATCGACGGCCGGAAAGTTACCGCTCTAGTCGACACAGGAGCCGATTACTCGGTGATGAATGGAACATTCGCTGCGCAGCTCAGAAAAGTCACAACGGCTTGGGACGGCCCACAAATTCGCACCGCTGGGGGCGACCTCATTACGCCATCAGGACGATGCACAGCGCGAGTGACTGTCAAAGGACATACCTATCCTGCGACCTTTGTTGTGCTACCGCAATGCTCCCGCGAAGTGATCTTGAGTATGGATTTCCTTAATGAGCATTAGGCGATCATCGACCTGCGATCCAAGCTGATCACGCTTTCGACGGACGAAGCCATCGCTTCGATGAAAACTTGGGAAAATCACGTTGCCCTAAGTGTCCTGGAGGAAGAAGTGAGCGTCCCACCCCGTTCAAGCGTTATCGTGACCGTAGGCGCCACGAAAGCCATAAACACTGAAGCTATCATCGAGGAGAACATGCAGTTGCTACTAGACCGAGGAATCAGTATCGCAAGAGACATCGCACATTTCCGCAATGGCCAGGCCGAAGTACTGCTGACAAACTTCAGCGAAGAATACCGGCATATTAACAGAGGAACGACGATTGCTTTCTACGACGAAATATCTGACGTACGAGATTCCTTCGCCCTCTCCGACCCCTCCGCAGAAGATCCGCCTGACCAAGAGAACTCGCCCACTTTCGACATCAACCCAGCCCTGCACCGGAACAGACAAGACCAGATCCGCAATCTGCTTCAAAACTACAGTGAGTGCTTTTCGACATCGCCGAAGGTGCGACAGACGCCAATTGCCAAGCATCGCATTATAACGGATCAACACGTCCGACCTCTCCGTCAAAGCCCCTACCGTGTGTCTCCGCGAGAACAAGCCATCCGGGACCAAGTCGAAGAAATGCTTCGCGACGACGTCATCCAGCCTTCAAACAGCCCATGGGCGGCACCGGTTGTTCTAGTGAGAAAGAAAGACGGCGCACTTCGATTCTGCGTGGATTACCGCCGCTTGAACAACATAACAAAGAAGGACGTCTACCCCCTCCCCCGCATCGACGACACACTGGACCGCCTCTGCAACGCCTAATATTTCTCATCGATGGACCTCAAGAGCGGCTACTGGCAAATTGAGGTCGACGAAAGAGATCGCGAGAAGACAGCGTTCATAACTCCGGATGGGCTGTTTGAGTTCAAGGTGATGCCATTTGGTTTCTTCATATCCCAGTGAAGCCGCCACGCAGCGAGCGCAAGGCGATGAGGTCGCCATATCAACTGACACACCGCCTGCTACGCGCGGCGCCGGCTCGGGGGCGACAGCACACGCAACGAGCGGATCCCTTCTAGCTGCGGCAGGGAGCAAGCTAATGTCACGCGTCATCATAGCAACGGAGAGAGCTGACGTCACACCACCTGCCAAGCGCAGCGCCGGCTCTGGGGGGAGCACGGCATACACGACGGGGGGTTAGACCGGGCGTATTATTGCTTTCGCAATAAAAGGCAGTAACAACGCCGAATTGAGACCGAAACGACCAGTCCTGCTTGGAAGCGCGCCGCCATGTTTGTCGCCGTAGGAATGCAACCTCCTCCTCACCGCGCCAGAAATCTGTCCCGTGCCGAACGAGCTTTTATGCTGGGCATTTATGCGGAATCTCTGCCGCGCCGGCGGATTCCGCTTGTTCTCGCTGCCGAATGTCGAAGAGTGAGACAAGCGTTGCTGCGAGCTGATCACAGAGGCTTGGCCGCCTTGTCGTCTGCTCTTTTGGTCCGACGAGCGGATGCTCTCGCCGGCCAGTCCCAGCCGGGCCACGCGCGGTCGACCCACGTGACCGGTCCGCAGGCCAGTCCGTGGCCCGCCGTCTGGATACACCTTAAGGTGAGGGCTCTCGCACACAATGCACTTGGGCGCGCAAGGAGGGTTTTGTTCCGAGTGTTGTACTCCACAGCGGGGGCAAAGAATGGTCTTGGGGCTTGGGCATACGTCGTGGCGGTGACCCGGCTGTCTACAGTCAGTGCAGGCCCCGGACTGCCGCGATATGGGGTGCAACGGTGGATGGCTCCCATGTATTTGATGGAGTGAGGGACCGCAGTTGCGTCGAAAGTGATTACGATGGAGTGCGTCTTTCCCATGCAGCGTGGTGTTAGTATGCTGTACGCCGAATTTCGATGGAGGCGAAACGCTAAGGCGAACGTGTGCTGTGCGATGACAGTGGACGTTAGAGATATAATAATTGGTTTTGGGGGAAAGGTAATGGCGCGGTATCTGTCTCATATATCGTTGGACACCTGAACAGCGCCGTAAGGGAAGGGATAAAGGAGGCAGTAAAACAAGAAAGGAAGAGTTAGGTGCCATAGTGGAGGGCTCCGGAATAATTTCGACCACCTGGGGATCTTTAACGAGCACTGAGATCGCATAGCACATGGCCGCCTTAGCGTTTTCCCTCCATAAAAACGCAGCCGCCGCGGTCGCGTTTGAACCCGGGAACCCCCTGGTGGTCTAAATTATTCCGAAGCCCTCCACTACAACACCTCTTTCTTCATTTCTTCTTTCACTCCCTCCTTTAATCTTTTCCTTCCGGCGCACTGCAGGTGTCCGCCGAGATGTGGGGCAGATACTGCGCCATTTCCTTTAACTAACGACCAATTATAGAAGAAACAGAGGGAATTAACAAGGAGAACAGGAGCCGCATTAGGATCCCCCTTTCCCCAGAAAATTGGCAGTGGCTTAGCTCAGCTATTCCAGGATATACGTAGCGAGAGCTGTAGTTCTCAGCTGGTTGCGCATGTTGTCGAGTTTGTTGTTGAGTCTAAAATGTTAAGCATTGAAGAAGTATTCGGTGAGACGCATTGTTTATTTATTCAATTCTTTTGACAGAGATAATCACTGCCCGATGATCAGTTGAGTAACACGCAGCTGTCTCAATGCTGCCTACACTGCATTTAGACTGGTTTCTTTCTCTCAGATACACAAGGTAAATCCTTCCAGTCCAGGATCCGAAGTACCCAGGTTCGAACCCGACCGCGGCGGATGCGTTTGGATGGAGGCGAAACCCTAAGGCACCCGTGGGCTCTGGGATGTCAGTGCACGTTAAAGATCCGCACGTGGACGAAATTATTCCGGAGCACTCCACTACAGCACCTCTTTCTTCATTTCTTCTCTAAGTGTTTCTTTTATTCCTTCCATTACGGCGCGGTTAAGGTGTCCGCCCATACAGTGAGACAGATACTGCCCAATTTTTTTCCCCCTCAAGACCAAATTTTCATAAAACGCCGGTGCACTTTGATGCGTTCAGCGGCACGGTAGGTGTGATCCATGCGGCGCCTGCCATGGAGACCGATACCGCGGACCGCGGCCGTAAGGTTAAATCGGTTTGGGGGGAAAGGAAATGGCGCAGTATCTGTCTAACATATCGGCAGACACCTGAACCGCGCCATACGGAAAGGGATAAAGGAAGGACCCCAGAAGAAAGAGCGCCAACGGCGGCGACGAAGCGCGCGGTACACCCTCTCCTCCTCCCCGGTTGCCATGGTAAAGGCGCATGCGCACAACTGGCCTCTCGCATGTACCATGGTAATGGCGCAAGCGCACAACTGTCCTCACGCGTGTACCACGAAATTCTCAACTGGTAGCCTAGTGTACCTCCCGCTACAAAAATATGCACCCAGAACTAGACATGAAAGAAGACAAAAGATATCCGAAGGGCTGGAACGCATATACGACCCATGACTGCGACTGAATGGTGCAGGTGACGCCCCTTGTCCAATTCCACAATGGCCTAGTCGTCTTGCTAGCCCCGTCGATCGATTTGTCATGGCAGCGAACGCAGTGCAGCTTGTCATAACGTGCGCCAGCTCAACGTCACTCGGCAAAATGCGGCAGCCGAAATATTAGCAAAAGCGGTGGTTACTGGAGCTCGCGCGCGCATCTCGCGGGCCGCCGCTAATTCCTGCGAGAGGAGAGGCACTTGACATTCCTTGGTTGTCCAGTCCGCCGGCCGAGAGCACGCCTCTCAATTTGGTGACGATCGAACACGTGAAGCGCAGGCCGCGGGCGAACGGTCCGTGGTGTGAATCAGGCTTTACGGCGCGGTTCGGGTGTCGGCCAATTTGTGAGACAGATACTGCACCATTTCCTTTCACCAAAAACCAATTTAATTTTTTCACCCGAGCCTCGGCGTAACCAAGGAAAATGAAAATAAAATGGGTTTTAAGGGAAGGAAATGACGCCTGTCTCACGTAACTCGTTGCACACCCAAACCGCGCCGTAAGTGAAAGAAAAACACCCTTCTAGGACAACATCGTATTCACTAGGCGCGCCTCTGTTCATTCCAGACCATCGAGTTGGCGTGACGGTGTGGTTAGCGAGCTCGTCTTGTACTCCGGAGGCCCTGGTTCGATTCCTCAACTCGACCAATTTACTATTTTGTTTTATAATTAATGCTTCTGGGATACTCCGCTCACGGCCAACGCCGCCGACACCGACGACACCGTCTTTTCTGCGTTACGGGGTCCTTAAGGCTGTCGCGTTAATAAACTGAGTGCTAAGGAAATGACGCGTCTCACAGGTGTTCAATTCCGAAGCCTTCCACTACGGCGCCTCTTTCAATCTCTCTTTTTTACCTTCCTTTACGGCGCCATTCGGGTGTCCACCGAGATATGTGAGACAGCTACTAGGCGATTTCCTTTCTGGAAAAAAAACAATTATTTTTCTCTCTCAGTACCGCCACACCACGCACCTCAAAGCGCGAATGCAGCGTCCACTGACACAGGTAGCCGGTTATAAGCTGTTGATTTCCCGAAAATCATCGGTGTCTAGAACGTTGTCAGCGCAAACGGCAATGAACAGAATGAACTCCAACAGCTTTCGCTTTATATTGTGAATTATCTGAGCTAATCCACGTTATTTTCTTTTAAGACCGAGATGGGACGATAGCTCCGTTGTGTTTGCGCTGCTTGTATAAAATACCGTCCAAAGCTAACAACGAGGAAGCGAAGGACAAATTTGGGAAGGAAAAAAACGACCATCTCCCGTGGTTGTCCATCAAAAGCGCGAGCCAAAAGAAAAAATCTCATGTCAGCGCACGTGTTATTTCACGAAGGGGCGGTTTTTACAATGTGACAAAGGTGCCAAAGGCATCCAGCACGACGGATTGAACCAGGCAGCACACTTAAGCCCTATCTGGGCTGTGCGGGGACCCAGGGGCCTGCGGAACTGAATTCTTCTGTTATAATACAGTTTCCCCTTTGAAGCACATGCGCTATTCACGCACACACCATAGCACGGACTGTCATTGATGGACACACAAAGAGAGGTAGAGATTTACTCGTCTCAAACATATAATAAAACACGTGTGGACACAATGTAATCCACCATACACCTTTGTAAAGGCCGGCTTGTTAAAACTGTTCGCAGTTCAGGCCTACCTTCTGAACAACCTTTCAGAGGCTTCCTCCGGTTCTTAAGCTCTCCCTAAATTCATGCGTGTATTCGCATAAAATGACTCAAATACACACAGGTAACACGGACATACTTGCGTATACTTTTACTTGATTTTATTTATCAACGCATCTCGAAAATAACAAGAAAACGGCACATATAACCGCAAGCTGTCAAAGAGCGTCCCCTATTGATGGTGTATGCTAAGGAAAAAAAATTCGGATTGAAAGCGCCCCCTGACTCACTCTGTGGACACCTCAATCACGCCTTCAGGGAACGGCTTAAAAAGTGAGTGGATGACAGCTGTGACGAACTTTTTTTTGCACCCTGTGCTGGGAGCGACCCTCACTATAGAG
This sequence comes from Amblyomma americanum, assembly GCF_052857255.1. Taxonomy (NCBI): domain Eukaryota; kingdom Metazoa; phylum Arthropoda; class Arachnida; order Ixodida; family Ixodidae; genus Amblyomma; species Amblyomma americanum. The sequence continues at coordinate 231,766,375 of NC_135497.1, forward strand.
CTCCTATGGCCTTTCCTGTCAGCTGGGGAGCCTAAGAATGCGGTAGGCATTGGTGTGGAGCAGTTTCCATGCAACCGCTTCCTCGAGTGAAGTGGGGCCGTGCGGGGGCCGAAGGACCTGCGTATCCTAAACTACCCTGTCTCCATTAAAGTTTTCATTATCACCATCACGTCGTTTGAGCCGATGGTCTTGGAGGAATGCGCTGTACTCTACGAACATCGGCTCTGATGGTCTAGAGCCGTCTTGCGGGGCTAGGTAATAATAAGCTCGGGCGATAGCGCGTGCGCTGGTTTTCTTCGGAGCTAGTAGTGACCAGATGTGAAAATAAAATCGGCTCGTTAGTGTGCTCTGCTTTTGAGGATATGATGTGCGCGGGCGCAAATTCTTCACCTGCCGTAATTGCAGCAGACAGCTTGATAGCTGGTGATGATGTGGGTTTGTTTCTTACTCCTCAATGGAGCGTATTGCGAGAGAGATGGCTGAATCTTCTGCTTCCAGAGTGCTGGCTGTTCATGTGTGTGTGTGTGTGTGTGTGTGTGTGTGTGTGTGTGTGTGTGTGTGTGTGTGTGTGTGTGTGTGTGTGTGTGTGTGTGTGTGTGTGTGTGTGTGTGTGTGTGTGTGTGTGTGTGTGTGTGTGTGTGTGTGTGTGTGTGTGTGTGTGTGTGTGTGTGTGTGTGTGTGTGTGTGTGTGTGTGTGTGTGTGTGTGTGTGTGTGTGTGTGTGTGTGTGTGTGTGTGTGTGTGTGAGAGGGGGGGGGGGGTTAATGCATGCAGACTGCGATAAACGTTGGTGGCTGCGGATGCCGACCGCGATGCACAGTTTGTCGCAACGGCATATGTGCGGGTTGCACACGCTCCAGATCCAAACCGACAGGCTTGGATCTGGAGCGCAGCGGCCGAGGTCGGGTTCGAAGCGGCTGCGTTTTTATGGAGGCAAAACGTTAAAGGCGCCCGTGTGCTGTGCGATGTCAGTGCACGTTAAAGATCCCCAGGTGGTCGAAATTATTCCGGAGCTCTCCACTAAGGCACCTCTTCCTTCCTTTCTTCTTTCACTCCCTCATTTCCATTTCCTATCCCAAAAACCAATTTTCATTTTCAAGAAAACAAACAAATAAAAAGCCACCAGAGGTCAATCCGAAGCTGATGGTGCACCTCTTCATTGCTAAGAGATTCTCCATTTGCGATAACGCTTTGCTGAAGTAAAAAAACATACTTTTGCAAACGACTGCAAACACCTCAGACCTAAGAATATTTAATTTATTCAATCATTAAAATGAGGCAACGCAGTGCATACTCTACGCCTTCAATAGGCAACTTTGAAACATTAGGTGATTTTAAATGTAAATATTCCAGTATCGCAATGCATTTCAAGAAATGAGAAATAAAAATAATATACAATATTCGTCAAATACTCAAAATATTATTAACACCTAGCCAGTCATTGGTGGATGAAGTGTAGCGCCGCCAGCTCTCAAAGATACTCTATGGACGCCATTCGTTGGGGGCGCCCGAAGCGCATTTCAAATTGTTCCTGCACTCTCCGCACTAACATCGACATCATTAGCAGTTGACGTGGACGCTCATCGTGAGTGCGGCCACAGCTTTGTTCTACGAGGAATAAGTTCCGCAGGCACGGTGGTGTTGCGGTTCACGGTTTCGCGGAGCTTTTCGGAAGCATTCAGGAGAAACGCCCGTACGTGCGTCCTGCTTCTACGAAGTCTGCGGCGCTCCATGCAAGCCAAGACGCCCGTCCAGGCGTACGCTGTCAAGGCTCCCATGGCCAACAGGAACGCCACGGCTCGTGCCCAGGCTGGGTCCATCACGACGGTCGCATTGACGCCGCTCATCGACGGTTCCTCACCTGACTCTTCCTGCCAGGCGGAACAGGTGCTCGTAGCCGTGATTCTACTTCCGACGTGCCAGCTGGCCATCCAGACAGCCGAATGCGCTGGCAAGTGTAGCCACGACTCCATCCTGAAGACCGCTGCGCTCGTCTGCGACGGCACAACGGTAGAACGCCACCAGGCACTGCAGCGACGGTTGTGGCCAAGCAGCTGCTCGCGCCGATATGACCGAGAATTGCATGGTGTTCTCCGTTGTTGCCTTGCGCCTAGCCGCCGTGCAACCGCCGTTTCGTGACCCAGTCTAGGCGGCTGGGCATAGCGACCGAAGACGGTGGTGCAAGCTCGCTGCCTACAACGTTTCTAGCGTCGCTCATGTCGGTGATAGTGGATGCTGCTGTGGCTGCTCGACACTGCCTAATCAAGGACGTCGAGCACGACACGCGCGCTGGAAAATGACATTTCGCGATTTACTACCGACGATGTGTGTGCACCTGTTAGTGCCCCCACCCGTCGTCCGGAAGACATTTGCAAGGCTGAAAAATTTCGGTGCTTAATTTCGATTGCACTGTAGTATATGCATTGTTCTGCTGTTGTTTACTGTTGTCGTTCGATGCTTCACATAATTGTGTTAATGGTTGTAGATATACATTGTATTATTCGATAAACGTTCAATTTGTAGTGAAAATCTTTGTGTCTGGGTTTATTTCTTTCTCTTTTACTTTTGAGCAGCGATAGTTGTCCTGTAGTGACCTTGTGGTAGAACACCTGCCTCGCATTCGAGAAGTGCTGGATCCGATCGTCGGGGCCCGTGTAGTGTACCCACCGGGTATCTCGTGGGGACGATTTCTCCCGGCCGGGTGCTCGGCTTTTCTGGGGTGAAATGCTTCGGAAAAAGGTTTTCGACAGTGGCTTTAAGTTCCAGCACTCGCCTGGGCTGCGGGAAGTGGTGATTGTGGCTTCCATTGCCTCCCGGCTTCCCTCTACTATCTTCAAATGGGTACAAACTTACCCCTGGGCCTGGTTCTCGGCTCTCCAGTGTGGACAGTTATGGAAACCAGCGTGCACCTTACAATCCCGAAAAAGGCTACAAATGGCCTTCACCGCTTCAGACGGGTGTCACTTGTTTGAAAGCGGAACGAATAACTGGCCCGTCAACGGAACTGTTTCGTCGTGGTCATGAGTTTTCTATTGGCAAAACAAGAAAAGTGAGATTGAGGGTGCGTGAGGGAGAGCGCGTGAATTAGTGTGTCTAAGAGAGTGTCGACGTGTTCTGTGTGCGCATGCACGTATGCTTGTACACGTATGTGTTACTGCTTGTCTTACAGGGGCGGATAAGCACACACTTGGAGACATGTAAAAAAATGTACGCCGGTTACACGCAGTACACAACAGTAACGGCGGAGTGATTGGTTCCCGGCCACAAATGGGTCGCGTCAAGGGCGACAGCAGATTTCCAAGTACGTGAGACGCGCGCCTAGGTGAGAGCGTTCCTTGTTTTTGTGTTCCCTGCACGGCATACCGCGCACAGCTGCATATATGCACGTGCAGTAACGTCGCAAAACCGCTAGATGTGCTTGTTCCCTGCACTTTGTGCCCTCTTCGAGTATCTTTTTTTTTCGCTTCCTCTTTTATGCCTTCCCTTACAGCGCGGTTCGGGTGTGCGCCGAGATATGTGAGACAGTTACTGTGGCATTTCCTTCCCTCAAGAACAATTCTAAAAACCAATTTTTCGATCATCCACCTCTGCATGACCGCGGGTTTCCAGAGTGCGGTGCCAGGTGCTCTTTTTTTCTCGGGATACTCCGCGCACTTCCAATGGCTGGCAAGAACGCGTTCGTTTTTCTCTGGCTGGGCAGCTTGGCAGCGCTCGGGTAACTAGCAGACGACGAAGAGGTGGTATGGTAGCGGGAAGCGCGCTCGGCCATTTTTATATGAACTAGAAGTAACGTGGTTCTTCATGCGATGTTTTCTTGGATCCCTAGCTCGATGCAGGCGCTTGTTTCGACTACACCACGGTGCATATCGTCTGTGTCGCCTACAATAACGCATTTTCTGGCAGTTATCGTTGCTTATTTGTATGTTTTGCGTACGTGAGTGTCCACAGTTCGACCTTCTCATGACCTGGCAAGCAAAAATGCTCGCTTCATACCCGATTCATTATTTCGTTCGCCCGGCTGAGATGATATTGCGATGGCGTTCGAGGCCTTTCACGAAAGCGGCCGCAGACTCGAGCTCAGAGTACGCGCTCAGACGCGCGCATACATGCATGTGTTGAACGTGCTTGGCAAGGAGTGATTGAGCGCGTTACGAGACCCTGGTCTTCATTGCTTTCTGCGCAGTGGAAATGCGGAGTTTCTTTGAGAAATGCTTGATTGATTGAAACTTGTCCTTTATTAAAAGCCCTCACGAACACACTGCTCGAGACATCTGTGCGGGCACATATGTGGCCACACACCTGTCGCGTACGGCTCTTGAGGAGAATGCCGAGCAGGTCGTCGCCGACTGCCGTACAGCTTGATGCTCGGGGCTTCTGCCACAAATGCTTCAAATATCTGAGAAATACCTTACGCGCGCATCGGCTCGCGTTCGAATAAATAAAGACAAATTTCCCAGCGCGGATCATCACGTAAGCCCACGCGGTACGTGCCAGTTCTCTGCGATAAAGCTGCGGCATTAAAGATACGATACGCAGCTAGTACTGTACACCCACTCGTTCTAGATGAAGGCTCAAATCAGCTAATCGCTTTTGTCGAGATTGCGCGTGCATTCCTTGCTGGCGGGCGACAGACTACAGTTGAGAGGAACGTATCCCGAATCTTTTCCGCATACAGCCCCCAGGAAGCAGTTGACAAACATAGAAAGCGCAACGACCACAGCAGAGTGAGTCACCATGCATGCAGGGCCGATCTTCTGTGGTCATTCCAGTCATACTGCGCAGTAACACGCTATAATCCGAGAGTACGGCGCGTCGTTTGATGAGCAACGCACAGGCAATTTTTCCCTCCGATGCGGTGGCGACTGAAGACGTTAGATTGCGATAGCTCGGCACATGTTTTTGAGGATTTCTCGAAGCTTACACAGCACACGGTGCACTGAAGGCACACGCTCGCGTTGTCGTCGCCGATGTTATAAGGGTGCGAGAACGATCAACTGGGTCTGTTCTGCAGCCTGCGGCAGACCCTCGGTCCCAAGCAGTCTGTTTCTGCCGTACACGTGCGCAGCAACCAGACGCCGCAGAACGCGAAGCTATACGGAGAGCATCTGCCCTCCGGGATCCGTCGCCGTGATTGCCGCCTGGCTGGTTCCGTTGGCCGCCAGACATTGTGAACGCGATACGCTTTCCTGTCAAGGGCGAACTTGTTGGCAGCCAGCAGCCTGTCTGAGCCCGGTAAATCGAAGAGGCCCTGTGTTACGACGCTAAGGTTCATATACGAACCGCATCCATATATGGATAACTCCAGCGCAGGTTCCTTACCACGCCCTCTCAGAGCTCTACGTGTAGGGCAATTCAAATGCAAATGCAAAAATACACATGGAAACCTTCGCCATTTTAAAAGCGGCGAAACTGCTTCTCTCTTAGAGGACACCTGAACTGCGCCGTTAAGGAAGACGGTGATTGAGTAATCGAGTCAAAGCAAGAAAGATAGAGACGAAGAGACGCCGTAGTGGACAGCTCCAGGTTATTTCAGGGATTTTTAACGTGCTTGTTTTGTTTTTATTTTATATGGTTTTAACGTCGCAAAGCGGCTCAGGGTATGGGAGTCGCTGTAGTGAAGGGCTCCAGAAATTTCGACCACCAGAGGTTTTTTAGGGCGCACAGACAACGAACCGTACACGGGCCTCATGAATTTCGCCTCCATCGAAATTCGACCGCCGCGACCGGGATCGAGCCCGCGACATTCGGGCCAGCAGCCGAATGCCATGACCACTGAGCCACCGCGGCGGCCTTTTAACGTGCCCTGACATCACAAAGTACACGGGACGGCGATTTTTGTATTTCGCTTCTTTGGAAATGCGGCCGCCGCGTCAAGGAATCGATCCCCAAACCTCGTGCTGAGCAGCCAATTCCCGTGGCCAGTTAACCATCGTGGCCTCCTCATAAAGCGCACTCCTGCACTTTTCAAAAACACTTCGAGAAAAATTTGAATGCCCTGAAGGTAAGGTGGGCAGGTGACAGGTGCATGTCCGCATTATAAAGAGGGAGGAGAGAATGAAGTTCGCCTGAATCGATTTATTGCTTCATTCTAATGACTAAGAAGGCGCACTCACTGAAAACGAATCTTTCATATGTCATCAAAGGCCAAAAATGATATACAGGCATTGCGGCCACAGCAATTGTCGTGCGCGGCTTGCTTGGACACATCCGGAGCCCCAAGTAATCACGTACGGAACGCCGCCTGTATGTGGACAAGAGTGCGTACGCTATGATTCATTTCTTTTTTGACTCCACATGGAACTAATGAGTCAAGCGGACGGCGACGGACGGGAGTTCGGGGTGCGCAGGCGACCCAGCTTGGCCGGGCCCCATTGTTCGCAGCCCCGCTCCTGTGCACGTGGGGGCATCAGGAAGAATTGGGGAGCGGTGGCGCCTTAAGTGGCTCCTCGGGGACGGCGTTCGACAATCTGTGCGGCCCTCGCATGCTCTTTAAGCGAGTAAACATGCCGCCCCGCGGGGGAGGATGGAGTGATCCGAGAGGGGAATTGTTATTATTCGTGACAATGACCTGTCCCCTCTCCCCAATCTTTGATTGGGCGTGTTTTACGCTCCTCTGTCTCTTTTTCAATGTGTTTTCCTCTCCCATGTGTTTTATTGGATGTGTTTTCCTTTCTCCGGTCCTTGATTGGATGCGTGCTTGTGTTTTGACCTAATTGGTTGGTGTCCCCACTGAGGGCGGGGACTTAGGGATTAAAAGAAGACGCTTTGGTGGGACCGGGGGTTGATTTCGTCTGGTGACTCTGCGGATCAATCACTATGTACATAGTTGTTCTCCTTGTTGTACCTTCCGTTCTGTCTTAACTATTTTATGTGTGATTAAACAGTTTACTTCCTGAAGTTCCACAAGTAATGTGACTGAGCAAGTTTAGAACCTCAAGACATCGGCATCCAACAACTTCTACCTTTCCCCTTCGGGCTGACATCAAAGAAGAGAAAGGGGTAAAAGGAACACAACTGCAATCAAAAGAACGTACTGACAAGTCAATGCCTGAAGCTGCGGATATCTCTGAGGTTAGGCCACTCTGCCACTCACCTCCAAAGCTGATCGCGGACCCCTGTTCATAACTGACCTCACGAATTTCAGTCGAGCCGCGGAAAAAAGGTTCCATCCTTAAATCCTATTTTCTCAGCAGCAGATATTTCTTTGGCTCCCAAACAAACATCATTAAGCCAACAAGAACGTAAACGTTTCGTTTTTACTAAGAATATAAAACTGAATTTAAATGTCTGCATGTCCCATTAATATCCATTATTTCAAAAGCAGCCATGGCAGAAGCGAATACCTCCTCCATCTCTGCTTGCCAGATTCACCGACTGGCCTATCAGCTAGAGCATGCTAGCGTTCCTCTGAATAGCTCCCGTCCGCCACGTTTGAGAAGGCTGGGAATACGCTGGCATACGAATCCTGTTCTACCGCCTTCACATACAGTGTTTCCTGGTATCTTCAGTGCAATGACAAATACGAAGTCTTAGGTACACAAACATATATAGACGAAAAAAGGTGCATGAAGAGATGGTCGACAGAATGGTCCACAGGATGTGGGACAAATTTTTGTGTGCTTACCTGAACGTATTCAAATTTTATCAATCAAAGAATGTACTTCACAAAAAATAAGTTTCACGTCTATTTCATGTAGTGTTTACACATGTATCTAGGGTTCACACTTAATTTCACTCGCATTACCAAATCAGTCGAAAAGCTTATAATGCGTGATAACTTCAAACCCCTGACTGTAGTCGTGTGAGCAGGAAGTAAGCACTGCGCACAGTCAGCAAGGACAGCACGAAGACTGGAGCACACAGACTTATCCTTTTTCAAACGGTTATCAGGGCTGCGAAACTAAGTGACTCTTGTAAAGAAGAGAGGTTTGTGTGGCTTCCAAGCTGCGCGGCGGCGTCTCTTTCGCTCATGTGGTATTCTCTGGTTATAGGGTGCTTTGTACTATTCGTTCGTTATTTATTCGGGTTACAGAAAAATTCCAGTAAAACTGTAAACAGAGAATTGGCAGATCGGTTTTCATGTCTGGACGTCTCGCAAGGCGATGGCCTCCGGAGGGGCGCCGCTAATCCTTCGTCTCCCATGTTTCTGGGGAGAGCTTGCCCTTTGTCTGATAATTGAGGTCGTTAAGATGTCACAATTTTCGGTCGGGGCGGTGCGAAGTGACGCCATTGGCTCAGGTTATAGAGGTCTTTCGCTGCTGGGTGTTCTCTTTTCGGTTCCCGCTTGAAGGCGATTTAACGCTTTTTTATGTTCCCGAGAAATTTCTTTGGTATAGTGGCGGACGCCTGGTAGCAACAACGTCTGTAGACACCGGGCCGCACATGACTGACTGGCCGCGGCACTGACTGATATTTTACGCAAGTGCTTCGGCGTCTGGGAACACAATGCTTCGCGTTCAACAGCAGTGACGGAAGCTTAGAAGACAGGGAGAACTCTTACGGAAATATCCAGGGGTTTTGGGGAGCAGTGGAAAGGGACCAGGTGAGGGTGGGCAGTGCAGCATACCGGCGCATGGTGCAAGTAAAAGCTCCAGGACACGCCATGAGTAAAAAAATAATTGAAAGACGCTTATGCTTTGTCTTTACGAGCAGAACGCGACAGCGTGTTGCAGCATTGCCAAGGAATCTATGGAACGCCATTCTCCGTTCGGCGCAGCACCGTGCCCGGATAATTTAAGGAAACATATCTTGGTGGTGGCTGAGTGGTTAGGGCGCTCGGCTACTGATCCGGAGTTCCCGGGTTCGAGCCCAACCGCGGCGGCTGCGTTTCGATGGAGGCAAAATGCTAAGGCGCCCGTGTGCTGAGCGATGTCAGTGCACGTTAAAAATCCCCACGTGGTCGGAATTATTCCGGAGTCCTCCACTACGTCACCTCTTTCTTCCTTTGTTCTTTCACTCCGTCCGTTTTCCCTTCCCTTACGGCGCGGTTCTGGTGTCCGCAGAGATGTGAGGCAAATACTGCGCCATTTCCTTTACCAAACAACCAACAACCAATTTTAGAAAAAAGGGAGGGAATTAACAAGGAGAATAGGAGCCGCATTAGGATCCCCCTTTCCCAAAAAGCATGCACCCAGAACTAGACATGAAAGAAGACAAAATAGATCCAAAGCGCTGGAACGCATATATGACCCATGACTGCGATTGAATGGTGCAGGTGCGGCCCTATGTCCAATTCCTCAATGGCCTGTCCTTACAAAAATTTTTAGTAACATTCTTTAGAAAGTCTTTAGACAAATGTTAATACAACCTATCGGGATTGAATAGAAAGTCTTTTATATGTTTATATACTTTGTAGTAACCACCTATCAACCGTCTTCCGGCAATTGGCCACCGTTATCCAAAAAGACTCAAGTACATAGAAAGTCTTTATAGTTCCTATCATCTCCGTATCGACAGTTTCTACATACTTCCTATCAGCCACTTACCGATGATATCTACCAACACCCTACACAAGGTTCTTCTGGCAATTGGCCACCGTTATTCAAAAGACTCAAGTACATAGAAAGTCTTCAAACTTCCTGTCATCGCCTTATTGAGTCTCTACATACTTCCTATCGGCCACTTACTACCAACACCATATCAACGGTCTCCCGACAATTGGCCACCGTTATCCAAGACTCAAGTATGAAGAAAGCATAATTGCCCCCCATCAACTTACCAACGTCTGGAAATGTGTGTGTTACATACACTGTATGGCATTTTGATCAACATTGTTTTAGCACTTCAAAATCATTTTGTGAACTGTATCTTAGACTGTTTAAAGAATAACCGAAGCAAAATACAAATTATTACATTCAATTATAGCACACAAGCTCTAACCTACATAACCACCGCAAGATATACATCATACATCAAAATATTTTACGGAGAATAGGGGAACAGAATACTCCCTTCGGCGCAAGAGCCCTAGCCCCTCAGTTTCCTCTTGTTAACAATGATTGACACAGGAACCGTCTAGCGATTTCATATCATTTATGCAAAGCCCCCGTCCACCACTAATAAATGTTATTGTCTGTAGGCCTTAGAGGTATAAGTGGCTTCATCTTACGAATATGAAATCCCACCATATATACATATACACACCACACACACACACACACACACACACACACACATATATATATATATATATATATATATCAAAGGTGATTTCTTAGCAACTCTGATTGATCAATGCAAGAAAATGTCAGCAGAAATTGTAAACATAACAGGATTTAATTCACATTTTCACAGAAGCGGCCTTTTTCGAGTGTACTACAGCATTTGAAACAAAAGCTGTGTGCTTCGAAGGCCGTAGTACACTTGAAAAAGGCTGGTCCTCCAGCTGAGATGTCATGGATTAAATCCTGTTATTTTTTTCTTACATACGAGGAGATTCAGGGAAGTCTAAGCAATTATAAGAAAAAAAAAGAGGTTTTCTGAGGAAAGAATATGGCTTTTTTAACATAGTACTACCAGTGTTGGCGGGAACCAGAAAATTGGCGCATGTGTTGAGTAGTTAGGTGGTTAACTAATTTTTAATAGATTGATTCGACGAGAGATCAAACTATTCGAATTTTTAAATATCCTTGATTATGTTATGCACTGTGCACACATTATTAAAGCAGGGCCAAGAGTGGATTAGTTTCATGAAAATGCAAATATTTCAGGAGAAAAAACTGTAAATGACGTCATGGCAGAGGCAGCGTTTTTACATAGAGCTCAATTTCGCGAATTTGCTTTATGCAGGAATAAAAAATATCAAAGCCATGATGGATATATTGTCAGGCTTATTTCCACCAGAGTATGTCAGGCTTATTTCCACCATTGTGAAAGAAGTTGTCACTTATTACAAAAAAGTTTGAAGAGAAGTTTCAAATGAGGCAATTTTCAAGAATTTTTTCCTCTGTAAATATAAAGCACATTTTCAAATTTGCAGAGTGGATAAGCATCAGGTGCTAAACAAGTGTACTGACTTTCATCTTTGTATAATACAGAGAAGTGCAAGAAGTATTGCCCTAAATCCGCATTTTTGAATAAAATAGTGCTTTCAAAAACATCTCCAATTTTTTTTTATAACTGCTGAAACCAGTCTCCGAAGGAGGTGAAAAAAGAATATTAAAGAGCATGTTCCATTATTTGTTTCTAACAATTACATCCAAGCTAAAACATGTAGCTTTTTGAGCATCGACAAGAGCGCTTAACTCTGCTACCTGCACTCGACGGTAGCGGTGCTACCGAATCATGGTTACGTCACAGATCGGTTTTTGTCCACAAAAAGTAATTAGGTATGCTCTCTCTTGATGGAAAATGTTTGTCTTGGGATTTGGGGGAAGTTTAGAGCAGCGGGGGGCGTGTTTGCTGCTTCCGCGCCCTCAATTATGCACTCCTGCAGATGCTCAAAAAGCTACAAGTTTGAGCTTGGATATCATTGTTAGAAGCAAAATAATGCAATACGTTCTTTCGTATTCTGTTTCGCCTCCTTCTAGAGACTTCTTTCACGAGTTTCCAAAAAAATTGCAGATGGATTTTTTTTTATTTGTAAAAACACTACTATAGTCAAAAATGTCAGATTTAAGGCAATACTTCGTGCACTTCCCTGTTTTATATAAAAATGAAAATCTGTACACTTTTCTAGCCCCTCGATGCTTATACAATCTGCAAATTTGAATATGTACTTTATATCTGCAGCGAAAAAATTCATGAAAATAGCCTCGCTTGAGACTTGTTTTCAAAATTTTTTCCAGTAAGCGACAACTTCTGCAAAATGGCAGAAATAAGCCCAACATATTCCTTCTCACCTGTACATTTAGCACGAAACATACATCATGGCTTTCTTATACAGATGCTTACGTCATTGCAACATTGCGAAATTGAACTGTGCTTGAAAATCACGCTGCCTTCGCCACTACGTCGTTTATTTTAGTTTATACTTTGTCTCCTGAAATATTAGCATTTCCACAAAACGTAATTCACTGCTGGGCTACTGAAAAATGTATGCATAATATATATATTACTCAAAAAAATTAAAAATTTCAAATGTTTAGAGTGTATCTCTCGTGGAATCACCCAACAACAAACTTTATAACTATTAAAGTTAGGTGTCTAGTTGCAATTAAGAAATTTGCAGCCGATCATTAGTAATAGCGATATCAGTTTTTAGAATTTTGAAAACACGATTACCCTCTGTGCTGTGGCTCGACAAAATCTGGCTTTTTCGTCTAGTATAATGCACTAGAGCAGTTGCTTTGCATGCATGCTTTCAAAAGCGCATGTATATTCGCATGAAGAAGTCAAATTTTGATGAGCCACAGTGGCGAGGGTAATCGCATTTTGTAAATCATAAACACTGATATGGCTACTACTAATGGCAGGCTACAAATTTTAATTGCAACCAGTTACTTAACTGTGATAGTTAAAAGTTTATTACCAGAAATTTGTTAACCAGCTTATTAAATACAATTCACTGGCTTTCCAGTGTCTGCCAACACTTGTAATACTATGCTGCAAAAGCCATATCTTGAACCCAAAAAGCATATTTTTGAAAATTGTTTCATTCTCTTTGAAACACCAGGTGTGTATGCTATTACTTCTCACTTTCCTGTACAACAGAGAAGCGAAATAATTTCTTCTGCAACATGAAGGTTCCATTAGCCACATAACAAACCTTTCGAAAAACTCTGTGCAAGCACACACATATACACGCAGTGAAGCACTGTTGCTTAAACAGTAAGAACTCAAGGCAGATTCTCTTTTAGCTTCCTGACATGCCAGTCAAACCAGAACAGTCAAGGCAGCCAAATGAACTCGTGACAAAATGAAAGATGTGAAGCACCCTGTAGCGAGATTGAAGTGCAGCAATTTAGAACTGCAGACATGTGATTAGCTTCTCGTAACTAGATGCGGACCAAGCATAAAAGCTACAAGCTTTTTCAACACTTGACAGCCCTACAATATGCACATTTAGACTCATATTTCTAGGGATGTGATTGTTTACCTCTCTAAATAGCTAAAAAATCTCTCACAGTGAAACAGTACTTTACATTCAAGGCTGCAAACACTAGCGAATGAAAGGCCTGCTAAACATATGCTACAAGTCCACAATGATGTAGATATCAAGCTTTGAGGTGATTTTAAAAAACATATAATAGCACAAGGATACTAAGTGACCTGGTTGGTCCGTTATTTGGTGTGCCATCTGCCACTTGTCCGCAATATCAGCCAGCCCCCTTGTCATTACTTGTCTGCATTACAAGCAGGAAGAGGTAGCGTCCTAGCCATGAGATGTGTGCACCAACAGCACCAATAGGTAGGTTCCTCCATGGCGGAATGCAGCGGCAAAAGAACTGCGTAAGAAACAGATTCGAGGTATACAGTTATAGTGAATTCTTTCATAATCAAAACTTGGAGAGGCAAGAATCGGCTAATTGTGCACTAAAACGTAGCACTCAGAGTGGGTTTGATAAAGTTGCTGAGTAATGAGCACAAAAACGCAGCACTCAGAGCAGGTTTAATAAGGTTGCTGAGTAACAGCACAAGTAGCAGACACAACAATAGAAATAAATGCAATGCTTCCTTGAACAAGAAAAAGCCATAACATGCTGCTGTGCTCAATTCTACCCCCCCCCCCCCCCCATTTCAAGACACATATACAAAGGAACTGACATTAACATGTTGTGCCTAATAGGCCTGCTATAAAGAGATATTTATTCATTCCAGTCATTTGAAGATATCTTGCACACCGCCAAATGTGAAAATTATATCATGTTTCTTGGCTGGTATATACCAAACTTCAGGCAGCTTTTGCTCTCAAAAGCGGTGCCTGAAACACACTACAATATAACTTGCGCACCTTTGTGTCTCTAAGTAGCTAGGAGAAGGTAACTCAACATTACTTGCTGTTCAGTTTATTTACCTGTCTATAGATAATGTATCACCATTTGGAGCTATAGCAGGCGTGTGAGGGTAAAATGTATGAACAAATAGTACGCAGGGGAGCAAGGTTGTCGGAGTGCCAGAGTGACCCCCTCTAAAGCAATTAAATCAAAACATAAAGGCACACACTGTGTCACATACAATGCTTGTAAGTAAAGTCACACAGACCTACGAGCGAGAAAAACCTCAGCAAAGTGTCCCTAAGGGAGCAGCTGGACTGACATTTCTTTACTTGTCCCGCCGCACATCACTCCAGTGCTGGGGCATGCTCAATACAAGAGAAACAAGTAAACAAAGAAATGTGTTCCAAAGAAGATAAAAATGAGTACCCAGGTAATTAGGCATTTACATGCCACTAATTGCCGCAATGGCTCTTGAAAGTGAATTAAATAATCTGCGCAGCTTATAGCAAAACTTGATGGCTCAGGAGGGGGGCAACGACAAATGCGTCGGTTCAAGTAAAACAAGTGGCATGGTTAAGGTAATGGAAATAATTGACGTGAGCTCAGCTAGTGTAGTGCAACATGTAATTGAATGATGGTATGAATAAAAAAAAAATGAACAAATATTCAAAAGATTCCAAATGCATTTGACCTGTACAGTGCAGTAAGTGGTGACAAAGGGAGTGTGAAAGAACAATAACCTTAGCAACACTCATGACATATCGAACAAATGCCTAAATAAAAATTAGCGCTCGTGTCGTCTCGTGTTTCTTCCATTACGTCCTGTGTTTCGCGTTGCTTAAAGATGAATCCATTCCGACTAGCCCAGTTTTCTGTTCTCGTTTCCACTTGAACACTAATATTCAGTAATGTATTGCCCCTTCTGCTATGTCTGCCAGTTATCACACCACTAGTTCACTTCAAACTTGCCGTGCCTTGCAACAGGTAGGTACTGGTGAAGTAAAGCTATGAAATTTAATTTCTGCTTTTAGGCCACTGTAGAAAGGTCATGAAGCACATATATTTTTTCTTTGGTCTATACTGTGGTCAAGATTCCCAAGCAGAAACATGAGCATAAAAACTGTAAAAAGACCATTACACACTATAACACATTGCGTTTGATTAGAACAGTGCTCTCATGATGCCCGCAATACCTTTTTCATTTCTTCTTGATGCTCTTTCAAAAGATGAAAAAGAAACAAATGAGAGATATCTATCCTGGACCAGAAGAGTTTTGTTAGGCTAAAAGCAAAGACAAGAAAAAAACAACTGTCTGTGATGCCCACACATGCCTATTCTTTTACAGGTGACATGCTTGATATCCAGTATCAATGGCTGATAGGCTGCACCAGCAGGTCGATGATGCCATTAACCTCAGGTTGAGGTAGCGTTGGCTCAATGACGGATGAACGGACGTGCAACAGCAGCGTGATGATACCGGTGGGGTAGCTGTACAGTCCTTCACTGCGGACGCATTTGAAGAAAGGCTGAATTAGAGAGATGCTTTCGTAAACATAATCAAGGAAGCAACGTCCCATTACAGCCTCTAGCGGTTCAGTCCAATGTTTATGGTTTATGAGGGATTTAACGTCCAAAAGCGACTCAGGCTATGAGGGACGCCGTAGTGAAGGGCTCCGGAAATTTCGACCACCTGGGGTTCTTTTACGTGCACTGACATCGCACAGCACACGGGCCTCTAGACTTTCGCCTCGATCGAAATTCGACCGCCGCGGCCGGGATCGAACCCGCGTCTTTCGGGCCGGCAGCCGAGCGCCATAACCACTCAGCCACCGCGGCGGCTGTTCAGTCCAATGTGTTCAGGAGTGGAGGCTAATGAGTAATTACCTATACGTCCATTAGTATGCATAAAAATGGCTTATAAAGCCAGTCATATTTTCCTTAGAGCTATTATTCGCGAATCACGTTATAATTTTATCGCTTGAGACTGAAAATGGGGAATGACATTCAGTATATTGAACGTAATTGAAATAAAACGACAAAGAACCTTCCAGTGTGCCCCTACCTCCTCAGGCGCACTGCAATAGTATGGTTCTGCTATTTTTAAACGTAGTTTCGTTGACCAAACGTATTAAGGAGCGTAGCACTTCCTACGACTGCGACATAGAACGGGCAATGTTCCATATCGAGTAAACACTCATGAAGCAGAATTAAAAGACGCAAGCCGCTACAAGCCCTTTTCCTTCGATTGGTCTTTTTACGCGCTGCTCCTGTTCAGTCAGAATAACGAATCAAGCGGTGCCTCACAGTTCTCAGCGTGCAACCAAATTCTATCACATAACTTATTCACAACGGTGCTTACGCAAAGAGCGCAAGGGGGTGAATCTAAAAGCCGCTTAGCTGGCACGAAGCGTCTCAGAACACCTCCTCTCTGCAAGCGATCGTGTCGTGCTCGCATTTCGCAACTCACGGCGAACAAGACGTAAAGACCAAGCCTGAATGCATTCAGAACCCTCATGCATCCCCACGGCACACCACAAATGTCATTTTACATTTCAGTACTTCAGTACTTACATTCGTCAGCAATCACGGTAAGCCGTTTCGGCAGCGATCCGGCTGGCGTAACTTAAATGGCGGCCAGGCTGCGGTACCAATGTTGCCAGACTGCACGCTAGATGTCTACAGACGAGTTCGACGGACACAGTGTTGCCACTTTCTCTCCATCCTCCTCATACACACGCCCCCCCCCCCCACCCTCTCCATCCCCTTTCAGATACCGTATACGCTTCCGACAGTATCGGGAATTCCCATAAAGCCTGAGCCGGTGAGCCGGCCGCTAGGCGGTGTACGCATACTGGTGTGGCTTACTTCAAAAAAAACTGATATTTGAGCTAGTTGGTGCACACTTCTGGGAATAACAGCGCTGAGACGAGGGACAAAGAAAGAAGACAACAGGACCGGCGCTCAGAAGCTCAATTCCCAGAACCTCAATTACTACAGCATTTTAACCACTTTTTAAAATGCAGGAAATTTTGTATGTGCTAGCTTCTTTCGTAGTTGGTTATGAAAGATTGCATACATTAGACGAATTGGTGATCTTATAATGTTTTTGTCCGTGCATACCCACTGCGCTCTAACGAGCCTGCAAGGCACTGAGAGTAAAATGATTGTGTTTTACTTGCCTCTGATGTGAGATTGCATAATTGAGACCGGCAAGAAATTGCCACTGTGGCATGAGAGAGAATTCGGGCGGAGCGGGCAGCAGCGCCTCTGCCTAAGCAGCTCTTAATGGCTCCGAGAGGAGCCGGTAAAAAAAATAGCGACAGCGGGTGCTGTCGCTGAAGTCGGCGTTGCAGAGTCGACTTCAAAGGGGAGTGCAGATCGGCGACAGCGGCTGCGTGGCGATGGTTTAGAGCGGGTAGCGCCGTGCAATCGCCTCCATCAGCCGCAGAAACGGGTCCTGGTACTTGGTGCGACCGTTGATGGATTGCCACCACTGCCAGGATAGGTGCGACTGCAGCACGGCCCGGGAGGTCTTCTGCCCGTTCCGCACAAGCTTACGCTTCACCTTCTGCCACGCACTCTCGATCCTCTGAGTGTTGGCCCCTGTGAGCGGGTCGACGAAATTGGTGGTGTGATTGACTGTGTGCCAGTCTAAGTTTAAGGGAGCTCCGTTCCCGTCTTGCAGGCTGGGGATGCAGTTGTAGGCGGCCCATTCGTCGCTGTAGACAGTGGTGCCTGGCATGATGTTGGCGGCGATGATTGGGCCCAACGTTGCGGCGTCCCTTTTCTCTACTTGGAAAAGTCTTAGCTCTCCAGTCTGACCACACCATCCCGAACACCCACGGGCCCTTGTCGGCCACACCACCGTAATTGTTGCGGTGCCTCGGGGGTACTGCATCGCCGGTCAGGAGCCGACCTCTGTTCGCCTTTCGCTTCCCCCGCAAAAGTGTCTCCTCTATCTGCACCTCCTCGCCGACTCCTCTCATGGGGGGCCGCGCTTGGTGCTCTTGCTCGAGAACTTCTCGGATGTAGTTCCGCCAGTCGCTCCTGGCGTCGTTCCTCAGCTTGAAACCCTTCAACACGAGCTCCTGTGTCTGGGTAGAAGTGAGGCCCTTCGCCATACAATATGTTATCCATATTATTTCCCTCGTTGCCAACTTGACATTGGGGCGTCCGAGGCGGTCTTTGCATGCAAAAAAAGAGCCGTCGCCTTGCACGCCTTGCAAAACGGCGGTGCCGTTCAGCTGGGATAGCTGCCTTCTACACTTGTTGCAGCGGAAGCTGGGTCGCTTCCCTTTCGCAGATTTCCTATTAAAAGTCACCACTTCGCCTTCGCAGCTAGGACTCTTGGGGTTAAAACCAAGGTCCTTGCAGACACCTCAAAACTCCGATGTCGCAGGCCGGCCTCGCTGGTTGTTCGATGGTCGAGCAAGGGTTGACTCCGGCGTCAGCTTCAGTTCCCGGAGGAACGCTTGCTCCGACTCGAAGCTTCTGATGGCCAGATGGACCTCGCCAACCGATGGGTCGATTCTTGCACTCGCCATATAGCTCTGATGCTAGTGCCAAAAGGAGCGGTGCAGGATGACACGAATGAACGCTGAAAACTCGCAGTCTGGCAACATTGGTACCGCAGCCTGGCCGCCACTTAAGTTACGCCAGCCGGATCGCTGCCGCCGTTGCTTCTATCGGGCGTCGGGGGCCGGCCGCTCCGGCGTGGTGTTGGGTGCGGTACGTCAGAGAAGTTTTTGAGAGCTCCATGCGCGTAAGAACGTCTTCCGCAGCGCAGGGGCCATCTGTCAGCTTACGATTTCAGTCACACTACCACAACACCAACGATGCCGCACAATCAAGAAAAACAAGCTGAAGAAAGCTACCACAGCTACAACCGCCAAAACACGACACGAAGACTGCGTTACAGCGTACTAAAAGAGGTAGTGTAGGATACGGCCGATAGCACGCATGGGGGCGCTCAACCCCACCACCGGCGAACGAAAAGACGGCGCTAAAGTCGCGTAACGTTAAATGCTTTAAAATAAAACTGGTAACGTTATTTTTGCCACATGCGCCGTGCAATAAACGACGCCAAATTTTCTTTTAATTACGAAGGCAGCTGATCGTTAGTGATGTAGTAAAAAAAATTGTGGCTACTCGCAACCACCTGTTCCTGGCGGCGCTGCGAACGAAAGCTTTCGAAACGCTGGGCGCGAAGTAGCTGCAGGCGACGCAGCTGAGCTCAGGCCATGTGGCTCAGGCGGAGAGCCGCGGTCGCTGCACGGCGGCACCATCTTTCTGATTCTAAGGCTTTAGTTATTTCGCCGTAACTGCGTCGCAGAATCGGGAATGATGATGTTGGCCAGCTCCAGTGGTTTCGGTTTTTAATTTTCGCATATTGTGTGGCTTGCTATACTCTGCACAGCTTGAAATGAAAATTCGTTTTGAGGTAAGCAAACGGCTCAGTGACAGTCTCACTTATCTCGCTGGTCAGCCGAACCGCGCCGTACGGAAGGGATAAAGGAGGGAGTGAAAAAAGAGAAAGGAGGGAGTGAAAAAGAAAGGAAGAAAGGAATGCCGTAGCGGAGGGCTCCGGAATAGCACGCGGGCGCCTTTTGCGTTTTGCCTCCATCGAAACGCAACCACCACGGTCGTGCCTCGTGCCATTTACTGTACGTGTGTGTACCTTGAGAACGCGAGCGTCCGCGCGCCGCCCTAGAGCGACATGCGAAAGAGTGCAAGCCCGTGCTGCCGCATCGCCTCTGTTTTGTGCGCGCGTGCATCATGCCATTGAGCGCCTTGTACGCTTTTTACTCGAGCGAGGCCCGTTGGCAGTCTCGCTACCGTAGTCGTTTGTGCGCTACCTTAATTATTGGCTCTGCCTTTCGTGGTCTTCGGCTCTGCATCACGTCCGCCCCAAAATATACAGTATTTCTTGTTATTGAAGGAGTGCGTATAATCATGAATCAAGGGAAAGGAAGGCATTATTTAAGTAATGCTTACCACGTTGGAAGTGCGGGCATGGAAACAAAGTAAACAAACCGCACGCACGCAAGCGCACACACAGACACACACACACACACAGATTATCTTGTGTGAAGCCTTGGAGTGACTCGGGTAAGCTCGATCAGGTTAGTTCGTAGGAGCGTCGAGCCAGGTGTAGCCAATGGGAAGAGGACGTCGCGCCCGCTGCTGCCGAGCAGAGAGGGTGTGAAGATGAAGAGCGATCGAGAACCGTGTTTGTGTGCACATGCAGATGCCAGTAAGGAGAGGCGAAGAATAAACACATGCTTTCGCGCGTCTACTTAGTTTAAAACTCCGCATTTATTTCCCGGTTTCCTCAAAGTCATTGCAGTACTGGAAAATAGAAAATAAAATTATCACAGCGTTTTTCCTCGCCACATATCTTCGTACCGTGTTTGCATTGAAGGAGATGCTATTGGAAATGCAGAAGACGCACTGCGCCGGTGCTTCACCTGTGCTCAAAGCTGTTCCTGCTCACATTCTAGATTATGGGACCGAAGCTCTTACAGCTTTTTCGATACTCGAAGCTCCTCTGTCGCTTTGAAACGCAAACGGCGTCCGTGTGGCGTCAGTGACCTCCAGGGGTTCGAAATTGCTCCGGAGACCGCCACAACAGCACCTATTTCTTTCTTTCTTCTTTCACTCCCTCCTTTATCCCTTCCCGTACGGCGGGTTCGGGTGTCCACCGAGATATATGAGCCAGTTACTGAGTCGTTCCCTTTCCTAAAAAGCAATTTTTTTCTAGTATATTTCTATTGACAGCAGTGTATAGAAAGCAGTGTGAAAATTGTATCAACTTCCTATCAACGAATATTAATACGCTCGGCTAAGAGACTGACTGCTAATGTTTGTTTCGTGTCCAAGGTTGCTTTAGTTGCTTCGTCCTGTTAAGCTGCAGTACTTAATTTAGACATTTGTTCGCATGATAAAAATTTTCGGTTTCTAGCATTTTCTACTGACAACAGTACATAGAAAGCACTAAAAAAATTGTACGAACTTCCTATCAACAAATGCTAACAGAATATGCTAAGCCAACAGTTCAGTTGAGTTGAGTTGAGGTGTTGAATGCTACAGGTGGGGTTAGCCTTGCTTTCTCTGCCGGCAATTGCTCCACCGCAGCATCCCTTCGATATTAACAATGCCGCATCTACCCCGCTAAGCGCACCGTCTCTTATAATAGCACACATTCTCTCCCGCAGTCACCATCTATGCACACAATCAACCACACAGTTCACATCACAGTCCACTCCAGAAGTCACCATCTATGCACATATTGAGTCACAGTAGAGCATAGGCCATTGTAGCGCCACACTCCATACACACATTCACTCACAGTATAAAGTAGTCCACTCCGGAAGACACCATCTACGCACACATTCAATCACAGTAGGTCATAGTCCGTTCCTGCTGTCACCATTTAAAAACAAGATCCGTGTTATGCAGAAATGTTAAAAGGAGGCGTGCAGCCTCCCTTCTGCATGTCTGGTTTCCACTCGGGTAGACAATGTCCTGCACTGTGCTGTGACGGGTTCCTGTCTTCTTGAAGGAAGCGAACATCACATGCCTTACCGCGTTGTACTCTGGGCAGTACATAATATAATGTTTGATATCCCCGCACACACCACATAAAGAGCAGAGCGGAGACGATGCTATGCCGGTCTTTAGCATCCATGCAGGAGTGCGAGCAGAGGCCGTGCGAATTCGATGTAGAAGGGTCGCCTGAGATCTTCTCAGTCCCGTGGTCATGCATGGCTTGTGGGACGCACTCCACAGGGTACTGAAGTGATCGAGCACCGTTTGCCTACAGAGACTTTTTCCATCTTGAGGTACTTTTTTTGATGGAATCCTTGAGAGAGCTTAATGGGCGAGACTGCCTGCCACCTCATTACCGTTGACTCCTGTGTGAGAGGGCACCCATTGGAAATGTAGAATAAAGCCTCTGCTGTGCAGATTCTCCACCAAGCGCAGAGACCTTATAGACAAGGCGTCATTAGAGAATCCGCGCTCTAACCTCTGAAGGGCAGATTTTGAATCAGTTAGGATGACAACAGGTTGAGCCGGACAAGACCCTAACTTCCGTAAAGCCGCCTCAATAGCAACACTTTCAGCCGTTGTGGAGGATACGACAGCAGTACAGCGTACGGACCACTTACAGTCCAAAGAAGGAATGTAAAAAGCCGCTGCGCTAGCTTGTTTGACCTTGTCCACAGAACCATCCGTGAAAATTTGAAGATGGCAGGCATACTCTGTTTCCAAGTATTCCAGCACAAGCGAACGCGTTGCTGCCAAAGGAGAGCTGCGCTTTGCGCTCACATGGGTAATTGTAACCTTACAGTCGAGGGTCGGAAAAGACCAGGGGGGTTCCAACCGTTTCCTTTGCCTTCGGACATTAATGCCTAAAGAACTAAGAGTATTGAGTGCCAAGTAAGCCTTCGACTCATATCTCTTGCAGAGCCGCTGGAAAAGGGATCGCCCAGCTACCGTCTCTCCTAAGCGGTCAAGATGCATTAATAGTCTCTGAGAAGCGATAAGGCTAAGAGGTTTCGATAGGGACTCATGAAGTACTGCCTTATTCGCAGCCGCCTGGGGAACTCTAATGGCTCTTCTTAGGCCCTTTCTGTGGACAACTTCGAGACGCTCAAGTTGTGATGCTAAGGGGGAAATTAAAGGTAATTGATACATTATCCGGCTGACCACCAGCGCTTCATGTGCGTTGATTTCTTGACGCATGTGGTCGTGTTTTTGACGTCGAATGTTTTTTTGAATAAAGTTTTTTGGGTA